>NC_064924.1:672125907-672433180 GCF_023897955.1 Schistocerca gregaria | reverse complement strand
CAGTCCTGAGACTGGTATGATGCAGCTCTCCATGCTACTCTATCCTGTGCAAGCTGCTTCATCTCCCAGTACCTACCGCAACCTACATCCTTCTGAATCTGCTTAGTGTACTCATCTCTCGGTCTCCCTCTACGATTTTTACCCTCCACGCTGCCCTCCAATGCTAAATTTGTGATCCCTTGATGCCTCATAACATGTCCTACCAACCGATCCCTTCTTCTGGTCAAGTTGGGCCACAAACTTCTCTTCTCCCCAATCCTATTCAATACCTCCTCATTAGTTACGTGAACTACCCATCTAATCTTCAGCATTCTTCTGTAGCACCACATTTCGAAAGCTTCTGTTCTCTTCTTGTCCAAACTAGTTATCGTCCATGTTTCACTTCCATACATGGCTACACTCCAAACAAATACTTTCAGAAATGACTTCCTGATACATAAATCTATATTCGATGTTAACAAATTTCTCTTCTTCAGAAACGTTTTCCTTGCCATTGCCAGTCTACATTTTATATCCTCTCTACTTCGACCATCATCAGTTATTTTACTTCCTAAATAGCAAAACTCCTTTACTACTTTAAGTGTCTCATTTCCTAATCTAATTCCCTCAGCATCACCCGATTTAATTTGACTACATTCCATTATCCTCGTTTTGCTTTTGTTAATGTTCATCTTATATCCTCCTTTCAAGACACTGTCCATTCCGTTCAACTGCTCTTCCAAGTCCTTTGCCGTCTCTGACAGAATTACAATGTCGTCGGCGAACCTCAAAGTTTTTACTTCGTCTCCATGAATTTTAATACCTACTCCAAATTTTTCTTTTGTTTCCTTTACTGCTTGCTCAATATACAGATTGAATAACATCGGGGAGAGGCTACAACCCTGTTCACTCCTTTCCCAACCACTGCTTCCCTTTCATGCCCCTCGACTCTTATTACTGCCATCTGGTTTCTGTACAAATTATAAATAGCCTTTCGCTCCCTGTATTTTACCCCTGCCACCTTTAGAATTTGAAAAAGAGTATTCCAGTCAACATTGTCAAAAGCTTTCTCTAAGTCTACAAATGCTAGAAACGTAGGTTTGCCTTTTCTTAATCTTTCTTCTAAGATAAGTCGTAAGGTCAGTATTGCCTCACGTGTTCCAACATTTCGACGGAATCCAAACTGATCCTCCCCGAGGTCTGCATCTACCAGTTTTTCCATTCGTCTGTAAAGAATTCGCGTTAGTATTTTGCAGCCGTGGCTTATTAAACTGATAGTTCGGTAATTTTCACATCTGTCAGCACCTGCCTTCTTTGGGATTGGAATTATTATATTCTTCTTGAAGTCTGAGGGTATTTCGCCTGTCTCATACATCTTGCTCACCAGCTGGTAGAGTTTTGTCATGACTGGCTCTCCCAAGGCCGTCAGTAGTTCTAATGGAATGTTGTCTACTCCGGGGGCCTGGTTTCGACTCAGGTCTTTCAGTGCTCTGTCAAACTCTTCACGCAGTATCGTATCTACCATTTCGTCTTCATCTACATCCTCTTCTATTTCCATAATATTGTCCTCAAGTACATCGCCCTTGTACAAGCCTTCTATATACTCCTTCCACCTTTCTGCCTTCCCTTCTTTGCTTAGAACTGGGCTGCCATCTGAGCTCTTGATATTCATACACGTGGTTCTCTTCTCTCCGAAGGTCTCTTTAATTTTCCTGTAGGCAGTATCTATCTTACCCCTAGTGAGATAAGCTTCTACATCCTTACATTTGTCCTCTAGCCATCCCTGTTTAGCCATTTTGCACTTCCTGTCGATCTCATTTTTGAGACGTTTGTATTCCTTTTTGCCTGCTTCATTTACTGCATTTTTATATTTTCTCCTTTCATCAATTAAATTCAATATTTCTTCTGTTACCCAAGGATTTCTAGCTGCCCCCGTCTTTTTACCTACTTGATCCTCTGCTGCCTTCACTACTTCATCCCTCAGAGCTACCCATTCTTCTTCTACTGTATTTCTTTCCCCTATTCCTGTCAATTGTTCCCTTATGCTCTCCCTGAAACTCTGTACAACCTCTGGTTCTTTCAGTTTATCCAGGTCCCATCTCCTTAATTTCTCACATTTTTGCAGTTTCTTCAGTTTTAATCTACAGGTCATAACCAATAGATTGTGGTCCGAGTCCACATCTGCCCCTGGAAATGTCTTACAACTTAAAACCTGGTTCCTAAATCTCTGTCTTACCATTATATAATCTATCTGATACCTTTTAGTATCTCCAGGGTTCTTCCACGTATACAACCTTCTTTCATGATTCTTAAACCAAGTGTTAGCTATGATTAAGTTGTGCTCTGTGCAAAATTCTACTAGGCGGCTTCCTCTTTCATTTCTTAGCCCCAATCCATATTCACCTACTATGTTTCCTTCTCTCCCTTTTCCTACGCTCGAATTCCAGTCACCCATTACTATTAAATTTTCGTCTCCCTTCACTATCTGAATAATTTCTTTTATTTCATCGTACATTTCTTCAATTTCTTCATCATCTGCAGAGCTATTTGGCATATAAACTTGTAATACTGTAGTAGGTGTGGGCTTCGTATCTATCTTGGCCACAATAATGCGTTCACTATGCTGTTTGTAGTAGCTTACCCGCATTCCTATTTTCCTATTCATTATTAAACCTACTCCTGCATTACCCCTATTTCATTTTGTGTTTATAACCCTGTAGTCACCTGACCAGAAGTCTTGTTCCTCCTGCCACCGAACCTCACTAATTCCCACTATATCTAACTTTAACCTATCCATTTCCCTTTTTAAATTTTCTAACCTACCTGCCTGATTAAGGGATCTGACATTCCACGCTCCGATCCGTAGAATGCCAGTTTTCTTTCTCCTGATAACGACATCCTCCTGAGTAGTCCCCACCCGGAGATCCGAATGGGGGACTATTTTACCTCCGGAATATTTTACCCAAGAGGATGCCATCATCATTTAATCATACAGTAAAGCTGCATGTCCTCGGGAAAAATTACGGCTGTAGTTTCCCCTTGCTTTCAGCCGTTCGCAGTACCAGCACAGCAAGGCCGTTTTGGTTAATGTTGCAAGGCCAGATCAGTCAATCATCCAGACTGTTGCCCCTGCAACTACTGAAAAGGCTGCTGCCCCTCTTCAGGAACCACACGTTTGTCTGGCCTCTCAACAGATACCCCTCCGTTGTGGTTGCACCTACGGTACGGCCATCTGTATCGCTGAGGCACGCAAGCCTCCCCACCAACGGCAACATTAAAAACCTATGGGCATAGTGTGGCAAATCTATTTAACAAGTACTTTATATCCGTTATTGATAGAATAGGATTGACAGGATCAGTAAATAATGCCCTTGAATATCTGCAACTAGCCTTTACAAATAGCTTCAGGTACATGAATGTGTCACTCACTTCACAAAAAGAAATAACTTCCATAATAAAATTTTAAAAACAAAGCATTCTAGTGGTTACGATGAAATATCAACAAAGTTAATTAAGGCATGTTCTTGTGAGTTTAGTACAATTCTGAGTTACTTGTGTAACCAGTCAATTATAACTGGAACATTTCCTGACTGGCTGAAATATGCAGATGATAAGCCTAATTCAAGAAAGGGGATAAGGAGATACCATCAAACTACAGATCGATTTCACTTTTGCCAGCATTCTCAAAAATTTTAGAAAAAGTAATGTACACGCAGCTTCTCAACCATCTGACCACAAATAACATATCAAGAACACAGTTTGGATTTCTGAAGGGGTCTGATATCGAAAAGGCTATTTACACATACAGTGAAAATGTACTTAATTAATTAAATAACAATTACAAGCAGCAGGTGATTTGTCAAAGGCACTCGATTGTGTAAACCAGAACATCCTTTTAAATAAATTAGAATTCTATGGTGTCACAGGCATTGCTGCAAAATGGTTCAAGTGATACCTCGCTAACAGGAAACAAAGGGTGTCAGTGCAAGGGACTAGTGAATTAAGTCATCAGTCATCATCAGAATGGGAAGAAATTACATGTGGTGTCCCACAAGGATCCATCTTAGGGCCATTGCTTTTTCTTGTGTACATAATGATCTCTCATCAGTTACACTGCCAGAAGCAGAGTTCGTTTTGTTTGCAGATGACACAAGTACAGGGTTATTACAAATGATTGAAGCGATTTCACAGCTCTAAAATTACTTTATTATTTGAGATATTTTCACAATGCTTTGCACACACATACAAAAACTCAAAAAGTTTTTTTAGGGATTCACAAATGTTCGATATGTGCCCCTTTAGTGATTCGGCAGACATCAAGCCGATAATCAAGTTCCTCCCACGGTCGGCCCTGCATGTCCCCATCAATGAGTTCGAAAGTATCGTTGATGCGAGCTTGCAGTTCTGGCACGTTTCTTGGTAGAGGAGGTTTAAACACTGAATCTTTCACATAACCCCACAGAAAGAAATCGCATGGGGTTAAGTCGAGAGAGCGTGGAGGCCATGACATGAATTGCTGATCATGATCTCCACCACGACCGATCCATTGGTTTTCCAATCTCCTGTTTAAGAAATGCCGAACATCATGATGGCAGTGCGGTGGAGCACCATCCTGTTGAAAGATGAAGTCGGCGCTGTCGGTCTCCAGTTGTGGCATGAGTCAATTTTGCAGCATGTCCATATACACGTGTCCTGTAACGTTTTTTTCGCAGAAGAAAAAGGGGCCGTAAACTTTAAACCGTGAGATTGCACAAAACACGTTAACTTTTGGTGAATTGCGAATTTGCTGCACGAATGCGTGAGGATTCTCTACCGCCCAGATTCGCACATTGCGTCTGTTCACTTCACCAATAAGAAAAAATGTTGCTTCATCACTGAAAACAAGTTTCGCACTGAACGCATCCTCTTCCATGAGTTGTTGCAACCGCGCCGAAAATTCAAAGCGTTTGACTTTGTCATCGGGTGTCAGGGCTTGTAGCAATTGTAAACGGTAAGGCTTCTGCTTTAGCCTTTTCCAAACCGTCGGCTGTGGTACGTTTAGCTCCCTGCTTGCTTTACTCGTCGACTTCCGCGGGCTGCGCGTGAAACTTGCCCGCACGCGTTCAACCGTTTCTTCGCTCACTGCAGGCCGACCCGTTGATTTCCCTTACAGAGGCTTCCAGCAGCTTTAAACTGCGAATACCATCGCCGAATGGAGTTAGCAGTTGGTGGATCTCTGTTTAATTTCGTCCTGAAGTGTCGTTGCACTGTTATGACTGACTGATGTGAGTGCATTTCAAGCACGACATACGCTTTCTCGGCTCCTGTCGCCATTTTGTCTCACTGCGCTCTCGAGCGCTCTGGCGGCAGAAACCTGAAGTGCGGCTTCAGCCGAACAAAACTTTATGAGTTTTTCTACGTATCTGTAGTGTGTCGTGACGATATGTCACTGAATGGAGCTACAGTGAATGTATGAAATCGCTTCAATCATTTGTAATAGCCCTGTATTGCAATAAATAGTATGTCGAGTGTAGTTCTAGAAAGATCTGCTAATGATATTTTCATGGATATTAATAAATGGTTTAAAGCCAACTTACCGACATTAAACTTCGAAAAGACTCACTATATAAAATTCAGAACCTGTAAGAGGTTTCCACCCAGCGTATGCATAAAGTACGAAGAAGAGCAGATAGAAGAGGTTGACAGTCTTAAATTCCTGGGATTACAAATTGATAATAAATTAAGTTGGGAGGAGCACACCACAGAACTGCAGAAACGCCTTAACAAATCTGTATTTGCAATTCGAGTGTTAGCAGACATAGGCGACATAAAAGTGATAAAGCTTGCATACTTTACCTACTTTCATTCCATAATGTCATGTGGTATAATATTTTGGTGTAACTCTTCAAGTCAAACAAAAGTTTTCGGAGTACAAAAGTGTGTAATACGTATTATTTGTGGAGTAAATTCACGGATGTCCTGCAGAAACCTTTTCAAAGAACTGGGTATACTGACTACTGTCTCTCAGTATATTTACTCCTTAATGAAATTTGTCCTAAATAATATATCTCTTTTTCCAACAAACAGCTCAGTTCTTACATACAATACCAGGAACAAAAATGATCTGCACAAGGACTTAAAAGCATTTACTTTAGTTCAAAAAGGGGGCCACTACTCAGGAACACTCATCTTCAATAATTTGTCAGCAAATATAAAAAAATTTAGTTACAAAGCATAAGCGTCACACGCAACAGGCGAGCAAAACTACCATTGCAGAACATTGTTGTGGCTCCAGTCGTTCTATGGGATACAACAACACGGAGATTCTGGCATGCACGTCCAGCTATTGGGATAGTGTTGTTAAGGAAGCTGTTGAAATTAAATTAGCCAGTAATCTTATAGAGATTGCAGCCTTTGTTTAAATTCTAAGCAGAATTCTGCTCTATCCCTTGTCAAAAACAGAGGGACAGAATTAATGCTACCTCGCCCGTTGATTATTAATTTCACTACAGATAACATCTGACGTCGATCATCTGTAGTTTGTGATCGCGCTGGTGTTTATAGCGTCTGTGTTTGTGGTGTGTGTGTGTGTTTGTTATCTTTCAGGAAATTCTGTGCAAACAGAGGTTTTAAATTCCCTTACACAGCTCTTACTTCCTGCAATTTTGCCTTGAAAATGACAGGGTGGTCACCTCCAGAAATATCGTCTGTTGTCGACGACGGCTGCACCCCTGTAAGTTATTTGAACATTGTATATGCCGGGATAAGCTCATGTGTCACGCTAATAAACTGTCAGCAGTTATTAAGATATAAAGTGAAAACGTCATATAATCTTACATTTGTGCTAACAGACGGCGTTTCGTTCTATTTTGGTCCTTATGCCTTCTCAGGACGATGAATAAAATGTTGGAAGTGTAAAGATCACATATACACTAAACAAACAGTTGCACGCAGACGATTGACAGTTTTGCTCATGCAATTGCAGCCTCAGGCACGTGCTTTACAACTATCGTTTTTATTTACAATGCAAAGTCCATCCAATAAGCAAAGCTATCACTCATTTCCCAACAAGCAAAGATCTTAACTATCTTATGTTAAGCAGAGAATACGCGTGGAAGGTTAACACGTTAATATGTTAACAGAAGTAGTGCTTTCTCCATAAAAGGGAATTTACAAAGAAACTCCTTGATACAAATTCTCTTCTAGTCTTCAAGTAATAAGTTTCTTCTTCCAGAGAACGCATTTTCTGTTGTTACCGATGTTTTGCTTACTGATCGGGAGAAGATAAGAGAGATTAGGATTCGTACAGAGGCATAGACAGTCATTTCTTTTCCATCGTTCCGTATGCGAATGGAGTGGGACGGAGAATCACTAATACCGGTACGAAGTGTACTGCGCCATGCTCAGTACAGTACCTTGCGGAGCATAGATGCACATGTAGAAACGTTGGTGGTGTTGCACTGTTACCCCAATAGATGGTGCGATGTGAGCGGTGACGTCAGCTCTGCCCATGTAGCCTCACCGTACTGTTTAACTCGTACACAGTTGCGAACGCAATCAGGATTTTTCATGTTATAACGTGTTATTGTTAGTGATTTATTTGTCAGGTAAATAAAGAAATAAATTTACCTTCAATTAAAAACACATCGCTCTATAAGATTTCTTTTTCTATACTTTCCAATTATTTGTGCTAACGTACGTTACCATTGCCAGCTTTCTTTCTATTCACAGAATGTAAATGTTTTCTGTACTAACAGTCCATTCCCTAGTTAGTAATACATTTACTTGAAAATCTCCTCTATTTCTTTACGGTAACTTGGTTTTTAAGATGAGATGGAACTGAAGCAGGCTTCACCTTGTGTTTCACAGCATGCTTCAACAGTTTTCTTTTTAAATACCTTTTATAATTCGGATCATCAAAGTACAGGATAATTGTAATTAAAGTTCCACTTTCAAAACGCTGTAAAGAAAGAACCGCTTCTAAGAATGACGTCAAACTTGAACTGAATATCACCGAAGAAGGGGGAAATGCTATGGAAACAAACACAAGCTTAACGAAGATTTTCCCACTAGATGGCGCTGTAAGCGTCATAATTTAAATGGATTCGACTACAAGTGACAAACAAATCGCAGTACGAAGGCAGTGGTGTGAGTTCCACATTACACCAGCCGTACCGTGCAACGTGCAAGAGTGCGCAAATTTTAGCGTTCAATAATTGTAGCACTATTAGTTTGATAAGTGCATCCTCCACGGCAACGTCATATCACATCGGATGGGAACAACTGGTTTTTAGTTGTCCTGAGGCCAAAAACTGCTTATCAATGCAATCGGTTATTAACTCTCCGAGGTCAAAAAGCAACAATGAAACCGATCTTTAACAGTCAGGAGTCTGGTGCAAGACATGTACAATACGCTGTCTGCCGTTCTCTGCCACAAGATGAAATCGAGAAACAGCAGGTTCCTCAACAGATCGAAGTGTCTCAGGGGTCACGCTCAGAATGAGTTGCGCAATGCGTGCATTCAGGTAGGCTACGTTTGTAATCGGAGCACTGTACACAGCATCTTTCATATAACTTCACAGTCAGAAGCCACACTGATTAATATCAGGTGATCAGGACGGGAAGACTGTAGGGAAATGACGACTGATAATTCTAGCTTTTCCAAAATCCTTTGCAGCACCTAATTCAGTGGCTGCGCAAGTTCGGCAGGAGCGCCATCGTGCATAAAATGATGTTACCCACACACCGACGGTGGTCAACGGTTGAAATGACGTTGGTGCGCAGAAGACTCTCAAAGCATTTACCATTGACGGTGCATGTAACAGGGCGCGCAGGGCCCTTCTCCTCAAAAACATACGACTTACGGTGAGAGATGCCGTTAACCTGAACACCACAATCATCTTTGCAGAATGAAATGCTACCGGCTGGTGTGCACGTGATTTTTCCGTTGCCTGTGTTCTGCAGTCGTGCGTATTAACATGTCCTTGGAGATGGAAGTGGGCTTCGTCTGTCCACTGAATTTTCCACGGCCAATCAATGTCCACTTCCAACCGAACAAGTCATTTTATGCAGAGCCTCGGCAGATATAGGACCAACACCCTTTTTCATACCCTTGATGGGCCGATTCTTCTGTATAGCTACTGTCGCACAGTCACCATGCTCGTGAAAGTGCTTTCCTAGGAGCGGACGTTCTTGCATTGAGAGTCACAACGAGCGTCTAAGACGCAAACTGAGGAACAGCCGTGTACATCTCGTTTCTTATTTTTCAGGTTCTTCTTCTTGTAGGGTCATGTACTGGTGAAATTTACGTTAAATTTTTTCGTTTCCATAACGTCTCTCCCTTCTTCGATAACATTCCGTTCAAATTTGACTTGAGTCTGAGCAGTGGTTCGTTTTTTACAGAGTTTTGAAACTGGAACTTCAGTTATAATCACCGTCCATACTGAGCACACACAAGTATCAGTAACTGCAAACAAATCGACAAATTTGCAAGCTTTTATCCGTTTTTTCTGTGCCTCACTGTTGCCCGGAATTATATGAAGCTTAATTCGTGACTTTTTTGTTCTCTGCAGCGATTAGCGCAGCTTGCGATTGCACAGCAAACCATTCTTTTTCAGTGGAAAAAATTCAAATCATACCCTCAGAAACGCTCAATACGCTGATAACTGTCGCGCAACTCCAGAATTAACCGTTACCGACCGATAACAACTCACACTCACGTAAACGACCATGCATTCAAAAAGGTAGTGGGGATAGAATGGCAGCGCACAGCGGTGACATGGTCGAGTGTTGACGTCGGCATCGCATTTCGCTACTGCTCAACTGTGCATTCTACACTACGCAACAGAATTAAAGGATCACATTTTCGGGACCCCTAATACCAAGCCACTGCGACGCTTACGATTGAAATTTGGCTCATAGGTGCGTACAGCCTTCCTCTGTAATGGTGCAAAAGCCGGACGCTCTGCGACGTCGCCATCGAGCACGGCGAAGCTTCAGACAGCGAGATGTCGGCACTTGCGATGAAACTGTCACAACGCAGAATTTCGTGTGGTGTATAATCGGTTAACGATGTCACGTTGGCACCAAATTTCACCACAAATATGCCCAATGCCAACGTGGACGTGTCTGAAGATCGGAAGGTCATACGTACCTTCTTGCTTACATGTTACGTCTTCTTTTAACGCCTCTGCGTTGGAGGTCATAACTGCAAAGCACAGCCTTGAAATCACGCAGTTCTGTTATGTGTGGCCGAGGAAAACGTTTCAGACACACCGTCGCTCAAAATTAGCACGAAAACGCGTGACAGGAAGGAGCTATGAGTGGTTATGCTTTTTCAGCGCTCCTATTTTGTGTCCTCCATGGGGTGATCACATGGTGACAGCAGGCCGCGGAGACCGAGCGGTTCTATGCGCTTCAGTCCGAAACCGCGTGACTGCTACGGTCGCAGGTTCGAATCCTGCCTCGGATGTGTGTGATGTCCTTAGGTTAGTTAGGTTTACGTAGTTCTAGGTTCTAGGGGACTGATGACCTCAGATGCTAAGTCCTATAGTGCTCAGTGCGATTTGAACCATTTAAACATGGTGACGTGACAGCACAAGCGTGAGTGAAACGCCAAAGGACCTCTCTGAGAAGCTTCAGGACGGCAAAACCCTCGGTGGC
This sequence comes from Schistocerca gregaria, assembly GCF_023897955.1. Classification (NCBI taxonomy): domain Eukaryota; kingdom Metazoa; phylum Arthropoda; class Insecta; order Orthoptera; family Acrididae; genus Schistocerca; species Schistocerca gregaria. The sequence continues at coordinate 672,422,560 of NC_064924.1, read as the reverse complement.
ACTCGCCCACCTTTATTGAGAATTTTAAAAATGGTCCTGTACAGACAGAAGCGCTGACCAGAGTACCAGGCACCTTCAGCAGGCTACGGTTCTTGTCTGAATCAGCTCCATTGCTGCTCTTATGGATGATAGTAGGCCATCCGGGATTGGAGAATGTCAAACGGGTTGCCTGCAAGCGTCATCTACGTTGCCATGGGTTCTGTCTGTACAAGCACATTTTTAAAATTCTCTGGACGGGGAAAGGGGGGGAGGGGTAGTGTTACGGAGAGTTCTGCCGAACTGAGGGGGGGGGGGGGGACTCTTTGCCATTTTATTTACGCATGTGACACTGTGGCATCCCCGCATGATCACGCCACAGGAAGACACAAGACAGGAGCTGTAAAAAAGCTTAAACACTCTTAGCCGCTTTGGATCGCCTTCAAATTTCGCCGAATGGTTTCGAACCGTCTGCAGTGGTTCCAGTCTGTACGCGGGAGCAAAGATTGCTGTTGCGCTGCACTTTAAGTGGGAGCGATCTCATTAGATGAGGATGGAGTCCCACAATGCACTTGGACGAGGGTTGGAACGTCTTACTGTTGCTCATCGCACTGCGTACTATAGTTTTTGACCGCGAAATATGCGGGAATCAACACGGCAGGGAAAGGCGTGGTTTCATTGCCGCCCTTTATGCCACCCTGTGCGCTCTTACCATGCCGATCCTAAGCGGTGGTATGTCTCGGCCACTCATAAGAAAACCTCGTGATTTCAACGTTGTGCGTCGATGTTCTAACCTGATTCCCAGATGCGTCGAAAGAAGGGGTGGATCAAGGTAAGACGATGTGCGACATGTCCGCGCTGGCATTGGGCAAAGTTCTGGTGAAATTTGGCGCCAATACAACGACATTAAGCGACCTTACACGCGACGCGAACTTCTCGGCTGTGCCCTTTGTTTCGAAAGTGTCGACGCCTTGCTGTTTGAACTGTCGCCGAGCCCGAGGGCGACGTCACAGGGCCCCTCGTGTTTTTACCATTGCACAGGAATGTTGTACTCACCTATGAGCCAGATGTCAAATTTAAGCGACCTATTCAGTGGGAATTACGGGGTTTGGAAAAGGTGGTCCTGTAATTCCGAAGCGCGGTGTAGTAACCGTGAGCTATGGTGTAGGAGGCACCAGTCTGTGTCCCGGCAGCTCTCGCGTAAAAAGAGGGATATAATGAGAGGTAGTAAAGCTGTCACCAGGGGGGAGGCATTAGCGCGCCTACAGCCGCACGCCGCCGCCCTGCTCGCTGCACTACGGCCCAGAGGCGGCCGCGCCTGAGGTGCGCCGGCGGCTGTTTTTGCCCGCCTCGCCTGCCCTACAGCCCCTGCAACAATACGGGGCCTGTCTGCCGGAATCCCCCCGTCAGGCCGGCGTGTTACCGGCCCGGCCCGTCTGCTGGGCTCGCAGCGCGCCACCTGATGCGCCGCCTCCAGATCCCCACCTCGCGCCTCCAGCCGCGCTGCAGACTGCCAAAGCTGTGGTGAACCTGTTTAGAACAGCCGTCCTATTCAGGCACCACAAGGGATTCGCCACACGTAAACCAGTGGACGTATGTCATAATTTATTATTTCTTTAGTTCAAATAGCTCTGAGCACTATGGGACTTAACTTCTGAGCTCATCAGTCCCTGAGAACTTAGAAGTACTTAAACCTCACTACCCTAAGGACATCACACACATCCATGCCCGAGGCAGTATTCGAACCTGCGACCATAGCGGTCGCGCGGTTCCAGACTGTAGCGCCTAGAACCGCTCGGCCACTTCGGCCGGCATTTCTTTAGTCCATCGCTCGTCTGACGGACATATATATATAAAGTTTCTGGAACCACGAATAAAACATTAATTTAAATCCCTCCACCACAGAATTAATAAAGCACCCGATTTCATCTGCATTTTAGGTACGTCTGAATACAGTTATTGTGTTGTTGTTCTGGTCTACAGACCGGTTTGATTCAGCTCTGCAACCTGGTCTATTCTTCATATGTGCATAACTACTACAACTTGCTTACCCCCGCCCCCCAACCCCCCGCCCCCTCCGGCATTTTCTTATTGTGTACCGTTATAACTGAACCATTAGGATATGGGTGGAGAGATTGATTGATCTTAGGGATACTCCTCGACCAAAGTGTTTATTACAATAATTATCAGAGTAAACATTGACGTAAATTTATATATCAGAATCTCTTTCATGTACTCGCCCCTGCAAAGAAAACGCGTGACTTCCAAGTCAAAACCAATACCTATACTAAGAGAAAATATATTTATCTTGATTTAAAAGATGCACAATAAATCATTACTGCGCAAGAGCGTCGACGTCTGGATATATAATCGTCTCTATAATAGATTACCAAAGAAAAAATATACAGGATGGTCAATTGATAGTGACCAGGCCAAATATCTTCCGAAATAGGCATCAAACGAAAAAACTACAAAGAACGAGACTCGTCTAGCTTGAAGGGGGAAACCAGATGTCGCTATGGTTGGCCCGCTAGATGGCGCGCTGCCATACGTCAAACGGATATCAACTGCGTTTTTTAAATAGGAACCCCCATTTTGTATCACATATTCGTGTAGTGCATAAAGAAATAGGAATATTTTAGTTGGACCACTTTTTTCGTTTTGTGATAGATGTTGCTGTAATAGTCACAAACGTATAAGTACGTGGTATCACGTAACATTCCGCCAGTGCGGACGGTATTTACTACGTGATACTTTACCCGTGTTAAAATGGACCGTTTACCAATTGCGGAAAAGGTCGATATCGTGTTTATGTATGGCTATTGTGATCAAAATGCCCAACGGGAGTGTGCTATGTATGCTGCTCGGTATCCTGGACGACATCATCCAAGTGTCCGGACCGTTCGCCGGATACTTATACGTTATTGAAGGAAACAGGAAGTGTTCAGCCACATGTGAAATGTCAACCACGACCTGAAACAAATGATGATGTCCAAGTAGGTGTTTTAGCTGCTGTCGCGGCTAATCCGCACATCAGTAACAGACAAATTGAGCGAGAATCGGGAAACTCAAAAACGTCGGTGTTGAGAATGCTACATATCATATTTCTATGCACCAGGAATTGCATAGCGACAAGTTTGAACGTCGTAAGAGAACAACAGCTGGGCTTTGAATACTACTTTAGCTCAGTAGCTGGCCAAAATAACTTGCTTTTGCTTGATTCTTGGTCTCCGTATAGATCATCATACTCCTTTAGAGCAAACTGAAAAGTGTATGAGACTGCACTTCATACCACCTGGAACCATTGGACAAATTCAGCCTCTCGATGTTTGTTTTTACCGTGCCTGTAAAACATATCGCACTGTTTGTAACTACGCCTTAAAGGACAGCCAGTTTTACGATAAGCTCCACGACAGATTGTTTTGCATTCGGTTGCATGCCGTCACGTCCCATCAGTTCTCACACCCCGTTACACAAATATGATTCCACGTACACTTTGTGAGAGTGGATGCCTAGCTGAAAGTCCTGCACGGTTTGTAACTCTCACCAAGACGATGTACTAAGCACTGATGCAAACAAAAAATCGTTATTATAGGAATATTCTATTATTATTATTAAAATCGTATTCACTTTTGGCACATTAAAAGAGAACCATGAGGGTAGCGTATGCCAGGGGGTGAGGGGGGTAACGGCAGTGTAAGTCTGGGGTCCGACGGCCTCACTGAAAACAGCTCCACTGACCGTGCACTCAACTCCTGCAGCACCTGTACAAAACAATGAATGTTGCTCCACTGGATGAACTGTAGTAGACCCAGTCGCACTAACAGTATCTAAAGGTTGCTTTTAAGAATTTTCTAGTTCCAGGTTTTTACAAGCTATTTAGAATGTAGATGTACGTTTGTGAGCAAATGCGAAAATGCCGTTATATCCGACTTGTGTAAATCACTTGAAGGGGCAGGGAAAGGCAGATGCGTACTCCTCCAACAGGACTATGTCTAATAAGACAAGACTCAAACCAATACTCGGGCTGATTACAGCTTAACATTTTAACACGCTTTCTGAAAATAAAATATAAATCTCGCTATTTTATGAAAGAGTTAGAAGTTAAAAGGAGATTAGTCTTTTTGTATTATCGCGAAATATGATAGAGAGTACCACGGATATGATGCACGAATTGGGATAGCAGTAATTCAAACGGAGGCGTTTTTTATTGCGGCGGAACCTTCTCTTGAAATTTCAGTCAACAGCTTTCTCTCCAGAGTGTGAAAATATACACTCCTGGAAATGGAAAAAAGAACACATTGACACCGGTGTGTCAGACCCACCATACTTGCTCCGGACACTGCGAGAGGGCTGTACAAGCAATGATCACACGCACGGCACAGCGGACACACCAGGAACCGCGGTGTTGGCCGTCGAATGGCGCTAGCTGCGCAGCATTTGCGCACCGCCGCCGTCAGTGTCAGCCAGTTTGCCGTGGCATACGGAGCTCCATCGCAGTCTTTAAGACTGGTAGCATGCCGCGACAGCGTGGACGTGAACCGTATGTGCAGTTGACGGACTTTGAGCGAGGGCGTATAGTGGGCATGCGGGAGGCCGGGTGGACGTACCGCCGAATTGCTCACACGTGGGGCGTGAGGTCTCCACAGTACATCGATGTTGTCGCCAGTGGTCGGCGGAAGGTGCACGTGCCCGTCGACCTGGGACCGGACCGCAGCGACGCACGGATGCACGCCAAGACCGTAGGATCCTACGCAGTGCCGTAGGGGACCGCACCGCCACTTCCCAGCAAATTAGGGACACTGTTGCTCCTGGGGTATCGGCGAGGACCATTCGCAACCGTCTCCATGAAGCTGGGCTACGGTCCCGCACACCGTTAGGCCGTCTTCCGCTCACGCCCCAACATCGTGCAGCCCGCCTCCAGTGGTGTCGCGACAGGCGTGAATGGAGGGACGAATGGAGACGTGTCGTCTTCATCGATGAGAGTCGCTTCTGCCTTGGTGCCAATGATGGCCGTATGCGTGTTTGGCGCCGTGCAGGTGAGCGCCACAATCAGGACTGCATACGACCGAGGCACACAGGGCCAACACCCGGCATCATGGTGTGGGGAGCGATCTCCTACACTGGCCGTACACCTCTGGTGATCGTCGAGGGGACACTGAATAGTGCACGGTACATCCAAACCGTCATCGAACCCATCGTTCTACCATTCCTAGACCGGCAAGGGAACTTGCTGTTACAACAGGACAATGCACGTCCGCATGTATCCCGTGCCATCCAACGTGCTCTAGAAGGTGTAAGTCAACTACCCTGGCCAGGAAGATCTCCGGATCTGTCCCCCATTGAGCATGTTTGGGACTGGATGAAGCGTCGTCTCACGCGGTCTGCACTTCCAGCACGAACGCTGGTCCAACTGAGGCGCCAGGAGGAAATGGCATGGCAAGCCTTTCCACAGGACTACATCCAGCATCTCTACGATCGTCTCCATGGGAGAATAGCAGCCTGCATTGCTGCGAAATGTGGATATACACTGTACTAGTGCCGACATTGTGCATGCTCTGATGCCTGTGTCTATGTGCCTGTGATTCTGCGTGTGATCATGTGATGTATCTGACCCCAGGAATGAGTCAATAAAGTTTCCCCTTCCTGGGACAATGAATTCACGGTGTTCTTATTTCAATTTCCGGGAGTGTATTTTAGGGTGCCACCTAAATAGGGAGAAATAATCACAGTAATAAAATAACAGAAAACTTGCACGTAAATATTCTTGTGTTCGTTTCTCCCACGCCCCGTTATAGAGTGCAACGGTAGAGTAGTAGCTTCAAGGTAGTTCGATGAAGCCTCTGCCAGGCATTTAACTGTAAATTGCAGAGTGATCATGGAGATATAGCAGTTACAGTCTATATTTACCGTTAATATGACATGTTGAATACATAATGTTTTTATTTAAATACTAAAATTAAATCTGCTTAAGTATATTCTATTATGCCTTTCACGCGTTAAAAGAAATTGTAACAACAGACTATTCGCTCAGTGTCAAAGATATCTTAATAAGCCGGAAGGTTCCAGGGATCGTCGGCCTTAACGCCTTCTCTCCGTCTCCAGCACCGAAAGTTAATTAGCAGTGAGAGAGGGCTTGCTGTTTGCTAATAACGCTACCGAGCAAACACGTCTTTTGTGCGAAACAGAGGATCGAGTGTCTTTCCGCTGGTCCGCCTCAAACAGTGGTTCGAGACGTTTCTGATTACCCGCGTCTGTATCTGCAGCGGCTCTCTCTTTATCTGTGATTTATTCACGATCGCTGGCCACGTGAAAGATGAGAAATAGTCTTAGTAATCCAACAAATGAGGAGCTCATCAGTCTGAGGCGTCGTTAGCGCCGTCCCCGAGAAGCACTTCTTGGGGCTCGCCTGATGAATGACCGGTATACGTAAAATAAAAGAGACTCATTAGAGCGACCTGGAAATGAAACATAATTTTAGGGGTCCAGAGGGCGGATTTGATTTCGTTGGTGAAGCTCGTGCCCGTACCAACCACAGAATTCTTTAGCAGCTGTTGGAAGTTATGAAATGATTGCCTTAAATGAGAAGCAATCGATGTACAAAATTTCTAAAATCTGTGTGATCTCTAAAAGTAATGGAGAACCTGTAAGCCAATAAATTGAAATGTGTTGTAAGTATGGCGGAGTTTAACTGCCGAAACACACAGAACGTCTTCGGATTTTTCCTGCTAAAAATTTTATTCCGGTATACTTTCACAGACAAGTGGCGCATCAACATAACAGGAACTCCTGCCTTTCGTTAAATATTGTTACACGTTGGCAATAATGTAATATGGTAATGACCAGCTCTTCAATAACATGTGGACAGATCAAGCATACATTCTTAATAGAAGTGTAGACATACATGACTGAGATCTAATCAACGTCACTCAGATACCTAAGATTTCAGTAACATTAACAATAAAATGATTTGATACAATAATACTAATAGAAATAATAATAATAATAATAATAATAATAATAATAATAATAATGTATGAGAGTATTTTTGTTCTGATGTTACAAGGGAATGCATGTTTTCTCACTAGAAGCGTTTCGCTTTATTTAAGCAAAGCATCATCGGTGCTCTGCACTTAAAGATATTTACATTTGATTTGGTTTTCTAGATCGAAAAACAGTTCGTTAATATTTTTTTGTTTTTACTTACGGTAATTTCTGCTTGGAGCTTCGCCTAAATCAGGAAATTCTGTCTGCTAGCACGTTATCGGTTCCTTTCTTAATTGGTTTAATTTACGCTTGCGACAATAAAACTGTTACAGTTAATAATACAACCCAATTATCTTGAATTCAATCAAGAATACTACGTACAAGAAGAAAATTTACCCATGTATTCGCCCGCTTCCAGAACACAAGCCAACATTTTCATGAATCATATAGAAAAATTAATATTTCAAGACATAATAACAAGGAAAACTTACATCATCTACTGGTACATTTACATGTATGACATAATATGCATGTTACATAAACCCAAAAACAAAATACAACAACTATACACAGATATAAATACTACATACAAGAACATAAAGTTTACAATAGAAGAAAAACAAAATAACACACCTCACTTTGTAGAGGTATCCATAACAAAAGACAATCACACATTTGACATATACAGAAAACGCGCAACGAGTGATACTATCTTAAATGCTACCTTATACCATCTGCATAATATGAAATGGGCTGCAATCAGATACATATTAAAGAGACTGAATAGGATCCCCTCAAACACTTTTAATTATCAAAAAGAGCTGGTCATTATAAGACAAACAGCATTCAAAATGGGCACAAAGAAACACTGTTAAACTCAACAGAAAAATAAACACCCAAATACTGAAAAAAGCTAACCAAACCACATCAACATATACAACTTGCAGAACCACAAAAAGAGCCAAACAATGAACTAAAATAACAAACTCACACATAAAGCAGGTAACATATTTTAAAAAAAGCCATAAATATATCTTACGAAAAACAACTCATTACAGAAACATATCCCAAGAGACCAAAACGAGACAGATATCAACAATCTGGTACCCATCTGCACACTTGCAGGGACTGCGAAAAAATACACATTGGAATGAAATAAGATATAAAGAACACATCAGAGCCTCGAAATACGGTGCAAACCATTTAGCATTTGGAGGCCATCTTAAACAGAAATACCACAGACGAAGAGGTACTGAAGAAGATATGAACATCACAAGGACCAGCCAGAACAGGTACCTTCTTCCTTTCCAAGAAAACTTCCATCTTCCATATACACAAATCATTAACATAAAATAAACAGTAACTCAAACAAAAATTGGAAACAAGACAGTGTAAAAAATAATTGAAGAAATCGCACATACAGGTGATCCATTGATAGTGACTGGGCCAAATATCTCACGAAATAAACATGAAACGAAAAAACTACAAAGAACGATACTCGTCTAGCTTGAAGGGGGAAACCAGATGACGCTATGGTTCGCCCGCTAGATGGCGTATAGCGCTGCCACAGGTCAAACGGATATCAACTGCGTTTTTTAAATAGGAACCCCGATTTTGTATCACATATTCGTGTAGTGCGTAAAGAAATAGGAATGTTCTAGTTGGACCACATTTTTCGCTTTGTGATAGATGCCGCTGTAATAGACACAAACGTATAAGTACGTGGTATCACGTAACATTCCGCCAGTGTGGACGGTATTTGCTTCGTGATACATTACCCGTGTTCAAATGGACCGCTTACCAATTGCGGAAAAGGTCGATATCCTGTTGATGTATGGCTATTGTGATCAAAATGCCCAACGAGCGTGTGCTATGTATGCTGCTCGGTATCCTGGACGACATCATCCAAATGTCAGGACCGTTCGCCGGATAGTTACGTCATTTAAGGAAACAGGAAGTGTTCAGCCACATGTGAAACGTCAACCACGACCTGCAACAAAATGATGTCCAAGTAGGTGCTTTAGCTGCTGTCGCGGCTAACCCGCACATCACTAGCAGACAAATTGCGCGAGAATCATGAATCTCAAAAACGTCGGTGTTGAGAATGCTACATCAACATCGATTGCACCCGTACCATATTTCTGTGCACCAGGAATTGCACGGCGACGACTTTGGACGTCCGCCGGCCGCGGTGGTCTCGCGGTTCTAGGCGCGCAGTCCGGAACTGTGCGACTGCTACGGTCGCAGGTTCGAATCCTGCCTCGGGCATGGATGTGTGTGATGTCCTTAGGTTAGTTAGGTTTAAGTAGTTCTAAGTTCTAGGGGACTAATGACCACAGCAGTTGAGTCCCATAGTGCTCAGAGCCATTTGAACTTTGGACGTCATGTACAGTTCTGCCACCGGGCACAAGATAAATTACGGGACGATGACAGATTTTTTGCACGCGTTCTATTAAGCGACGAAGCATCATTCACCAACAGTGGTAACGTTAAACCGGCATAATATGTACTATTGGGCAACGGAACATCCACGATGGCTGCGACAAGTGGAACATCAGCGACCTTTGCGGATTAATGTATGGTGCGGCATTATGGGAGGAAGGATAATTGGCCCCCATTTTATCGATGGCAATCTAAATGGTGCAATGTATGCTGATTTCCCACCGATGTTACTACAAGATGTTTCTCTGCATGACAGAATGGCGATGTACTTCCAACATGATGGATGTCCGGCACATAGGTCGCGTGCGGTTGAAGCGGTATTGAATCGCACATTTCATGACAAGTGGATTGGTCGTCGAAGCACCATACCATGGCCCGCACGTTCACCGGATCTGACATCCCCGGATTTCTTTCTGTGGTGAAAGTTGAAGGATATTTGCTATCGTAATCCACCGACAACGCCTGACAACATGCGTCAGCGCATTGTCAATGCATGTGCGAACGTTACGGAAGTCGAACTACTCGCTGTTGAGAGGAATGTCGTTACACGTATTGGCAAATGCATTGAGGTTGACGGACATCATTTTTAGCATTTATTGCATTAATGTGGTATTTACTGGTAATCACGCTGTAACAGCATGCGTTCTCAGAAATGATAAGTTCACAAAGGTACATGTATCACATTGTGACAACCGAAAGAAAATTTTCAAACGTACCTGCGTTCTGTATTTTTATTTAAAAAAACCTACCTGTTACCAACTGTTCGTCTATAATTGTTAGCCATATGTTTGTGACTATTACAGCGCCATCTATCACAAAGCGAAAAAGTGGTCCAACTATAACATTATATTTATTTACGTATTACAAGAATATGTAATAAGAAATGGTGGTTCCTATTTTTAAAAAACGCAGTTGATATCCGTTTGACCTATGGCAGCGCCATCTAGCGGGCCAACCATATCTGGTTTCCCCCTTCAAGCTAGACGAGTTTCGTTCTTAGTAGTTTTTTCTTTTGATGCCTATTTCGTGAGATATTTGGCTCGGTCACTATCAATGGACCCCCCCCCCCCCCCTGTATACAGGGTGTTTCAGATAAAGTGTGTGCCTCTGTAACTTACGAAACAATAGGGGGCAGGAATATTTAATGAGACGTTACACTTTCTGCGGGGTTATAAAGACAGGTTTATTTTAGTTTTTTCTAGAGACAGCAACGAGAGACATAATTTTTTAAAAGGAATATTAGTTTCTGTCATGTAGCTGTTGTTCTAGGCGGTATAGTGCGGAACCGCGGGACCGCTACGGTCGCAGGTTCGAATCCTGCCTCAGGCATGGATGTGTGTGATGTCCTTAGGTTAGTTAGGTTAAAGTAGTTCTATGTTCTAGGGGACTGATGACCTCAGCAGTTAAGTCTCATAGTGCTCAGAGCCATTTGAACCATTTTGAACCACCAAATCAATTTAAATCTTATTTTTATAACTTTAGTTGGGAGCTACAAACCTTCAATGTGTTGGGGGTGGATGCAACATACTGCACATAATACCTGACTGTGTGAAGGTGGATGTTCTGGTCGAGGAATGATGATTTAAGTGAGATGCGCAAATGTGTGTCCGTGTTTCTGAAACCACAATGCAATGCCCCTTTACAAACCTGCGGACGAGATATAAAGTCGCCGGTGTTACGGAGCGACAAGCTTTCTTGATGCGCTGTTAGATGTTGTGTTCTATTCGACTGCTGCCATCGCCTTCACCACCATATAGATGGCAGGTCGACCGCACAAACAGTGTGTGCCGCGGATACTGACGTCAAATGAGCAAGGCAGAAATGTCCGACGAGTGTCATGTTGCTGATGTTCGACGCGAACATTCACTATCCCAGTAAAGCAGCCACGGCTTATGCCCTGCCATATACTGATCAAATGGCTCCAGCAGCCATTACGTTCCTAAGCGCTCAGCAACGAGCTCGCGAAACCAGTATTTTGAGAAGGCGAGGCAGTAACAGACGAAGACCAGCTACAAGTGAGCAGATGTTTGTTTTAGCTGCAATACACAACGATACTCATGTCACCTTACGAGATCCTGGTGCAGTTACTGGTGTCAGTAGCGTATAGTGTGGGATGTGTAGCGCACGTTCACAGGTTTCACCTGCACCACCTGTAGCTGATGAAGGAGCTGCAAGGGAACGGTTTCAATGAAGAGTTACTTTCTGCGAATGGACCGTGCGTATTTTCACTCTGGACGGCTTACAAAGTGTTATGTTCTCGATGAGGCTTCAGTGAATCCACGTTCACAAATAAAAGTGCACTGAACTATCGTAATATGCATTACTGGGTCACAGAAAATCCTAGCTGCTTACGTCTTGTCGATCGTCAGTGGAGATAGTCGTCTGAAGAAAGGTGTGGAATCCTTGGGGATGAAATAGTCGGACCACAGTACTTCGCAGACACACGGACAGGTGAGACGTGTCAAGCTTTGGTCGTTGACAGTTTAGGTTCCCTCACTGAAAAAAATGCGTCAAGACATTAGACGCCGTATTGGATGCTGCACGATGATCACCCAGCCCATTCTGAGCATGATGTGCAAAAAGTGAACGGCAGATCCCTGTAAGATGGTAGTCCTCAGGAATGGCAAGGACAGTCACCCGGATTAGTAGTAGTAGACTTATCATTGTGAAATTGTGGGGATATCTAAAGAATTGTGTTTATGACACTGGACCCACAACTCCAGAGGATGTAGAGGAAGAAGCTTGTCGCTCCGTGACACCGTGACGTTACATCATGTCCGCAGGTCGTTTACAAGGCACATTGTGTTGCCTGTTCAGTAACATGGGCACACACGTTTCAACACCTCACTTAAATCAACATTCGGCCAACAGTACGTCCATCTGCTCACGGCCAAGTTTAACGTACAGCTTGTTGCATCCATCGGTAAGGTCTTATCTGAATTTATTTGTACACGGCTTTTTTAAATACATCAGCTACATGATAGAAAAATTAATGTTCCATTTAAAAAATTGTATATCTTTGCTATACCTCTCTGCAGAATAACTCAATAAACTAAGTTTATAACCCAGCAGAGAGAGTCGCCTACTTTTTTATAAGTTACAGGGACATACACTCCATCAGAAACTCCCTGTAGATCCCGTTTCATTCCTCTATGCGACTTATTTACTTACATCTTGTATTGTAGTGTATTGTATGTTAACCGGGGACCTAGAAACGACGGAGAGGCTCCGTCCCCGCCGCAGCCGCAGTGGTCCACAACCCCACGACGACTACCGCAGTCCACTTCACCGCTCCGCCGCCCCACACCCAACCCAGGGTTATTGTGCGGTTCGGCCCCCGGTGGACCCCACCCCCTCCGCAGGGAACGTCTCACACCAGACAAGTGTAACCCTTATGTTTGCGTGGTAGAGTAATGGTGGTGTACGCGTAGGCTGGAGAACTTGTTTGTGCATCAATCGCCGACATAGAGTAGCAGAGGCAGATGGGAAACCGCCTGAAAACCATCCACAGACTGGCCGGTTCAGCGGACCTAAATCCGCCGGGCGGATTCGTGCCGGGGACCAGGCGCTCCTTCCCGCCCGGAAAGCCGTGCGTTAGACCGCACGGCCAACCGTGCGGGCTTACTTACATCTTATTCATACTTAGTGTCTCCATTGCGAGGTAATATATCGGGCAACACGTCTCCTCCAGCAAACTCCACCAACTGGCCAGGTTTTCAGCTTCTCCCCAGTTCATGCCCGTGCATTGAAAATCCTCTCCAAAAGTCCCTTTCCAGGTGTTATGAGATCTTTCTCTATTTCTGCACCCGTTCGATGCTTAACATTGCAGTGCTCTTTTACTTAATAGTTCGTTTAAATGTGGTTTAACCGAAACCGGTCGCCGAATATCAATTAAAAGCATCTTGGACTGTTGCACGAATCTTTTTATAAACGAAATTGACACCGTAAAGAATTTCCAACATTATGATTGGTAATAAGAGGAAGGATGTTGAAAGGCCAGTGAACATTTGTGGCTTGTTTGAAGCAAGTGTAGCCCAGAATTTCGTATTCTGCTATGATATCATAAAAATTCTGCACTGAATAAGGATCAAGAACAGCTAGAAACGAATAGTTCAAAGTGTCTACAAAAACGTACTGTGACGGGAAAAAAACCGCATTGCGAAGAATCAGTTGTGCGTCATAAAAGAAAGTTGGTAGACGTTGTCTATTCATATTTAGCACCAGAGTAGCGTTAATATGAGGATGCAAATCAAGTTTACTTTAAATACACGCTGTAACGGCCGTGAACGTTGGTTACCTTCGAGATTCGACATGATGTGCTGATGTCAGTGAAGAATACCTTGAGGGTGACGAAGACGACATTATCAGCACCTCACTGAGTTTGAACGAGGTCTTGTAATAGGGCTACGAAAAGCTAGATGTTTCTTCTGTGAAACTGCAGAAACACTTGGTGGGAATGTAGTCACTATAGATTATTGCTGGCAGTGAAAGTCACGAGAATATACGGTCAAAAGAAAACTGGGTTCCGGACGTTGACATGGCACTACCGAGAGGGAAGACAATCGTGTTCGGCGTGTGAGTGTGGCGCATCGTACTGCATCTGCAGCAGCAGCTGGCATCACAGTGACACAACGAACCGTCACAAATAGGTTACCTCAAGGACAGCTCAGAGCCAGGCGCCCTGTAACGTGCATTCCACTGACCCAAGCCACCACCATGCGAATTCAGCAATATCAAAAGAGAGCTTATTGAAGGCCAGAGTACAGGTCAGTTATGTATTCTGATGAAAGCTGATTCTTCCTCGGTGCCAGTGATGGTGTATATGGTTATGAGGAACCCAGTTAAGGGCCTGCAACCAACCTCTCTTTTTCTCAGACACACTGGACCTACATCTGGTGTTATCTTCTGTGGCGCCATTTCATATGACAGGAGGAGCCCTCCCGTGTTTATCCCAAGCACCCCGTCTGCAACATTTTACATCAATCTGCTGTTTCGACCTGTAGAGGTGCCATTCATGAGCAGCATTCCAGAGAAAGTTTACCAACAGGATAACACTCGCCCACATATCGCTGTTGTAACCCAACATGCTCCACAGAGTGTCGACATTTTGCCTTGGGATACTCGATCACCAGAACCCGTCTGAAATGGAGCACATAAGCAACATAATCGGACGACAACTCTTACGTCATCTACAATCAGCATTAACCGTGCCTGTACTAACCGCACAAGTGCAAAAGGCACGGAACTCCATCCCACAGACTGCCATTCGGCCCCGCTCGCATTCAACATTCTGGCGGATACACCGATTGTAACGCACCACCATTTCACATTTGCAATGACTTACCTCGCGCTTACATTAGCATCTGATCTTGTAATGTTAATCACTTAAATATTTTACCTTGACAAATGTATTTCGGAAATTTAATTACTCTATTTTTGGTGCTGTGATTTTTTTCCGACAGTGTATTTGGAAAAATAAAAAGTTGTAAAAGCGTGTGATCGCAGTGATGCATCCTCGTCTCCTGTTATAAAGTTAGATACTGAGGTGTGCATCGTGGGGTGCATTCGCCAGCACACGAACTGCGCCCTTGTGGCTGGAAGGCGGCGGCCCCACGGCGGTGTGACTCAGGCCCTCGACAGATCGTCGCCCTGCGCCCTCAGCCCTCAGCCCTTCAGCAGAGCCCCTGGGGAGACTCAGCATCCGCTGTATCCGGTGCCCTGCTGCGCCTCTGTCCACAGTGCTGCACAATAACCAACTTCCGGTTCGTCGAAATGATCCCCCCCTCCCGCGTTTCCACGTAAAACTCGTCCCTATTTCAGAGCCATTTAACCGGGTTACGGTACAGTTCTTCTAGGAAGAAACGACTATAGTCATCGCGAACGATGAAACTAATCCTACAACCAGGATTAAGAACAGCACTGTAGCAGTTTCGAAGCGTTGGCCATGCCACTGATCTAGCTGTGTCCCTGTACTGAAACTGGCTTTATTAAATTTGTAGCCCTGAGAGTTATGTTTAACGCTGAGACATATGTCGGCAACCTGTTTATTCAATTTATGGATCAATTGATAACTGCATGGAGCAAGATGGAACAACAGTTCACATCGCACTCATTAGTAGTTTAGTCAGGAAAGGATAGTAAAACATTACAACTTCCTGACCTCCAAGCTCACCCGTAATTTTCACGTGAGGGTGAAGTTGAAGAGTCACGTAAGTTGCACACGCTGTAATGCTACAGCAATACACTGAACACGGTATTACTGTGTCATCTTCCAGGTAGAGCTGTTGTATCATTTAATAAGTCGCGCAAAACACTGCATCGACTTCAACGATGTTCATTTTTAGCACTGATACACATTATCATCAGTTTGGATTCCGTAGAAATGTTGGAACACGTGAGGCAATACTGAACTTACGACTTATCTTAGGAGCTAGATGAAGGAAAGGCAAACCTACGTTCCTAGCATTTGTAAACTTAGATAAAACTTTTGACAATTTTGACTGGAATACTCTCTTTCAAATTCTGAAGGTGGCAGGGGTAAAATACAGGGAGCGAAAGGCTATTTACAATTTGTACAGAAACAAGATGGCAGTTATAAGAGTCGAGGGGCATGAAAGGGAAGCAGTGGTTGGGAAGGGGGTGAGACAGGGTTGTAGCCTATCTCATATGTTATTCAATCTGTATATTTAGCAAGTAGTAAAGGAAACAAAGAAAAATTTGGGGTAGTTATTAAAATTCATGGAGACGAAGTAAAAACTTTGAGGTTCGCCGATGACATTGTAACTGTGTCAGAGACAGCAAAGAACCTGGAAGAGCAGCTGAACAGAATGGACAGTGGCTTGAAAGGAGGATATAAGATGAACATCAACAAAAGCAAAACGTGCATAATGTAATGTAGTCGAATTAAATCGGGTGATGCTGAGGGAATTAGACTAGGAAATGAGACGCTTAAAATAGTAAATGAGTTTTGCTATTTGGGGGGGGGGGGGGGGGCAAAATAACTGATGATGGTCGAAGTAGAGAGGATATAAAATGTGTCAGGTAGTCGTTTCTGAAAGTACTTGTATGGAGTGTAGCCATCCATGTATGGAAGTGAAACGTGGACGATAAATAGTTTAGACAAGAAGAGAATTGAAGGTTTCGAAATGTGGTGCTACAGAAGAATGCTGAAGATTAGATGGGTAGATCACATAACTAATGAGATGAATAGAATTGGAGAGAAGAGAAATTTGTGGCACAACATGACTAGAAGAAGGGATCGGTTGGTAGGGCATATTCTGAGGCATCAAGGGATCACCAGTTTAGCATTGGAGTGCAGCGTTTGGGGCAAAAATCGTAGAGGGAGACCAAGAGATGAATACACTAAGCAGATTCAGAAGGATGTAGGTTGCAGTAGGTACTGGAAGATGAAGAAGCTTGCACAGGATAGAGTAGCATGGGGAGCTGCATCGAACCAGTCTCAGGACTTGACCACAACAACAACATATTACAAAAATAGATGTACACATGTATGTTTGTATACGAGTATAATATGTATGTACTACATCTCTTCCGAAACCACTAGACCGATTTCAAACTAACTTGGTACACATATCGCTTACTGCCTAGAAATCATCGCTGTGGGGGTAACATCCACCTACCTGTCAAAGGGGCGGGGGTGGGGGTGGAAAAGTAGCGTCCCTCACGGCGCGAGAATAGCCGGACTACAGTCATCCAGTATTTGAGAATGATAGCACGCGGTGGCTTACAACAAGCTTTACACGTAATGTCAACCCTTCGCGTAACATGTTTTCGTCGAAACCCTCAAAAAGATGAAAGGAAAAATGTTAATCGTTTATTGTATTTCTGGTGTTCATACAGTAAAATTGCTGCATCAGGCATGTTGTTTTAATTTATTACTGCTTCACAACTAAAAATATTCGCCACACATTTTGCAGGCAGTATTCACACATACCGCTGAACGTACCAGCAAAATTATACCACTGTAGACCACGTAGTTCACAAACTCTAAGTTGCGGGAAAAACTGCCGCGTCGTGCTTGACGTTTTAATTCGTTACTTCTGCACCACTAAATATATTCGCAACACACATCGAGATAGCATCTATATACAGGGTGTTTAACAATTCATGATGCGCACACTTAGAGGTTGTTGAGGGAACTTAGTAGATAAAGTTTTACACAGAAACCCATTACTGGAAACGTCATCCAACGACGCTACAGAGCGTCAAAGTTATAGGCGCCGGCGCCTGTAAATATTTGTATGTACATGGTGATTTCATGATGTTACAGACTTTCTAGAACGACGAAGAAGGACAAACTTATGAATTTGAAGTAAGGGCAACGAATTAGTCTAAACGTATAAACAAAACCTTTCTCATATCTCAAACAGCGAAATACATACAATAGTACTGTTATGTCTAAGACCGTAGCGTAGGCAACTATCAGAGATGATAGTATGGACCAAAACAAGAAAAAATGTCACGTACACATGAGCTCTGAAACGCATATCTAAAGAGGTATGGGCACTTGTTCAGTAGAGGAGATGTGTTTCACACTACTGAAGATGAACAAGTGCTCATAACTCGTCAGGTGTGCACTTTAGAGCCCATGTTTACTGAACATTTTTTCCTTGTTTTGGTCCTTACTACCACCTTTGAAAGTTGCCTACCCTACAACCTTGGCAACAACAGTGCCAGTACATATATTCCACTGTTAGATGTATCAGAACGGTTTTCACTTATAACTTTCGGCTCGTTCGTTTCTGGTACAGGAACGCGTACCTCAGACTGATACGTTTATCCTTCTATGTCTTGCTAGAAAGTTTGTAACATCAACAGGTCATCACCTTGTACGTACATACATTTACAGGCACCGGCGCCTTTAACTTTTGTAAGTAGGCTGTTTAGGTTTTTATGTTGGTAACGCCACGTAGCGCTCTGTCTGAAAATCACTGACTGTGCTGTGTGCAGTCTGTGGCCGGTTGGACTCATTGTTGGAATATTCGCTTGTGTAGTGTTGGGCTGTTGGATGTGAACAGCGCATAGCGTTGGGCAGTTGGAGGTGAGCCGCCAGCACTGGTGGATGTGGCGAGAGATATGGCAGAGTTTTTAGAGGTTACTATAAGCGGACGATCTGGACGTGTGTCCGCCAGCAAAAGGAAATTTATAAGGATAGTTGTTATGAACTGATAGATATATATTATGACCTTTGAACATTATTGAGGTAAATAACGCATTGTTTGTTGTCTATCAAAATCTTTCATTTGCTAACTATGCCTATCAGTAGTTAGTACCTTCAGTAGTTAGTCTTTTATTTATCTGGCAGTATTGACGCTCGCTGTATTGCTGTAGTTCGAGTAACGAAGACTTTTGTAAAGTAAGTGATTCATGAAAGGTATAGGTTATTGTTAGTTACGGTCATTCTTTTATAGGAATTATTGGAAGTCAGATTACATTGCGCTAAAAATATTGTGTGCCAGCTTAGTGATGATCAAATAAGTAAAGAGAAAACTGTTTGAGTACGTTGAGTTTTGCTCAGCTGTTTGAAAATCAAATAACTTAGAAACAAGAGTTCCCATGTAAAAATCGTTTTACTAAGTCCCCTCTACAACAAGTGTGTAACATGAATGTGAAACACCATACATACCGTATGTACCTGCAAAATTATATCATTTAACGACAAATAGTTCAGGAGACATGACCTCATAAACACTGAACTGCGTGAAAATGAAGCAGTAGGACGCATTTCGATAAAGAGACAGGTGAAATATGTCAAATGTATGTAAAATACATGTGAAATGCACCTACACGGGCAAAACCAGGGGTAAAAAGCTCCTCCTGAACCCATGAATCGATTTCAAGCAAAGTTGGTACTCGTATTACCATCTGGAAACAAGTACTGTGGGATAAGAAGCAGCAGCGCGGTTGGTAGCTGCTGGATGGTCATTGGCACGTATGTACGGACCCCAGTACGTCTCCCCACACATAAGTCGGGGGTACGGTTAGGCCTGAACATACGCCGATCGTCCTCTCGCTGCAGCAGCTCCTCCAACTGATCTGCTCAATCCGGTAGCGCACTGTCGCCCGTAGAAATGAAGTCAGCGCTGAGAAGACACACATGGAGAAGGAGTACAGTGTCACAACAACGTTGACCAGTGAGTGTACCTTTTCAAAGATTAGGAAGTCAGTACGCCCATGCAGCATTATGCCTCCCCACACATTAACAGCTAGGCCACCGAAGCGAATATGTTCCACAGTGCTGGTAGTACCCTCGTAAGGCGAGACGTTTGAACACGTACAGTGCACAGGAACACTTGTAGCACCATAATTAATACTGTAAAAATTTTTGTACTGATTAATTCTGTTCAATGTCAAGTATGTATTTTTCACTATGTAATGTCTTTGACCTGTTGTAATGAATTGGAAAGTTATGTAAAATGTTTTCTCTTTACTGTTTAAATTCTTTGTATTAATTGGAGGAAAATTTTATATAATTATGCGGCTTTTGTGTCGACATGTTAATGTATTCAAGTATTAAGATTTTTTTACAAGATGCCCGTGTTTCCGGGTTCGATTCCCGGCTGGGTCAGAGATTTTCTCTGCCTCGTTATGGCTGGGTGTGGTGTGATGTCCTTAGGTTAGTTAGGTTTAAGTAGTTCTAAGTTCTAGGGGACTGATGACCATAGATGTGCTCAGAGCCATTTGAACCATTTTTTTAAAGATGTTTGTTTATAACTATGTATAAGCTGGTTCATACCTAGGGACTTGCATTGAAAAGGAACAGTACTTCCCATTTGCGACGGAAGTGATTTGGCGAGCAACAAGATGTGGCTGGCGAGGGCTAAAAGGTGGAACAGGAGTCAGTCGGCAGCTAGCTACTGGACAGTGTAGTCTGGGCAGCAGTAGAGTGACGGGGCACGTGCCGAAGGTGGCATCCAGTGCTTGTACTAATATGGAAAGGCCTCGGATGTGTGTACGGCTATAAAATGGTGCTCTACCAATGGAAAAGGCTACAATGTTGGAAGTACCGTCGCAAAGAAGAAGATAATAGAGCCAATTACATCCAGAGGAGAGATCAGTATGTAGTCGCCCTCGATATTGCGCAATCACTTCGGCAGTTATAAGAGGTCAGAATTTTGTCAAAGTATGAACCAGTAGATTTAAGTGTTGTTTAATTTGCAATAATCAGGCAAAGTATGTGAAACTTGTGTCCGATCCTCGATTTGGTTCCTTTCATGATACCTTTTAGGATCCACTCCACATAAATACTGACATCCGAGTATCCTGTGTATTAAAATCTAAAAGTGTTTGTGCTTTTAAGATTAACTGCATTAAATTCTGTTAGTGAAAATTACTGGTTGTGTCAATGTCAATAAGACAGCACGTTGTTTTGAAGTTAGTTAGAGTGTAAATGCACTTAAAGTCGTACTTAAAATTTTATAGAGAAAATTGCCAGCATTAACTGTTTTAAAAGCCATGCAAGGGGAGTGAAATTAGTGAAACAATAAGAGCAAAATTTGCATCTTACAAATTGTCTCAGAAAAGTGTGTTTAGTTTGCTTTATGGTATTGGACAGTTTAAGGCTCCCCAATTTTGAGTTGCTTAAAATGAATAATCCTGCTTGGATAGTAAATATATTAATTGTAGTTGAAGTAAATTTTACAATTTGTGTACTTTGTGTAATGAATATTGGAAAGCTAGTTTGAGAGCTTTACCAACAATTTTGCTTATTTAACATAACGTTACTGTTATTGCGCTTAACCATAAAAAACAGAAACAATATTACTTCTTAACAAGTGTAGAAATCCTATTGCAAGTGACTTTTAATATATTTGCACTATTTGGAAAGTTACTGTTGAAATATGACTCAGTCCATGTCCATTTCTGGTTTAATATTGACTTCCATAGCTTTTGGTGATGTATAACAAAGTAAATACTATTTAGAAGAAATAAGCTGTTACCTGTTTCTATGAGAACTTGCATATACTACTGATAACTGCTATCATCAGTGTAGTGAAGCTTATTACACTTCTTTGGGAAAGAAGTAGTAGTAACTTTCCTTCATCATAACTCTATACAGACTATATAAAAGTAAATGTTTCCCATCGCTATGCCTAATTAGGCTGGTGACCGTTTTTATTTCATTTAAGCAAACTTTGTTACTTAAAACATTTCCCATATTTCAATCTTTAGCTTTCTGGTTTCTTCTGTAGCATTAAATTCAGGTTCGATAAGCCAAATCCATTACATACCTCACAATCTGTTTACTAAAATCCTGCCAGAGGGTAACTTTAACTGCATTGTAATACCATAATTGATAATAAACTGTATGTTGATATAACATGTGACGCAGTATAGTGTTATACACTGTACGAAAATATCGTTTTGATGGTCCACGTGTTACGGTTGTGCAGGTATGAAGAGTTCGTTTTTATGGATGACAATGCACGACCACCACGAACAGCTCAGGTGAAGCAACTTTTGGAAGGAAAGGATATTCGGCGAATGACTGACCTGCCCGCTCCCCGGACATATGTCTCAACGAGCACGTGTGGGATGCGTTGCCGAGACGTCTTGCAGTACGGCCACGTGCTCTAAAAAGCATCCAGCAGTTGTCAACCTCGCTGATGGATAAACGGAGCTCCCTGACACAAGAACTCCTTACCCAGCTTGTGGCCAGCAAGTTGCAGAGCATGCGCTACTGTCCGTGTTTAGAACTTTGTCCCGCGTCTTGTAATATCGCGGAGACTTCATTGCAGTTACTGTCTTTCAATAAGAGTGTCATTTCTGTTCTTCTAATTGCGTATTTCTTTCAGTTACCGCAGCTTCTTTTCCATCTTTTCAAGTATGGTTCAAGATTTTTCGAGCTTTGTTACTTGGCAGTGATACATCATTCGAAAGTTACTTTCGTCCTTAAGTACCCCAGTGTACTTGTAATTATATATCGCCCTGAGAACTAGCAAAATCTCTAGAGTTCTTAGGTCCACAGTGTGAGTTTACGAGCACTGCGCTCTCATTTAAATATATGGCCGAAAGAGTCAGGCTACAGGAATTGTGAAACGAAACCGGTCGTCCAGGACCGCGTGCTACAAAGGGCGCAGATTCACCACAAGATTGGGAAACTCACAGGCGTCTATTGTCTATTGAGGCCTAAGTGATGATGGTCAAGAGGGGAGGGGGGGATTATCTAGTTAGCGGATTACAAAAATGGCTCTGAGAACTATGGGACTTAACTTCTGAGGTCATCAGTCCCCTTGAACTTAGAATTATTTAAACCTAACTAACCTAAGGAGAACACACACATCCATGCCCGAGGCAGGATTTGAACCAGCGACCGTAGTGGTCGCGCGGTTCCAGACTGTAGCGCCTAGAACCGCTCGGCCACTCCGGCCGGCACGAGATAATCGAAGAACCGTTTATCACGCAAACTGAATCACAGAAATGTATTGTTCTGCTATTGGAGTAACCATGATTAAATTCGTTTGAGTATAATGCCCTTCTGCTTCTCTGGAAAGTGGGAACCAATGAATGAAAAATAAACAGAAAAAATCGGACGATTATTTTCCCTAAAGTGAGCTCAAAAGAAGCATTACGTAATCCACAGTGATAGAAGTGGAATTCTGTAAATGCGTTGTCAAATTCCAGAGAGTGAAGCGTTAAGTATTGCTGTGATTTGTCAAATGTAACAGACAGGATATTTGGTAAAAATAGTAAACAGTAGTTTCCTGTAAAAAAAAAAGAAAAAAGTGCATTTTAGATTATCCGTGGTTTTCGCTCGAAGATGCCGTGCAGTCTCGGATCCACATCAGATAGGAGTCCGCTGCATTGGATCAGTCGCATAAGTTGCCAGGCATTTGTTCGCAGTTTTGACGTTTCTGTCAGCTACGAACAGTTCTTAGGAAACTTGTAAAAAATTCACTCACAGTCTGTAAACACAAAGTATTCACGTTAACAGAATGTGTAAAATGAAATGGCTGGTCGTGGCGTACTGCTTTGAATTGATATGCAACAACAGGCTGCAGCATATTGCATACTTGTATATACTTGCCTAATGAGTGCACGTGGAGTTAGAGGTTTGTACGAAAAGGCTGCCCACCTGCCCAAAGCCGGTAAGTGCGCTCCGCTTCCCCCGGAACGCGGCCCTGTACAATTTGTCGACGTGTCCCTCAAGGACACTCCTCACCCACGGCCGGCCCATCCGATTTCCTGAGGAGACCTGCGGAAGGGCTCAGGCAGCGGCGAGCGGCAGTTCATTGTGCGCCCATCGGTTCCGCATTCCACCCATTCATGAGCGACCGCCCCGCTGGCCGAGGCAGCTGACTGAATAAATGTTTTGGCTTCCCGTTCCGTTGACGCTGGTCCTCTCAACACACTTGCCACAACAGCAGAGGTATTTCCTACTGCGAAACGTGGCGCTTCAAAGTATTGAATTTCACAACACTGATTTCTCTTCGTAAGATATACTTTTTTTTCCACTGAATTGACATTCACATAGCTTCTTACGTAATTCACAGTTTGTTCTACGGTTCACAGCATATATTCACGACATGTTCATTCCGCAACGACATTCTTTTCCACGCATGTGCTCTCACATTCCAATTCACAACGTCGCATTTCTTATCTATAGGTCACAACATTTTTTTTAATGCTTTATTGTAATATTTGCCTACACTGTCTGCCAATGATAAGAAGTCACCATTGCAGGAAATGGAAAGTGTAAAAACAGGACAAATTTAGGAGTAAGACAAGGATGCAGTTTTCACACCTGTGAATTCAAAGAAAGAATTGTTCTCTGACATTGTTCGTTACGGAATTGTGATTTCTAATAGTGGAAACACACACTATATAACTGTTAATATACTATCCACAACAGCTAAGTTTTACATTAATCTGTCAGTATCTTCAAAGAAAAAAGAAATAATGACTTTCATGGACCAGGAGCAAATTCCCAGCAAAATATTAATAAATGCTAAACAGGGTAAACATCTCTTTTATGACAGAAATGGACATACAAAAGAAAGTAGAAAGATTTAATTACATTAAAAAAAGAATCTACAGAACCCTCAAAACTAAAGTAAGAGAGGAAATTCTCTTAAGTTCGACAGTAACAACCATTACATATGGAAGTGGATTGTGGACTGTAACAAAAAGAATCTGCGGATACACTGACAGGAGGAATAATACTGACATCATGGAGGAACTGGCAGCGAAAACCTTAAATAAGCCGATTAAGGAATACAGAAGCAACTGGAAAGATCATGTCACAAAAATGGATGATGACAGAGTGCCAAAATTATTGGTGATTTGTTACCCAGTTAGCAAAAGATATTTAGGAAGAACAAGGAAAAGAAAAAAGGTGGACAGACCGAAAATTTTAACGAAAAGGGATAACAGACAAATACCCAATACACGCAAAAAGAAGAATCTAATTTGATCCATTACAAATGCTTTTTGAAAGCCTGCGACTGTGAAAACAATAGGTTTGTTTATAAATAAATCTTCTGCTACCAGTCACGATTTTTCTTTATTTACTTTTCCCAAGACGCGTTTCGGGAAATAACTCCCATGATAAGACGTTTTCGATGTGTAAAGTGTACAACAAGTTATGTGTAATGTTTAGTTTGTGTGAGACTCTGCACAAATCGACCGTCAGAAAACTTAAACGTCAACGAAATTAAGCAGACTCTCGCACATTGACAATAGAAATGGCTTAATACACACAAAAAACGCACTTGAAAATGGGAATCGCGTCGTGCGGAAAGCAAATAAAGAAAAGTCGTGACTGGTAGCAGAAGATCTAGTTATAAACAAACAAAAGGAAGAAGAAGAAGACATTTCACAGCTAACTTTCGGAGAATAAAGCAGCGAGAAAACTAAGAGTCTTGAAAATTGCAAGGGATTCTGTATATTACTGACTACATTTCACCTAGAATGTATATGTTCCTTGCCTGATGGCCAGTCCACAGTTAGAGCCTTTCGACTTCACCGATAACGTTTTAGCTGGAGAAATGTGCACATTTCCGGGCTGACCACACCTGCTGTCAACAAAGCCTCTGACACTCTTCGTACAGGGGTAGGACAAAAACATGTAAACACCGCGAGAAGCACATCCTTGAACCTTAATGCAGATACTAGCCAAGCGTGCAGGTGGCGTTGGTGGATTTGGCCATGAGCGGCGGCTGTGCGGTGACCTTAGTATGTTGCAAGTGTCAGTCGAGATGAAGACAGTATTCTACGTAGTCGTGAGTGCATTATGTCGGAGCGAAGTGAACTGACACGTGGGAAAATTTTAAATTATTGATTCTCGTTTGATGGGTGCTTCCGTATCCAAGGTAGCCGAAGTGTTTGGTGTTTCATGGAGCACCATATCATAGCTTTATACCACTTACAGGAAAAGTAGAAAAACATTATCCGCCAAGTCACAGTGCGGGCGAAAGTGTGTATTGAGTTATCGAGGCAGGCAGTTATTGTACAGGACTGAGACGAAAAATAAGAGAATGACAGCTACAAAAGTCACAACAGAACTGGATGTCCTGTTCGCGAACTCCGTCAGCACCAAAACAACACGAAGGGAGCTCCACAAGCTGAAAACTGCAGGGCGAGCTGGAAACCCAAA
The DNA here is from genome assembly GCF_023897955.1 of Schistocerca gregaria. Lineage (NCBI taxonomy): Eukaryota > Metazoa > Arthropoda > Insecta > Orthoptera > Acrididae > Schistocerca > Schistocerca gregaria. The sequence continues at coordinate 672,396,540 of NC_064924.1, read as the reverse complement.
AAGCCGAAGACCAGTTATGAAAATGCCTCTAACAAGAAAACGTAGTGTCGAAGCCATAAAACCAGGACTAAGAGGCAACGGGGAGTAAGTCATTGTTTCCAATTTTTGGCTGAGTTTACATCTGGCGTTCGCCGTCCCAAGTCGACGGTGCAGACTTCTTGCCGCGGAAAGTGAAGCACGGCGGGGTTCGGTGATGGTTCTTGCAGCCATATCATGGTACTCCACGGGCTTCATGGTCACTCTACATGGTGGCATTAGTGTCAAGCAATATATGACCATTTTAGCAGATCAGGTCCCTTGCCTAGTACATCATTTGTTCCCCAATGGCGATGCTGTGATCCAAGACGACTGAGCCCCTGTTCACACTGCTCGCATCGTCCAGGACCGATTATGTGAGCACAGTGCTGCACACTCGCATATCCCCTGGCCATCACAGTATAATTGAGCCTTTCTGATCTTCCTTGGACAGAAGGGTGCGTGATCGCTACCGGAACTTGCCACTAGCTGGCAGGATGAGTGGTATGAGATTCCCTTGAAAACTATGCGGGAGCTGTATTTACCCATTCCAAGTCGACTGGAAGCTTTTCTGTGCCCTGTGCCCTATTGGGCATGGTAATGTGTTTTTTGTGTTTCCATATTCTTGTTCCTCCTGTGCGCATCTATAGGTAAAATTGACGAAGAGCAGGATGTTGAATAGGGGAAGACAGAAAGTGAAAGATTCTCCCCCATAATAATAAAAAAAATTAAAACATAAACTTATTGAACGTGGTTGGGAGCGACTGAAAGAGACTATGTTTGCTTTATTTACACGCTCACACAGACATAATCTTCAGATCTATGTTCGCAGTCTAGTACTAAGTACTGTTGGTGGTTCCACTCTCGGAATCTATATAGCGTAAAATATGACGTTGTCAAAGCTGGTATATAGTTTGTACATTGACTACATTTTTCTTCTCAGATTTTGGGACACATTTTAAAAAAATGCTTTATCTCTCTGAATTGCAATTTAGTGGATGTTAAGATAAAGCGATGTACTATACAGGGTGAGTCACCTAACACTACCGTTGGATATATTTCGTAAACCACATCAAATACTGACGAATCGATTCCACAGACCGAACGTGAGGAGAGGGGCTAGTATAATTGGATAATACAAACCATTAAAAAATGCACAGAAGTATGTTTTTTAACACAAACCTACGTTTTATTAAATGGAACCCCGTTAGTTTTGTTAGCACATCTGAACATATAAACAAATACGTAATCAGTGCCGTTTGTAGCATTGTAAAATGTTAATTACATCCGGAGATATTTTAACCTAAAGTTGACGCTTGAGTACCACTCCTCCGCTGTTCGATTGTTTGTATCGGAGAGCACCGAATTACGTAGGGATCCAAAGGGGACGGTGATAGACCTTAGGGACAGAAGAGACTGGAACAGCACATTACGCCCACATGCTAACACCTTTTCATTGGTCTTTTTCACTGACGCACATGTACATTACCATTAGGGCTGAGGTACACGTGCACACGTGGTTTCCGTTTCCAATTACGGAGTGGAATAGAGTATGTCCCGACATGTCAGCCCAATAGATGTTCAATGTGGTGGCCATCATTTGCTGCACACAATTGCAATCTCTGGCGTAATGAATGTCGTACACGCCGCAGTACATCTGGTCTAATGTCGCCGCAGGCTGCCACAATACGTTGTTTCATATCCTCTGGGGTTGTAGGCACATCACGGTACACATTCTCCTTTAACGTACCCCACAGAAAGAAGTCCAGAGGTGTAAGATCAGGAGAACGGGCTGGCCAATTTATGCGTCCTCCACATCCTATGAAACGCCCGTCGAACATCCTGTCAAGGGTCAGCCTAGTGTTAATTGCGGAATGTGCACGTGCACGATCATGCTGATACCACATACGTCGACGCGTTTCCAGTGGGACATTTTCGAGCAACGTTGTCAGATCATTCTGTAGAAACGCGAGGTATGTTGCAGCTGTTTGGGCCCCTGCAATGAAGTGAGGACCAGTGGGGTGGTCGCCAATGATACCGCACCATACATTTACAGTCCACGGTCGCTGTCGCTCTACCTGTCTGAGCCAACGAGGATTGTCCACGGACCAGTAATGCATGTTCCATATATTCACTGCCCCGTGGTTTGTGAAACCCGCTTTATCGGTAAAAGAGGTAGAACTGCAACGCATTCTCTGTTAATGCCCATTGACAGAATTGCACTCGATGATTAAAGTCATCACCATGTAATTGCTGATGTAGCGACACATGAAACGGGTGAAAGCGGTGACGATGCAGTATGGTTCAAATGGCTCTGAGCACTATGGGACTTAACATCTATGGTCATCAGTCCCCTAGAGCTTAGAACTACTTAAACCTAACTAACCTAAAGACATCACACAACACCCAGCCATCACGAGGCAGAGAAAATCCCTGACCCCGCCGGGAATCGAATCCGGGAACCCGGGCGTGGGAAGCGAGATGCAGTATGAGCATCACACTACTTTGACTCAGTCCACCGGCTCTCGCAATGTCCCGTGTACTCATGTGTGGGTTCATGGCAACAGCAGCTAACACTCCAACTGCACCCGCTTCTCCTGTGACGGGCCTGTTACGGACCCGTTTGCGTGCTACGACCATACCTGTTGCATACAGTTGGCGGTAGATGTTTTATGTTTTGCAATGTGCGGCACGTTGGATGCTCTCTGTCCGGGTACCGTTCTGCATATACTCTGCAGCCTTCAGCTGCATTTCGTCAACACTCGCCATAGATGAGTATCATCTCCGCCTTTTCAGAGTTCGATTACACCATGGTCACAGTTCCTACAACACTACACTATCACAGACGTCTGGTAACACGGTGTACTACAGTTGGTCTGCTTGCGGAGACCAATGCAGATTAACAATAGCAGCAAGCGCTACATGGACACTGCGACAGCTAGGCCAAACCACAACAGCGCGCTATAGCCACACTCGTAAACACGGTCGTCATCGTAAACATGTCCCTGCAGATGCTGCTCGCCGACCGTGGCCCGTGTTTGTTACAACACGCAACTGAACGTCGGAGGTTTCAAGCGTCAACTTTAGGTTACAATATCTCAGGATGTAAATAACATTTTACAATGCAACAAACAACACTGATTACGTATTTGTTTATATGTTCAGATGTGCTAATAAAACTAACGTGGTTCCATTTAAAAAAAAACTTAGGTTTGTGTTGAAAAACATACTTCCGTGCATTTTTGTATGGTTTGTATTACACAATTATACTAGCCCCTCTCCTCACGTTCGGTCTGTGGAATCGGTTCGTCAGTATTTGATGTGGTTTGCGAAATATATCCAACGTCACCCTGTATACTTCCGTAAACAAATTATTGTTATTATTATCTTAACACGTTATCGTTAATACTAAAATATGGGCGTCTTATAAGTGTGGGTGACCGCAAAAAAGAATATATGTATACGCTAGACAAGTAAATTTGCTGTTTGTATTCGTAACGATAAGATCGCAGTGCGTAATTCTGCCATGACGTAAACTTCCGAAAGCACGAGTTAACAAAATCAAACAGCTTCATCTGCTGGATGGTTTGTGTACTACGGGAAGTAACAGCATCATGTATTGGACTTCGTGTGCTATGCCATCATCATTAAATATCAGAACCATTAAGCTGAGCAGACAATTTTAGATCAAACTTTAAATTACGATATCTTACTTTTATCCGTGATCCGATATTGATTAAAGACAGCGCGTCCGGTGCACCCCCCCCCCCCCCCCCCCTTCCCCCGCGTTCGGGTCATCTGCGAAAACCCAATCAGAATTCATGTAGTAGATTTTGGATGTTAGCTTGTTCAAACAGACAGACATGATGGTGCGGTTTCTGTAACCCATATACATGGGCTAGTGAGCACTGAGCCTAATGATTTTAAGAGATTTCGGCGGTAATTGCTGAGCGTTCAGAACAAAACGTTCCATCCGTCTGGCCCTCTGAACTTGGTAAGTGTCGCGTGAGACACGACTCGGGTTGCGCAGGACTTCGTTCACAGTCTCAGTGCTAAGTGAAATACTGATAATGCTTAGCGCAGACATCGATCGTGCAAATTAGGAGGTAGAACTTGTGACTGTTTGTTGCTATTATAGCTGTTAAATCAATTGTATAGCACATGTAAATCTGAAATTTGCGATCGAATGTGTTTTTACGTTATGCACTTTTCTTAACTGAAATTCCTTGGAGCTTATGTTGAAGTGATGCACCAGGCACTCGTCTAAATAAAATATTTTGTGTAATTTATTGTTATTTTTAATTAAATCCTAGACATCTGTGGCATGTTAAAAGAGGAGCTGACGGCAAGTTATATATTGCCTCCCTCTACAAATCCTCCTCTCCCCCCCTCCCCCCTACACACACACACACACACACACACACATACACTTTTATCCATTACAAAACTGCAAATTGTCGAATTCTTGGTGTCCCCAAAGACGATGCTGTATTGTTTCGCATTGTTTCCAACTTCTGGCAGATTTTACATGAAATTTTAAATTACAGTTTTTTTTTCGAGTGATTTTGGTGAAATGAAAACTATACGTTGCTCCAAGCTACTCTAAAGTTACCTGTGGAAATCCCATGAAAATTCGTTTAGTAGTTTAGCGTCTTCAAACATTCAAACGGTTTAATCGAGTTGTGCCTTAAATCTCTCTTCTTTTTCCAAACTTGACTCAGTATATCTTCATTAATTAATCGACCTAACCAGAGTGCAGCTCGCATCTTAAAATTTTGTGAATTGCCCATCGCAATTGTTAGGCTGCAAGTTTTAGTATGTAACAAATGCCTGGGGATCCAATATTTTTAACATTGAACAAGTGAAACACTAGAAGTCTTATAATGTGTTTGTGTATATTTGTGTGTGTGTGTGTGTGTCACGAGAGAAGAGGAAATACTTTGTCTACAACTTTTTGAAACTCTTGCTGATTTTAACCAATTCCGTCTCTCCAGACTTGAGTGTGGGGACTAGAGACTTCGATGTCGTACGCACAAATAATTCTGTTATTAGCGAGGGACGAGAAGCGAGGAAGCAACTACGGCCGCCCATCCAGAACCAAACCTTGGGTCCGCACCTGGCGTGCACGTCAGTCCTAGAACGAACGAAATCCGTCGTTTGGCTACGGTAAAGGTGTGACTGTAGAGCGAGGGCGCGTGATGGCCGTGTAGGCAGAGAAGGCATCCTCCCCAATGCGAGAGTACGGTCGGGCTGGTCGCCGTTGTGTACGGCGGGGGCGCGGGCCATCCTAATGTCTTCCTCAAGCTACACGCAGAGAATGTTTTTTGCCGCGCGCGTGGGGAGCGCAAGGCGACCGCCTCTGGCCGGTCCGCGCCGGCCGGCTGTGCTGGAATCCAGCGGTGGCTGCGGCCGCGGCTGGCCTTCTTTGTTCCTCCGGGGCGCTGGGTCACTCCGGCCTGCTTTGTCTCAGGGGCCGCGCGCCAGCCACCTTCCACTCGGGGAACCGCGGTTCTCCAAGCGCTGCGTTTCCGCCTCCTAGCGTGACGTGGCCAAAGGCAGGACACCACGTCCAGTGCCCCTTTCCTCCTGGCTCTAGTACCAAGCTAATCCGAAAGCAACTGCCTCCCACACTGACTTTCTTCCTATCTACATACAGCACACTCAGTTGTCCGAAATTCAACGCACTCGACAAAAAAGTTTGTCTGAGCGAGGTGGAATCAGGAAAAAGACGAAATATGAGCACAGTTCAAAAATGGTACAGAAGCTTCAATAAAATTCATACTTCTTTACAATATGAAGAAACAACTACAACTTTGATAAAAATCTAATTTCATTGTCCTTACCTTGTTTAGGCCACATATTTCGACAATATAACTCGTAATATTGTATATTTTAATCAGGTACTGTTTTTAATATTGCCGAATGGATTTACTGTAATTTACGGTGTAAAATATGTTTGTTTTACAACATAAATTACTACGCTCAGTTACACAGTTCTCAACTTATGGCACGACCTCACAAAATATGGCTTCATAACCGTACAGTCTGTAATACTGTAATGTTTTTGCCGGCCGGGATGGCCGAGCGGTTCTAGGCGCTACAGTCTTTAACCGCACGACCGCAACGGTTGCAGGCTCGAATCCTGCCCCGGCATGGATTTGTGTGATGTCCTTCGGGTTAGTTAGATTTAACTAGCTGTAAGTTCTAGGGGACTGATGACCTCAGAAGTTAAGTCCCACAGTGCTCAGAGCCATTTGGACCATTTTTTTGTAATATTTTGTAGCTTCTGACTGAGCTTCCCAAGGACGACTGACGACCCCGTCCTCGCTCCTTTAGTTAGTAGGTAGGAACTGATGGAAGAAAAGGTGCGAAGAGGAGTCGTGACTCACGAGTGGGAGGCTTAGTCGTGCGAGCACTTGCCCGCGAAAGGCAAAGGTCATTCCAACTGGTCTGCTTCTATATCTAGATAATAAACTAAAAGGAAAACAAATACATAGATAAACACCCGGGTGCTAATGTGTTGATAAAGAAAATACACTGCCTGAGAAAAAAGTGAAGGGCCCAGTCGGGGAGGAGGAAGCGAAATGAACCTTACGGGTAGGGAAGGCATGCGATGTGTGATTAAAAAATCGAGCCAATTTTAGTAATGTTTGACAGTATGAAACCATTTATCAGTAGTTGCACACCTTCTCGTCTGGATACATGCACTGGTTAGATTAGGAAGGGTGTCATATACCCGTTGTATCTTCTCCAATGGCAAGCTGGACCAACAGGCCCTTGATATCCTCGATTCTGGGACTTGGACGTTGTTGGCATCCGAGCTGGTCACACACAACATCTATAAGGGACAGATCTGACGATCTGGCTGACCACGGGACTTGCTCAATATCTGCAGACAGTTCGTAGAGATAGTCTTGTGACTTTTGAACGAGCATTATCCTGTTGAAAAATGACTTCACGATACTCCCACTTGACAAGTAACACATAACACGCACGATGTCCAAGGCGTACCATTGTGCCGTTAGAGTTCCCTCAGTCATTACCAGCTGTGACCTGAAGTCTTACGCGATGGCTTCCTACAACATGGAGGTGGGAAAACACCTGTGCCACTCAAAAACATTGTATTCTTTCCCAGGTCGCCATAGAACTCGCCGACGATGGTTATCCGGGGCAGTGCAGAACCGCTATTCATCGCTGAACGCAGTGAGACGCCACCCATCAGCAGTGTATGCTTTCCGGTCACGACGCCACTCCAGATGTAGCCGCTTGTGTTGTTCTCTCAATGACAGGCCTCGCATCGGGGCGCTAACTTTCTAGCCCGGCTGCTGCCAGTCTCCCCCAACTTCAGGCCAACATCGCCTTCGTATTTACTGAGGTTAACGAAGGCGATGTTGGCCTGATGTACTCGTCGATGCCCTTTAGCTACACTGTCTAATGGATCGTCCTAAGAAATGCGAAATTAAGATCAGCCTGAAGATGTCTAAATAAGGTGAAACGCGTAGTTGATAAATAAAAAAAAAATTAGTCTGAGGGACTTAACTTCTGAGGTCATCAGTCCCCTAGAACTTAGAACTACTTAAACCTAACCTAAGTACATCACACATAGCCATGCCCGAGGCAGGATTCGAACCTGCGACCGTAGCGGTCGCGCGGTACCAGACTGAAGCGCCTAGAACCGCTCAGCCACTCCGGCCGGCTTGATAAATAAAAAAAACTAAAATTGCAACCAAGACTATTTTCAACTAATACTATTTTACACTAGCCATATAGGCAGAGTACTTACATCTAAAGAATCTTTACGTAATACCAACTATAGACAAAACAGAAATGAAAAGAAAGGTCAACAGATATTGGGATCCAACACCTGGAAATTATAGTGTTTATGTAAGCACAGAGAGTACAGCAAAACTGATAAACATGTTATTTTCTCGTATACAATCAAAAAGGACTACACCTACTGTGTGACGCAATGAAACGGAAGCATTTGTTGGAAGGGCCGTCTTTACTTTCATGGGATATGAAGTAACCTGTTTTGCTGTGCTTGGAAGAAATTGCTGGAAAATACCAGTTTATTTATATCTGCTTCTCTCTTCCACAGAAAGGCTTATCCTTGACATTTAAATGTTCGAATGTTTTATCATCTTATCTATTAATTTTGCAGTTGCTTCTTGCTCTGTGGCAGATGAACCTATACTTGTGTCCGCAAACTGCCAGCTACGTTGAAGGAGTAGTTTGCGAGCACTGGAACGTGTTTAAAAGTGTTTCTGAGAGAACTCATCAGCAAAGACTGAGACAGATTTTTTTCGCACCGTTTATTACTCCATTTTATTGTTTAAATCGTCTTCTTGTCAGAGTGCTTCCTTTCCACGTGAGTGTATCTTGCATAGCGTTTGTGCCAGGCCTCGAACACATCATTTTTCCTGAGCACTGCTCCAGATTTCTTGAACACAGTGCCCCGAAGCTTTGCCCGTGATGATGGGAATAACAAAAAATAAATCGCAGGGTGCAACATTGGGGCATAAGGCCGATGCGACAGACATGATGTTGAACTGAGATAGAAAGTGCATGATTTGATTTGCGGCGTAAGGCCATGCATTGTGATGATGAAGTCGCCACCTAATCTTGGAACGTTCTGGTCGTTTCCCTGCAATGTTCTTCCTCAGTTTAGCCAATACTGACGCGTAGTATACTGCTGTAACAATAGTGTTAGAGGAAACTGCAAACTGGTAAAAAATTCCATTGCAGTCAAAAATTGTGATCAACCATTAGTTGCCTTGCAGATTGAAAAACTTCGGCCTTTTTTGGTGTTTTCAGACTGTGCTGTCTCTTTTTCCTTCAGGGTCAGATTGATGCAGCCGTGACCCATCACCAGTGATAATCAATTCCAGAAAAGCATCCCCTCCATCAGCAAAGAGACGCAGCATCTCACAGTTTTGTCTCCGTTAGTACAGCCTGTTATTCGGGAATCAACAGATGTGGTAACAAACACGGAACATATGGAGACGATCATGCATAATCATAAAGAAACTGCCACATGAAATTCCCAACACTTCACTGAGGTTTCGTAACATTATCTGCCGATCCTCACGGACAATAACAGCAGCTGTTGACGTTGACTTCAGTCGTAGCAGGAGCCGAAACGCCAGGCCCACCTTGCTTAGGACAGATAAGTCCTTGAACCACCTGAACACTGTTGCACGAGGTAGTGCACCTTCGCCGTACATTTAGCGCAGCTTTTCGAAAATTTTAGTGGCTGTACCGTTTAAACGAACACAGCATTTGCGCCGTACTGCTCCTCTCGCGTCACCGCCATTGTTTGGTATGCCAAATGCAAAGAGCGTCTGCAAAACAGAGTATTATTAAACTTACCGATACGAGTGTGCTACCGCCTATGACCATTATACGTAAAAACCCGTTCTTTTCAAATATTCATGGTACAGATCGGTAACTCTCACGGAAACTACAGGAAAAAATCAGTCTCACTCTTTCTTCATCAATGCTCGTACGTTCGTGCTCATCGTTATTTGAAATCAGCCCGAGTCGTTGCGTCAGATCAAACTCCAGATTCCAGTTTAAAGCTGATGTTACTAGACCGAGTGAAGAGGTGGTTGTGACTCAGCAGTGGTGCCTCGCGGCTGACGCTGCCGGAACCTGCAGGAGACCCAGGAGAACAGAGCCCACCTGTGCCGTCGGGGGCGGAGGTGAAGGCGGAGGCGGAAGAGGCGGCGGCGGCTTCCGCGGCCACGACGCGGGGCAGGATGCGCCCTGATCAGCCCCCGGCGCGACTCTCCCCTTGAGCTCCTTCTACACGAGCGACCCTCTGGTCAAAATCAACTAACTGTGCCGAAGGCGAGCCACGAGTCTGCGTGTAAATCAGTCGCCAACCAAGTCACGAATGGGTCAGTGACCTCAATGAATAATTGACTGTGTTGAGTGTGACCTGAAAATACTGAGTACGCTGTAGGCTGCGCATGTGCAGAAACAGCGGATTGGCATCGGAAGATCACTCATTTTCTAGTAATGGACTTTGCTCTTTTGTGTTTTTTAATCATGATTTTATTGTTATTGTGACACATTGCAAAGATTTCACGAGAATCTGGTACACTGCCTTAGCAAAAAGCGAAACACCCAGAAGATATGGCCGGATATCAATGTAACTTTCACTGAAGCGCCAAAGAAACTGGCATAGGCATGCATATCCAAATACAAAGATATGCAAACAGGCAGGATACTACGCTGCGGTCGGCAACGCTTATACAACACAACAAATGTGTCGGCAGGGCCTATATATGTATTTCTCGTAGTTGTTAGATCGGTTACTGCTGCTACAATGACAGATTATCAAGGTTTAAGTGACTTTGAACGTAGTGTTACAGTCGGCGCGCGGGCGATGGGACACAGCATCTCCGAGTTAGCGATGTTGTGGGGATTTTCCATTACGACACTTTCACGAATGTACTGTGAACATCAGGTCTCCGGTAAAACACCAAATCTCCATCATCGCTGCGGCCAAGAAAAGATCCTACAAGAACGTGACCTACGACGGGTGAAGAGAATCGCTCAACCTGACATAAGTGCAACCCTTACGCAGATTGCTATAGATTTCAGTGAAGAGCCACCAACAAGTTTCAGCGTGCGAAACATCCATCGAAACGTCGTCGATATGGGCTTTTGGAACCGAAGGCCCATTCGCGAACTCTGATGACTGCACAATACAAAGATTTACGTCTCGCCTGGGTCCGTCAACCCCGACGTTGGACTGTTGATTACTGGGAATATGTTGCCTGGTCGGACGAGTCTCGTTTCAGACCGTATCGACCAGATGGACGTGTAGGGATATGGAGACGACCTCGTGAATATGGACCCTGCGTATCAGCAGGAGACAGTTCAAGCTGGTGGAGGCTCTGTGATGGTGTGGGGCGTGTGCAGCTGGAGTGGTATGGGACCCCTGACACGTCCAGATACGACTCTGACAGGTGGCACGCACGTAAGCATCCTGTCTGATCACCTGCGTCCATTCATGTCCATTGTGCATTCCGAGGGGCAGTTCCAGCAGAACAGCGCGACACGTCCGTAACTGCTACAGAGTGGCTCCAGGAACGCTCTTCTGAGTTTAAACAATTCCACTGGCCACCAAACACGCCAGACATATCTCAGTTGCGCTGCAACGTGCTGTTGAGAAGAGATCTTCAGCCCGCCGTACTCTTACGGATTTATGGACAGCCCTGCAGGATTCGTGGTGTCAGTTCCCTCCAGCACTACTTGCGACATTAGTCGAGTCCGTGCCATGTCGTGCTGCGGCACTTCTGCCCTACACGATATTAGGCAGCTGTACCAGTTTCCTTGGCTCTTTAGTGTAATACACATACATACCATTGGCAGGACTGGAAGCGACTAGAGTCGCAATTATCTCCGACAGGTACAACGGACACTAGTCTTAAGATATATAAGAGGGATGAACAGTGTCAGATGATCTCTGTCAAGTACCAGGAGATGCCGGTTACTCCCGCGAGGTAGCGTTATCAGCATCTCACAGATTTTGGAAGAGACATCATTGTGGGTCTCCAGTTGGCTGTAGGGTCGAATCGTGCTACATCCAGATTTGTGAAGTATTCAGATCTGAGAGTGGTTCGATTGTGGACTGCATCTGAAAGTGAGGAGAGTCATACTCGTCTGATCACCACAGGAGAGGGTGCCGTATGGCAAGACAGGAAGAATGAGTTGATTGTTGATGTTAGTAACGATCATCCTCCTTTACCTCCTCTGCATTACTGCAGATGACGTGTCACTGAGCACATTTGTTCTGCGCATCCAGTACAAGTGAGGCGCCCAGTTGTTTCCACTGCATTGTGTGGAGTACGAAGGTTCTGTTATAGTTCACGAATCTGCTGTCTTCAAGTTATGTCCCCAGCGCAGAAAACAGCATTCGGGTCGTAGGTTCTGTATCTTGAGGCTGAAACGGACTTTTAGCGAGGTTCTGTTGTGAAATAATGTATCACTTCTTTGGGATGCGACTCGCGTATTCTAATATAGCCACACGAGAAGATTACATGATCTTAATACAACACCTTCTGATACAGCAAAGTACATGATCAAACACAATGTTTACGAAAATGTATCTTTACACTGTTTGTGGCACGTTTCTGTGCCTCATGACTACCGGAGCGAATCTTTCAATATTGATTACTGACAAACACATCCTGCCACAGACAACATGACTGTACATCTCGACTGCCTAATCCAGAGTGACGAAAAGCCCGAAACACTTCGCGCGCCATACCAGAATAGGCGTGACCCGAACGCTTCCGAAGTGCTTCGTATGCAATTTCGCCAGTCTTTTGTTTTCGACTTAAATTGTTTTTTATAATTCTAAAATGATTGATTGATAGCCAGCTGTTGAGCGATATTTATCTTAAAAAGTGAAGTCATTCCAATGAGTATTCCATTAAGTTTCGGGTGTGCAGCCGCAAGAAATCTCCTTCTTCGAATATTTCGGCCGTATAACGTTCAGCCATTTTCAGAGTGAGCCGCAAGACTGCCGCTCCAGTGCTCGCTTCGTCCCTTTATACTGTTGTACCGCGCGACTGCCCATGCGGCCACAGAAGCAAATGCGCCAGAGACGTTGGTCGGCGGCAGAGACGTGCATAAGAAAGGCCACATTCACATTCTTACATCGCACCAACAACTCGTACTGTCCAAGAAAGATGTACAGAACACCGGAGGTACACACGGCTTTTACAACCTAACAAGTTGGCACTGGCAAGCACTGTATTGATACTGGTCACAGTATGTTGTATGACAACTTCGTCATCCTTTTGGGACTCGATAGTGAAGGAGGCAATTGAAATTCGCTTGACGACGAATTTAATAAACAGAGACAGTGGTTTCAATCTTGATAAATCATGGAAACCGGCACTTCCTGTAATAAACGAACAAAGACGCCGTCACAGTGCAGCTCACAATGATACATCGATATGCCAACACAGATCGACTGCGGAGTCATAGATACAACCGCGCGTTATGCACGTCTCTGCCGCCGACCAACGTCTCTGGCGCATTTGCTTCTGTGGCCGCATGCGCAGTCGCGCGGTACAACAGTATAAAGGGGCGAAGAGAGCACTGGAGCGGCCATTCTTCGGCGGACCTCGGAAGAGTTCCGCCCTTCGATACCTTGCAGAGTACTGCTACGTATCGAAGTGTTAGGGCTTCGCAGAAGTCGCAGTCGCAGTCGCAGTCGCAGTCGCAGTCGCAGTTCCGGAACCGCCAGCAGCAGCAGCAGCAGCAGCAGCAGTTTCCAGTGCCGCCAGTTTTGCAGTAGCAGTCGTCGCCGGACCCAGCCGCAGCTTCCGGACCCAGCCGCCGCCGCCGCCGCCGCCGCCGCAGCTTCCGGCCCCCGCCGCCGCCGCCGCCGCCGCCGCCGCCGCAGCTTCCGGCCCCCGCCGCCGCCGCCGCCGCCGCCGCCGCCAGGACCCAGTGCTTCGTCTTCCTCTCCTGCTTTCGTTGTCGTCGCTATTCTCGTCTTCGTCTTTGCCTTCATCCTTTCGCTCCTCGACGTCTCTCATCTGTCATCTGTAATCTGTTCCTGACTTTGTCCCTTGTCTGTCCCCATTCTTCTTTTCTGTGTTTCCAGTTTTCCTTACTGCCATCATGACCACCCCCACCACCACCGCCACTACCACCGCCATCGTCTATACGACGCCCTCCCTCGCTGCCACTACTCTTACTTGGTGTGCTCAGTCGCCCCCGTCCTACTATATTCCGCCCCTCCTCACCCTTCCCACCCCAGCTCCCTTTGTCGCCCCATCCCCTGCTCCTTCTCCCCAAGCCTCCACACACGACCCCTTTCCCCCACTCCCCCACACCACTCATGCGGCCCCTGCCAGGGTTGTGTCTCGTCGGGCTACGACCCATGCCGCACCATCGCCGGCGCCAGCACCACCACCTGCAGCAGCGCCACAACCAGCAGCAGCACCAACAGCAGCACCAACAGCAGCACCAGCACCAGCACCGACACCGGGACCTGCCGCTTCCCGTCATCTCCCCGTCACTCCTGTGCCCCACACCTCCTCCCATCCTGTCCCCGCTGTTAAGCGTCCCAGTGGCACCCCCGCCTCCTCTGCACCCAAGAAGTCCCAGCATCTTCCCCCTCCCCCACCCCTAGATGCCATGGATGTCTCCCCTCCAGCCCCCTCTACTTCCTCTTCTAACTCCCCCTCCTACAAGTATCTCCTCTCCCGTCCTGATCCCTCTCTCCTGGAGGCCCGCAACCTGACCTTGCTCCTCCGCCAATACTTCCCTGCAGCCCCCATCTCCCTTCTTACCCCCCGTAGGGACTCTGTCTTGATCACCTCCCCAAGCCCTACCCTACACTCCGACATCCTCTCCCGAATTCCTCTCACCCGATTTGGACCTAATGCCTCCCTTGCCCCTGCTCCTTCCCCTTCCTCCCCCCGTCAACCCCAACCCCCACGTCGCCCGCCGACCCTCACCGCCGTGATCACTCGGCTTAGCCCGACGATCACGGAGGAAGAGGTGCTGGCGGAGTTGAAGGCCCACCCGTACCTGGAGGTGCGAGCTGTTCGCCGCATTTTCAACTCTGCGGGCCCCACTCGCCTTATGCGAGTTTTCTCCGAACACGCTCCCTCCATCGACCATCTCCTTAAGGAGGGTGCCCTCCTCTTCCACCGCCGGTATAAGGTTGACCCCTCCCGCTCCCCACCACAATCCATTCGCTGCCAGAGGTGTCTGCGTTATAACGCACACCCAACATCAGAGTGCCGCGAGGCCCCAGTCTGCCCGCATTGTAAGCAAGCGCACTTCCTCCGGCAGTGCCCCAACCTTCAGTCTCCTCCCTCCTGCAATACCTGCAACCTCCAACACCCTACCTACTCCCAGAAATGCAAGGCTCGACCTCCTCCATCCGCTCCTGAACTCACTGTTCCTCTCCGCCCTTTGGATGACCCCACCCCTCCTGGCAATTCCCTCCGTCCTCCCCCCACCGCAGAGGACATCATCAGGTTCGTCACAATAGTGCTCCAGAACGTCCATCCCTTTCAGCGTCCCCACACCCTCCACCAGATTTCCCTCGCTGCCCGTTCCGTGTTCCACCTCAACACCTACGCCACCTATTCCCACAACCAGGCCCATTTCACCTTCTCCCGTCTCGACACCCTCGTTTAAATTCCCATTATGGCACGACAGCACCGTATCCTGTTCAATAACATCCGCTCCCTTCCCACCAACAAGCACCTCCTTATGCATACCCTTACGACCCACCGTGTGGATGCCTTCCTTCTGAACGAAACCTTTCTTCAGCCCCACCACACCGTCCACACCTCGCCCTACCTCCTTCACCGGTCTGACAATCCACTCCAGATAGCGCGTGGCGGAGTTGCCATTGGCCACCACCGCCAGATCCCTGTCCGGCTCCAACCCCTCCTTCCTGACCCCACAGAACACTTGATCCTTAGTCTCTTCTTCCCCGGCCTTACCCTTACCTGTGCCACCATCTATGTCCGCCCCGCTGCACCTATTCCTTTCGACTTCCTTTCCCACATCGACCGTACCTTCTCCTCCTACGTGATCGCCGCCGACCTTAACATCCATAGTCGTTCTGCCGCCCAGTTACGGCGGTGGCATCGGTTCCTTGCCACCCTCCAAGGCGACGTCCTTCCAATTCCCCAACACACCCGCCCTGAATCCAATACCACTCCCGATGTCGTCCTAGCCTCCCCCACCCTGCTTGGCCGCATAGCGGTGGACGTCCTTGATCCCATTGGCAGTGACCATCTCCCTGTCCTCCTCACTGTATCAGACGGTCGTCGCCCCCGTCCCGACCCGCGCCATGACCCTCCCCCGAAATATGTCCATGACTACTCCCGTGCCAACTGGAATGCCTACCGGGACTCCCTTGCTCTCCAGGTCGATAGCCACCCCCTCACCTACCACCAACCTGATGACGTTACCCGTGCTGCCTCCTTTCTCCAGCAGACCTTGTCTGAGGCCGTGGAGGCCCACGTCCCTACCATTGCCATCCATCCGCACCGCCCCACCTTACCCCCACAGGCCGTCCTTCTCCTGCGTGAATCCCGCCGGCTCTACCGTGCCTTCCTTCACACACGTGACCCGGACACACTACGACGCCACCGGCAACTACAGCGACACATCAGGAACTTACTCACGGCAAAGAAACGCCGGGACTGGCGACAGACATGCACCCGTCTTAATGCCACCTTACCTATCAACTCGTCCAAGTACTGGTCAGCCTTCCGCCGCCTTACCGGATCTAAACCCTCTCCCTACTACCCTCTCCTTCATGATGACCACCCCTTCCCTGATGCCCTTAGTAAGGCCAACCATTTCGCCTCCTACCTCTCCGATATCCTTACCATCCCTGACGATCCCCAGTTCGATTATTCCCTCTTTCCTGATGTCCGTGATCGAACTGATACCTCTGTCCCCCCGCTTGCTCCTGGCTTCCAGTACTTGGACAACATCACACACACAGAACTAAATACCCCAATCACCACTCAAGATATCATTGCTACACTTCGCCCTAAACGCAACACTGCTCCCGGTCACGATCGTGTTACTTACCGTCACCTCCGTGAAGCTCCTGCCTCCTTCCTCTCCACATTGGCCAGGCTCTACAATGTGGTCCTGTCCACCGGCTACTACCCCGACCTGTGGAAAACCTCCCGGATCCTGATGTTCCTCAAGCCCGACAAACCGCCTTCCGCTGTCTCCTCCTACCGTCCCATCAGCCTTACCTCGGTCTTCAGCAAGGTCCTGGAATCCATTCTTACCCGCCGCCTACACAAGCACCTTCACCAACACCGCCTCCTCCCCCCTACCCAATGTGGCTTTCGGCCGTCCTTCTCAGCCGATGACCTCCTCCTTCACCTCACTCACCTCCTCTCCGAACAACTCAATTCCCGTCGTTCCGCCATCTTCCTTTCCCTCGACCTCGAACGCGCATATGACCGTGTGTGGCATTCCGGTCTCCTTTTCAAGCTCCAAACCTTTGCTCTTCCTCTCAACTATGTCCGTCTGGTCGCTTCCTTCCTTTCCCACCGTCCTTCCTATGTCACCATCCACAACACTGATTCCTACACCTTCTACCCCTCCGCCGGTGTGCCCCAAGGTTCCGTCCTTTCCCCTCTTCTCTACCTCCTTTACACGGCAGACATGCCTCCACCTGCACCTCCCCTACACCTTCTCCAGTACGCCGATGACACTGCCTTCCTTGCCCTCGCTCCCACCCTGCAACGCTCCCAGCACCTTCTCCAATCCTATCTTGACCGGTTCACCACTTGGTGTAACCAGTGGTTGCTCAAGGTCAATCCTTCCAAGACCCAGGCGATCATTGTAGGCAAAACCACTCGTTCCTTCCGTCTCCTTGATTTCTATCTTACTATTTATGGCCGTCCCATCACCCTCACACCTACTCTCAAGTACCTTGGTGTCACCCTCGACCGTCGCCTCTCCTGGAACCCACATCTCCGGACGATCCAAGCCAAGGCACGCTCCCGCCTCCGCCTCCTTAAGCTCCTTTCTGGCCGTACATGGGGTCTGGACCCTTCCACCATCCTCTACACCTACAAGTCCCTCATCCGTCCTATCCTTTGCTATGCTCATCCCGCCTGGATCTCTGCCCCTCCTACCTTCTACAAGTCCATTCAGATCCTAGAACGCCATGCGCTCCGCCTCGCCTATCGCATCCGTCTCCCTTCCCCCACGCGGATCCTCTATGACCAGATTCCCTTCCCGCACCTCCTCCTTTTCCTCGAACGGTTACGGATCCTCTACACCTCCCGCAAGCTTGATCCTCCACACCCTCTTGTCTCTCCCATCCTCTCCCACCCCAACCCGCTGCCGCGCCTGCATTCCTATATCCCACCTGCTCTCCATCTTTACACCCTCCACACCCTCTCCCTCGGTGGCTTCCGTCAACTCCCCCTCCCTGATGATGCCCTCCTCCCCTCCATCTACCCCTCCTACCAACTTTGAGCCTTACCTTCCCTCTCCTCTCCTTTTCCTGTGGGCACCCTCTCTCCCTTCTCTCCCTCCCTCCCCTCCCCTTTCTCCTTGGGCTTCCACTCCCCCTACCCTCCCCCTTCTCCTCCATCCCTCTCCTCCACTGGCATCTTCCCCTCCCCCTCTCTCTCCTCTTCCCCACACCTTTTCCCCTTGGCAGGCCACGACTCTGCTGTCTTCCATCAGTTACTTTCATCGTCCTATGCCGAAGACCATCGCATGTGTTTGTGCCTCGACTCTCCTGCAGTGTGTTTGTGTTTCGTCGTTTGTGCTCCGCTGGTTCACGTGTGGCCATCTGCCATCTGCGTTTGTGCACCGTGTTTCTCCGCTTTTATCCATTGTGCTACGCACGTGACCGACTCCGTTTTAACTCTGTTTTGTCTACTGTTTGTACCCCGCCGTCTTGATTGTTTTTCTATCTCACTCATCTCTGTTCTGTGTATACTCTGAGGCCGAAGAGCGGCATACTTGGTCCGCTGCCGGCCTACCTGTTTGTCCCAGGTATTAAAATCACAATAAAGGAAAAAAAAAAAAAAAAACTGGAGCGGCAGTCTTGCGGCTCACTCTGAAGATGGCTGCACGGTATACGGCCGAAATATTAGAAGAAGAAGAAGGAGATTTCTTGTGGCTGCACACCCGAAACTTAGTGGAACAGTCTTTGCGCCGCCAAAACCTGAAGATTCACATGCCAATGAGTAGTTTAACTAATAATAATAACTATACTTTAACGTTTTGGCGCCCTTGCTCCGAACACAGCAGCCAATCACGGAGCAGTAGTATTATGCACGCGGTCTTTCTCACTGTAATGGTACCGAATCTAACATCTGTCACATGTACCTCACACCACATTCCGTCATCTATATACTTCTTGCATCTCTACTGCTCTGGGAAAGCTTCTTGGAGCCTTATATGATGGCTGACTAAGCCAGAAATATTGCAGCCGTACTGTGCACCAAACATGTCGTAAACTCTTCGCATCTGCGGTAGCGATCCGAGAAAAAGTAATGGACATATTGCAACATTCCGTGCGATCCCACACCACTGGTTGGACGCAAGCAGCAGCCAGACTCATGCGTAAGCTGGCAAACACCAGAACCCGAACGGCTACATTTAGAGCGGTGCCGCGACTGGAAAGCATGGACTGCTGATGAATGGCGTAGCAGTGTGCTCAACGACTAATCGCAGTTCTATACTACCCTGGATGAACATCGTCGGAGAGGATGGCGGCGACATGACGAGAGGTCTCATTTTTCGAATGTTTTCGAGAGACACAGCAGTTTTACTCCAGGTTTCATGGCGTAGGGAGCCATCGGCTATGTCTTTTAGACGACGGCTTATACATCTACATCTACATTTATACTCCGCAAGCCACCCAACGGTGTGTGGCGGAGGGCACTTTACGTGCCACTGTCATTACCTCTCTTTCCTGTTCCAGTCTCGTATGGTTCGGCTGAAAGCCTCCGTGCGCGCTCGAATCTCTCTAATTTTACATTCGTGATCTCCTCGGGAGGTATAAGTAGGGGGAAGCAATATATTCGATACGTCATCCAGAAACGCACCCTCTCGAAACCTGGCGAGCAAGCTACACCGCGATGCAGAGCGCCTCTCTTGCAGAGTCTGCCACTTGAGTTTGTTAAACATCTCCGTAACGCTATCACGGTTACCAAATAACCCTGTGACGAAACGCGCCGCTCTTCTTTGGATCTTCTCTATCTCCTCCGTCAACCCGATCTGGTACGGATTCCACACTGATGGGCAATGCTCAAGTATAGGTCGACGAGTGTTTTGTAAGCCACCTCCTTTGTTGATGGACTAAATTTTCTAAGGACTCTCCCAATGAATCTCAACATGGTACCCTCCTTACCAACAATTAATTTATTATGATCATTCCACTTCAAATCGTTCCGCACGCATACTCCCAGATATTTTTCAGAAGTAACAGCTACCAGTGTTTGTTCCGCTATCATATAATCATACAATAAAGGATCCTTCTTTCTATGTATTCGCAATACATTACATTTGTCTATGTTAAGGGTCAGTTGCCACTCCCTGCACCAAGTGCCTATCCGCTGCAGATCCTCCTGCATTTCACTACAATTTTCTAATGCTGCAACTTCTCTGTATACTACAGCATCATCCGCGAAAAGCCGCATGGAACTTCCGACACTATCTACTAGGTCATTTATATATATTGTGAAAAGCAATGGTCCCATAACACTCCCCTGTGGCACACCAGAGGTTACTTTAACGTCTGTAGACGTCTCTCCATTGATAACAACATGCTGCGTTCTGTTCGCTACAAACTCTTCAATCCAGCCACACAGCTGGTCTGATATTCCGTAGGCTGTTACTTTGTTTATCAGGCGACAGTGCGGAACTGTATCGAATGCCTTCCGGAAGTCAAGAAAAATAGCATCTACATGGGAGCCTGTATCTAATATTTTCTGGGTCTCATGAACAAATAAAGCGAGTTGGGTCTCACACGATCGCTGTTTCCGGAATCCATGTTGATTCCTACAGAGTAGATTCTGGGTTTCCAAAAACGACATGATACTCGATCAAAAACCATGTTCTAAAATTCTACTACAGATCGACGTCAGAGATATAGGTCTATAGTTTTGCGCATCTGCTCGACGACCTTTCTTGAAGACTGGGACTACCTGTGCTCTTTTCCAATCATTTGGAACCTTCCGTTCCTCTAGAGACTTGCGGTGCACGGCTGTTAGAAAGGGGGCAAGTTCTTTCGCGTACTCTGTGTAGAATCGGATTGGTATCCCCAGTGATTGAGGGAACTCTGGCGGCGCAAAGGTACGTCACAGTCATACTGCGTCCTCACCTGTTCATCTTGACGCTGCCGTTTATCAGTATTTGCACACATGGAACGAATTTCGATGAACTGTCTGCGTGATGCTGAGGCACTGCTGTGACCAGCGAGAGCCCCACACCTGTCGCTGGTACAGCGTGCCGAACAAGCTGCGTCCACGATATCAAGGACTACGTGCAATGGCTGCAGGGCAGCTTGCCTGAGGAGAGGGTAGAACTGTTTTATGGTACCCTTCCCGACCAAATCGGTGCATGCATCCAGGTCAGAGACGGTGTAACGTGGTGCAGATAACTGGGCTCACACTTCCAAGTTCTCTGTAATTTTGACTCGACTTTGTAATCATTGAAAGAACATCACATACTCTCTCATCCTTTCCTGAAGCCTCACATTTTTTACCTGGCTGTATATTATCCGTACTAGTTTTCTCCGTAAGAGCGATCGTATATCCGAAAGCCGAAAGGTGTTCAGGTTTTACAGTGCCTGAAGAAAGAAAAACCTACGGTATGCAAAAATAATAATGTAAACAAATAAAGATTTTGTAATCAAAATTGTTTCAACAGCGGAAAAGTGTGATAATTGAACGAGAAGCTCAATTACGCGTCATTAGTCTCCCTGAAAGAAAACAAGATACATAGGCTAAAATAAAATTTTCGGCCTTATAAATTTCGTTCCATTTGTTTGTATGTACACAACGTACTCAAAAGTATCCGGGCATCTATTACTGCATATTGATGTGTCCACCCTTTACCTGTTTTACGACTCTGATGGGACTCTTTCAGTGAGTTGTCTGAACGTCTGTGAAGAATGGCAACAGATTCTTCTTCAAAACCTGAAACCAGATAAGGTAATGATATGGGACTTGGGTGTCTGAAGAGAAGTCGACGTTCTAACTCATCTCAAAGGCGTTCTATTGGTTTCAGGGTGGGACTCTGGGCAAGCCAGTCCATTTTAGGAATGTTATTGTTCACAAACCGGCCAACGGCCATGCCCGTCAGATCACCGAAGTTAAGCGCTGTCGGGCTGGGCTAGTAGTTGGATGGGTGACCATCCGGTCTGCTGAATGCTGCTGGCAAGCGGGGTGAACCAAACGGAGGAGCTACTTGATTGAGCCGTAGTGGCTCCGGTCTCGGAAACTGACGTGCGGCCGGGAGAGCGGTGAGCTGACCACAAGCCCCTCCGCATCCGATGGGGCCTGTCGACTGAGGATGACACAGCGGCCGGTCGGTGCCGCTGAGTCTGCCAGGGCCTGTAGACGGAGTTTACGTTTTACTGTTCACAAACTACTGCTTCTCACCCGCCAATTTATGACGTTGTACTTTGTCACCCTGATACAATCACCGTTTCCGAAATGTTCTACTGCTCGCAATACATAGTTCTTTAATATGTGCTCATATCCTTCTGCGTTTGGCTTTCTGTTCAGTGCAATAAGGGAACCACACCCTAACCACACGAACTGCCTCATACGGTAACACCACCGTCTCCGTACTTCACTGTTGGCACCACATATAGTGACAGATAACGGCCTCCAAGCATTCGCTGAACCCAAACCCTTCCAATGCACTGCCGCAGGGTACAGCGTGTTTCAGCACTCGAAGTCACTCGTTTCAAGCCATCCATTGTTCAGTGGCGCCGTTCTTTACACGACATCACTCACTACAGAAATGTGTGACTGATTAGGAGTTGCTTGACCTTTGTACCCTATTCGTTTCAGCTCCCTACGCACAGTTATTGTGCTAGCTGAAGTGCTCCTAGCTGTTTGGAACTCACGATTGGTTCCTTCTCTGATCTCATTTTATTTTTTACTAGCCGTTCCCGTAATGCTCGACGGTCCCTGTCGATCGGTACATCAGGTCTGCCTGGTCTTGGATTACCTATGGTTGTTCCTCTGCGTTCCCGTTTCATCACCACAATACTGACAGTCAACTTGGCTGGCTTTAGAAGGGTTGAAGTGACCCGGATTAATTTGTTCCTCAGAGGACATCCAGTGCAAGTTCCTGAGCTCTGGTGACCGAGTCCTTATGCTGTTGCTACTGCCCTACTGGCATTGACGCTGACAGTGGCGAGCTCTTCCTGATCTTGAAGGGGTGCAGGCCAAACAAGTGAATGCTATTCCTGCAGAATCGTGGCTGGGTTGAAGACAGCGCCATCCGACTTGAGGATTAGCTTGCGTTGACGTGAAAGTAGGGTCATCCTCTGATTCCAGCGCAGGTACTTCACTCCTGCAGCAATCGGGTGCCGTACAAACAGTAATCCTCGCCTCCTTCCATACTGGCGGGTCTCCCTCTCGTGACATTTGCTCGTCATTCCCTCATTACTTGCGGACGTCTGGCTTCTTTTTATCAGATAGTGTAGGTTTTCTCGAGCAAATGAATGTTGCTTTTGAAATATCTGGACAAGTCTTCATTTTCTTTCAGTCCCAAGAAGTGTGGAGGATTTCTCGTATGATCTTTGTCATGATGGATTTCGTTTCGACCGTTAAAAAAGTCTGTTGTTTACTAGTTTCTTAATTCTGTTGCTATATTCGGATTTTTTCATAACAAAGATGGTGCCTCATTCCCCCACTTCGACCGTTCGGGTGACAAACTGCACAGCAGAGGGCTCTGACAACACACCCAGTTTTGGCGCCGAAGTCGAAACGGAAAGGACCACTCGTAGCAGGCAACTCCCAGTAGAGCAGTGAATGACGGGGGCGCTGCGGCAGACACACTCGCGACGAGTAGTGAGGGGAAGAAAGCCGCCCGGTTAGCCGAACGGCCTAACGCTCGGCTTTCCGGATTGGGAAGGAGCGCCTGGTCCCCGGTACGAATCCGCTCGGCGAACTTGTGTCGGGTCCAGTGAGCGGGGCAGTCTGTGGACGGTTATTAGGCGGTTTTGTATCTGCCTCGACGAATGCGGGCTGGTTCCCCTTATTCCGCCTCAGCTACACTATGTCGGCGATTGCTGCGGAAACAAGTGCTCCACATAACGCGTACACCACCATTACTGTACCACACAAACATAGGTGTTACTACTCGTCTGTGTGACACGTTCCCTGGGGGATCCACTAGGGGCAGAACCGCACAAAAACCCTGAAAGAGTGGTTCGGTGTGGGGCGGCGGAGGGATGAAGTGGGCTGCGGTAGTCGTCGTGGGGTTGTGGACCACTGCGGCTGCGGCGGGGACGGAGCCTCTGCGTCGTTTCTAGGTCCCCGGTTAACATACACTACTGGCCATTAAGATTGCTACACCACGACGATGACGTGCTACTGACGCGAAATTTAACGGACAGGAAGATGCTGTGATATGCAAATGGTTAGCTTTTCAGAGCTTTCACACAAGGTTGGCGCTGGTGGCGACACCTACAACTTGGTGACATGAGGAAAGTTTCCATCCGATTTCTCATACACAAACAGCAGTTGACTGGCGTTGCCTGGTGGAACGTTGTTCTGATGCCTAATGTAACGAGGAGAAATGCGTACCATCACGTTTCCGACTTTGATGAAAGTTGGATTGTAGCCTATCGCGATTGCGGTTTATCGAATCGCGACATTGCTGCTCGCGTTGGTCCAGATCCAATGACTGTCAGTAGAATATGGAATCGATGATTCAGGAGGGTAATACGGAACGCCGTGCTGGATCCCAACGGCCTCATATCAGTAGCAGTCGAGATGAAAGGCATCTTACCCGCATGGCTGTAACGGATCGTGCAGCCACGTCTCGATCCCACAGTCAACAGATGGGGACGTTTGCAAGACAACAACCATCTGCACGGACACTTCGACGACGTTTGCAGCAGCATGGACTATCAACTCGGAGACCATGGCTGCGGTTACCCTAGAATAACAGACACGAGCGTCTGCGATGGTGTACTCAACGACGAACCTGGGTGCACGATTGGCAAAACATCAGTGTTTCGGATGAATGCAGGTTCTTTTTATAGAATCGTGATAGTCGCATCAGTGTTTGACATCACGGTGAACACACATTGGAAGCATGTAATCGTCATGGCCATACTGGCCTATCACCCGGCGTGATGGTATGGGGTGCCATTGGTTACACGTCTCGGTCACCTCTTGTTCGCATCGACTGCACTTTGAACAGTGGACGTTACATTTCAGATATGATACGAGTTGTGGCTCTATCCTTCATTCGATCCCTGCGTGCAAAACCCTACATATCATCAGGATAATGCAAGACCGCATGTTGCAGGTCCTGTACAGGCCTTTCTGGATACAGAAAATGTTCGACTGCTGCCCTGGCCAGCACATTCTCCAGATCTCTCATCAATTGAAAACGTCTAGTCAATGGAGGCCGAGCAACTGGCTCATCACAATACGCCAGGGACTATCCTTGATAAACTGTGGTATCGTGTTGAAGCTGCATGGGCAGCTGTACCTGTACACGCCATCCAAGCCCTGTTTGACTCAATGCCCAGGCTTATCAAGGCCTTTATTACGGCCAGAGGTGGTTGTTCTGGGTAAAGATTTCTCAGGATCTATGCACCCAAATTGCGTAAAAATGTAATCATATTCCAGTTCTAGTATGTTTGTCGAATGAATATCCGTTTATCATCTGCATTTCTTCTTGGTGTAGCAATTTTAATGGCCAGTAGTATACAATATAATACAGTTGAGAAAAGAAAGTCGATCGTGCAAAAGCGACTTTACAGCCAGGCTTGTGTCAACGCTACGTACTGTGAATTACAGTTTTCTGGAAGCTTGATGCTTTTCCGAAGTACTATACTACCAGAGATTTTGTTATCCTTCATATGGAGGGACGCCGCCGCGGCATCCTCCTCCCCCCCCCCCCCCCCCCTCCCGCCTTCCTCCTCCTTTTGGCGGTGTGCGCTGCCGCCTGGTTAGGCGCGCTGACGCACCGCCCTGTGTCACTCGCCGCGGCGTCGCGACGCTGCAAATAGAAGGCGTGCCGAGCGCCGGTTCCATCCACTGTGCCGTGTGCGCTTATGTCGGCTCTCGTCTGAAACCATCCGACACGTTGCACACACGCCGAGGAGAGAAAAGTCGGGGAACAGCGATATGCACGTATGTAAATGACTGCAGTATGGCGCACAAGAGGTGTAAAGAAGGGCAACGCATTGGCTCTCAGGTGATTCATGTGAGAAGGTGACCGAAGTGAATATGGCCGCACGACGGGAATTAACAGACTTTGAACGCTGAAAGATTGTTGGAGCCAGAGACGTGGGACATTCCGTCCCGGAACTCGTTAGGGATTTCAGTATTCAGAAATCCACGATGTCAAGAGTATACAAAATTTCAGGGACCACGGACAACGGTTTGGCCGACGGCCTTCACTTAACTACCAACAGCAGCGGCGTTTGCGTACAGTTGTCAGAGCTAACAGACAGCAACAATGGGTGAAATAATCGCAAAAATCAATGTGGGGCGGACCACAAACGTATCCGTTAAGACAGTGCGGCGAAATTTGGCGTTAACGGGCTTCCGCAGCAGACGACACGTGAGTGCCTTTGCCAACAGCACGACATCACCTGCAGCGCCTCTCTTGGGTTCGTAACCGTATCCGTTGGACTCTAGCCGACAGAAAAACCGTGACCAGCTCAGATGAGTTTCGAGTGGAGTTGGTAAGAGCCGACGATAGGGTTCGAATGTGGCGCAGACCTCATGAAGCCACGGACTCAACAGTGCAGTGTGAAACCTGATGCTAACACCATAATGGTGTGAGCTCAGTTTACACAGAATGGGCTGGGTCCTTCGGCCCAACTGAATCAATCATTCCCTGGAGATGCTTGTATTCGGCTACTACACACCATTTCCAGCCATTCTTGGACTCATGTTCCCAGAGAACGATGTATTTTTTGTGGATGACAGTGCACCATGCCACCGGGCCACAATTATTCGCATTGGTTCAAAGAACATTCTTGGCATTTCGACCGAATGGGTTGCCCACCCAGATCGCCCGCCACGAATCCCATCGAACATTTATGGGGCGTTACCTAGAGGTCAGTTCGTGAAGAAGCTCCTGCACTGCCAACAATTCCGTAGTTCCGGACGGCTGCAGAGGCAGCGTGGCGCAGTATTTTGCAGGGAACTTCCAGCAAGTTGTTGACTTCCTGCCACGTCGCCTTCCTGCACTGTGTGTCACTTCAGTGTGTAGCTTGACTTCCATGGCGTTGGTTTCTTCTATTTCAAATTTTATCCATATTTTTCAGTTGTCGCTGTGGCTACATCAATGCACAGGAAGTATGAATAGTGATGCCTTCACAAACAAATGTTTTTTTCTTCCTTTCTATATCACATGAAGCGTTTCGGAACCTTTGCATTTATCATGAGGTGCATTCATTTTGTGTTGTTATTTACGTCTGCTGCTGAGAGACGTGATGCAAAATGTACGTTCCTGTTGCAAGTGAGAAGGTCAGATGTTAAATTACTTATGTAAATTATTTTATAACCCTCATACCTGACACTAAGTAATAAAGTTCTGCTTTGGTCGTCTCATATTATACTGCAAACAAATGTGCGCAGTGAATGATACGATGTGCAATTTTGTATGTATAAAGCAGCACTTACTGGCATTACGGAGTTAAAAATGTTATTGCAGGATCTTTTGGTACGTTTTTCACTATTTTCCATTGTTTGACTGCAAGGACCGCCATTCCTTGAGGAACGCACATTTAGTATCATCTCGCTCAGTAGGAGATGTAAATATTGTAAAAACAATTTGCGTTCTGTCGACGAGAATGTCATTAGATGCGTCTTACAAACTTGGATTGACAAAGGACAGAACAAAATCAGTCATGTCCTTATGAAAGGAACAATCGCGGTATTCCCCTTTCCAGATTAACTGTCCCGGTATTGAGCTTACGAGATTTAGGCAAACCACGGGAAACCTGGATGTGGATGGCTAGACGGGAATCGAAACCCTACTTTCCTCCAGATGTGAGCTCAACATCTTAATCAGTGCACCAGCACGCTCCATAAGGGGCGTCAAGGAAGTTCGACCCCTGTATGTGAGGAGTCCAAAAAACAACGACGGCGCGCCCTAGCCACGAATGGAATGTCGCCTGGTGTTGCGCCCGTCCTGTAAGCCTCACAATCTACGCCGCGGCCACATACCGAGACCAGGTTACGCACAACCTAGTAGGACAATGGCGTTCACTCACATGGTAGTGATTAGAAATGAGGAATCTTTCTGCCTGATAGGATAGGCCAGTTGACTTTATGTTCTGTTCTAACCTGGGGCAAAGAAAACCGGTATGATATCATGGAGCGCCGGAAAGGCTCTCTAGTAGGAAACGTGATATATCCGATGATCAGACAAAATATATGAACTATACGAAATGTATTCGCAGTTGCGAGTTTGAACGACCATCACTGTTTAATGGAATGATGACGGTCGAAATTTGTACCGGATCTAGACACGAAGCCCAATTCCCGCTTCTGGCGAGCGGCCGTCTAGCATTAGGCTATCTCTCGCCTGTACGGTAATGTACAGGGTGGTCCACTGTCCACTGATAGTGACCGGGCCACACATCTCACGAAATAAGCACCAAACAAAAAAACTATGAAGAAAGAAACTCGTCTAGCTTGATGGGGGAAACCAGATGGCACTATGGTTGGCCCGCTAGATGGCGCTGCCATAAGTCAAACGGATATCAACTGCGTTTTTTAAAAAAAATAGGAACCCCTTTTTTATTTCATATTCGTGTAGTACGTAAAGAAATATGAATGTTTCAGTTAGACCACTTTTTTCGCTTCGTGAGAGATGCCGCTGTAATAGACACAAACGTGGTATCACGTAACATTCCGCCAGTGCGGACGGTATTTGCTTCGTGATACATTACCCGTGTTAAAATGGACCGTTTACCAATTGCGGAAAAGGTCGATATCGTGTTGAGGTATGGCTATTCTGATCAAAATAACCAACGGGCGTGTGCTATGTATGCTGCTCGGTATCCTGCAGACATCATCCAAGTGTCCGGACCGTTCGCCGGATAGTTACGTTATTTAAGGAAACAGGAAGTGTTCAGCCACATGTGAAACGTCAACCACGTCCTGCAACAAATGATGATCCCCAAGAAGGTATTTTAGCTGCTGTCGCGGCTAATCGCTCATCAGTAGGAGACAAATTGCGCGAGAATCGAGAATATCAAAAACGTTGGCGTTGAGAATGCTACATCAACATCGATTGCAGCCGTACCATATTTCTATGCACTAGGACTTGCAGTCCGCATCTAGTGGTCGTGCGGTAGCGGTCTCGCTTCCCACGCCCGGGTTCCCGGGTTCGATTCCCGGCGGGGTCAGGGATTTTCTCTGCCTCGTGATGGCTGGGTGTTGTGAGATGTCCTTAGGTTAGTTAAGTTTAAGTAGTTCTAAGTTCTAGGGGACTGATGACCATAGATGTTAAGTCCCATAGTGCTCAGAGCCATTTTTTTTAAGGAATTGCATGGCGACGACTTTGAACGTCGTGTACACTTCTGCCACTGGGCACAAGAGAAATTACGGGACGATGACAGATTTTTTGCACGCGTTCTATTTAGCGACGAAGCGTCATTCACCAACAGCGGTAACGTAAACCGGCATAATGTGCTCTATTGGGCAACGGAACATCCACGATGGCTGCGACAAGTGGAACATCAGCGACGTTAGCTGGTTAATGTATGGTGCGGCATTATGGGAGGAAGGATAATTGGTCCCCATTTTATCGATGGCAATCTAAATGGTGCAATGTATGCTGATTTCCACCCGCTACCGTATTTCGATAGCATGGTTCTCCTTCCCGTTTCCATCGGAACGTTCGCAAACAGATTAGTGTTATAATACATCGTTATATTTCTGTCCCAGTTGCACATTTTGTAAATAAATGACTATTTTAGATTTCCATGGATCACCTTCCCTCCTAAAAACAAAGTATAAACGTGTACTACCTGTTAGTTACAAAAAGTATAAATATACTGACAAAAATTAGAAATAACTTATGAAGCTTCATCAACAAGTCATGTCTGCATCGGAACCACACATCAGAATACTGTGGGCGTATATGTGGTCCATATTTTAAATTGGTAACTAGTGTTGCAAACGTCCCCATCTGTTGATTCAGGGATCAAGACGTGGCTGCACGATCCGTTACAGCCATGCGGATAAGATGCCTGTCATCTCGACTCCTAGTGATACGAGGCCGTTGGGATCCAGCACGGCGTTCCGTATTACCATCCTGAACCCACCGATTCCATATTCTGCCAACAGTCATTGGATCTCGACCAGCGCGAGTAGCAATGTCGCGATACGATAAACCGCGACCTTTATCAAAATCGGGAACATGATGGTACGCATTTCTCCTCCTTACACAAGGCATCACAACAACGTTTCCCCAGGCAACGCCGGTCAACTGTTGTTTGTGTATGAGAAATCCTCATGTCAGTACGTTGTAGGTGTCGCCACCGGCGCCAGCCTTGGATGAATGCTCTGAAAAGCTAATCATTTGCATATCACAGCATCGTCTTCCCGTCGCTTAAATTTCGTGTCTATAGCACGTCATCTTAGTGGTGTGGCAATTTTAATGGCGTATAGTGTATAAGCGTTCCATGTTGCGCTCCCGAATAGTGGATCTGCGATCAACAAATCAGCATCGATCTATTCTTTTTTTGAGCACATATAAAAGATGTTTATGTTAGCCCTTTACAACAACAAAAAATGGTTCAAAGGGCGCTGAGCACTATGGGACTTAACATCTGAGGTCATCAGTCCCCTAGAACTTAGAACTACTTTAGCCTAACTAACCTAAGGACATCACACACATCCATGCCCGAAGCGGGATTCGAACCTGCGACCGTAGCAGTCGTGCGGTTCCAGACTGAGGCGCCTAGAACCACTTGGCCATACCGGCCGGCCCTTTACAACAACAGTGGAACAATTTCTTCGCTCAGAAGAGTGGGTAATCAAACACACCTTGGGACGTGCCTGCCACTGAAGCAACAAGAGCCCTCTTGAAGTAACAAGAACTAATCTTCAAACTAATGAGTGTTATCGACATTCACATCCCTGCGCAGCATCGTTTGGAACATAACACGTGGTGCGATGTAATGATATAGATCGATGTCGGGATGGTAGCTTCGCTCTTAGTAGCTGACGCTCTCGTCACACAGATTGTGCCGCTAAACAAGTAAGCGCAATATATCTACTGGACTCCTTATGTACCGAGGGTGAGAAACATGAACAATGTTTTCACGTGTCGGAAATGATGCCCGTCATTTCCTGCTTTCATCGAAGTCGTGTATACAGGACGTTCCAATGACAGCAGACTCCTGATCTGATGTACCTGCATTGAACATTATTCAAGCCCCAATTATTACGTAGAACTAATCATAACTGTTCAGTGCATCTTCGACGAAATTCTCAGCAAATCGCGCTGCTGTGTAGGTCCAATTGTCAAATTAAATTATAAATCTGAGAGAGGCGGCACGGTGTGAAAACTTAAATATTTTTTTCGGTGTCATCTCTTATGCGTGGTTCGTAAGATTGCCAGACGATAGAGGAGTGTACTATAATTTGTCGTACTACCTTCGTGTGCGTGGTTTTACTGATCCAATACATTTACCCAGAACTTTCACAACAAATCTAAATATGTCATTCAGCTTCCTTGCTTTTTGTTTTGCGCTTTTGTCAAACATCTTATAGACTCGTAGAATTGAAATAATAATTGGATCCTCTTGCCGATTCCCCAATTCAGATGATACAGTTGCTGAAATGTTCAAAGAAAACTTGAGTTTGATTTCAAACACGTAGCCGACTCATAGGATAATAGTTAATGCTGTCTTTAATTTACCTTCGATATGTTGGCGAAAATACATGTTTAATTCCGGAGGTACGCATAAAATATCATCCGAAATTGTGCTAAACGCATTCTCTAAAAATTATTCCGAGCAGCTAGTTCATGAGCCCACTCGAATAGTAAACGATTGTGAAAACACACTTGATCTGTTAGCAACAAATAATCCTGAGTTAATAACGAGCATAAAAACTAATTCATGAATTATTGAACACAGGGTTGTCGTAGCGAGTTTGATTATTGTAGTCCCCAAATCCTCGAAAAATAAGCGAAAAATATACCTATTCAAAAAAGCAGATAAAAAATTCACTTGACGCCTTCCTGACTGACA
Source organism: Schistocerca gregaria (assembly GCF_023897955.1). Lineage (NCBI taxonomy): Eukaryota > Metazoa > Arthropoda > Insecta > Orthoptera > Acrididae > Schistocerca > Schistocerca gregaria. Next base: position 672,364,553 of record NC_064924.1, on the reverse strand, counting down.
ATCTCCACTCATTCCAAATTAATATTATAAGTGTACACCAGATGTGGCTTAAATTCTAAAGAAACAGTATGGGCAGCAATTGAGGGTTTTATATCAAATAAATTAATAAAGGACGGAGCTGATCCTCCGTGGTACACAAAACGGGTTAGAACACTGTTGCAGAAACAACGAAACAAACATGCCAAATTAAAATAGACGCCAAATCCCCAAGATTGGCGATCTTTTACAGAAGCTAGAAATTTAGCGCGGACTTCAATGCCATGTGCTTATAACAGTTTCCGCAACGAAACTTTGTCTCGAAACCTGGCAAAAAATCCAAAGAGATTCTGGTCGTATGTGAAGTATGTTAGCGGCGAGAAACAATCAATGACTTCTCCTGCGCGACAGCAATGGAGATACTATCGAAGACAGTGCTGTCTAAACAGAGTTACTAAACACAGCCTTCCGAAATGCCTTCGCAAAAGTAGACAAAGTAAAGATACCAGAATTCGAATCGAGAACAGCTGCCAACATGAGTAAAGTAGAAGTAAATATCCTCGGAGTAGTGAAGCAACTTAAATCACTTAATAAAAGCAAGTCTTCTGGTCCAGACTGTATACCAATCGCTTCCTTTCAGAGTATGCTGAAGCATTAGCTCGATACTTAACAATCATATACAACCGTTCGCTCGACGAAAGATCCGTACTCAAAGACTGGAAAATTGCACAGGTCACACCAATGTTCAAGAAGAGTAGTAGGAGTAATCCACTAAATTACAGGCCCATAACGTTAACGTCGATATGCAGCAGAATTTTTGAACATATATTGTGTTCGAACATTATGAATTAACTCGAAGAAAACGGTCTATTGACACACAGTCAACATGGGTTTAGAAAACATCGTTCCTGTGAAACACAAGTAGCTCTTTATTCACATGAAGTATTGAGTGCTACTGACAAGGGATTTCAGATCGATTCCGTATTTCTGAATTTCCGGAAGGCTTTTGACACTGTACCATACAAGCGGCTCGTAGTGAAATTGCGTGCTTATGGAATATCGTCTCAGCTATGTGACTGGATTTGTGATATCCTGTCAGAGAGGTCACAGTTCATAGTAATTGACGGAAAGTCGTCAAATAAAACAGAAGTGATTCCTGGCGTACCCCAAGGTACTGTTACAGGTCCTTTACTGAACCTTACCTATATAAACGATGCTATTGGCGAAATATGCGCTGTATAAAAACTGAGTGTCGACCTTGGACACTGTTACCTAATTTTGGAAGAAAGTGCTCTTCTATTGAACGAGTGGTGTTCGTTTTATAGACTGAAAACACTCAGTCCAGAAGAGGATCCGCAAATGAACAAGGACAGCCCAGTTACCAGACTATAAACGTCTTAATTTGTGAGAGTCATTAAAAAATTTTTGCGTATTGAAAAATGATGGTTCAAATTTTCTTTTTATTTCATGAAATGACTTTACAGGCCTACAATGCCGTCTCCACTTTTCTCAACAAGAGCAGCCCGCCGCTTCGGCATATCTTGTGTTCCTTCTAGGAGGCCATCTTTGTTGATCTGTCTGATTACTGAGGTGACCCTCCTTAATGGTTTGAAAATGTTTCCCTCGGAGTGGTTGCTTGAGTTTTGGAAACAAATTGAATTACTGTGGGTTCATATAAGAACTGCAGGTGGGGCGGGGAAGGATTTCCCATCCATGACTCTCCAAAACCTTGCGTACTCGTTCGGCAATGTGCGGTTACCATGTAGAACGAGCACTCCATGGACTGACGCGCCAGTGCTTTTTTGTCGATTCTTTGGGCACAAAACATGGCGCAGGAAGCCGGTGTAGTGTCGCTCCTTACAGTGGTTCTCTGAGGCAATCTGTCTGTCTGCTATCACTCAACCCTTGTTACAAGCTATCGTCATCATCATCATCGTCATTATCATCAGCCTTATTTTGTAGTGTTGACGGCGCCATTTATTTGGCCGAGGAGACTCAGGACAATTCCATTGGCACGACTGAGCTCTCGATTCTGGCTCAAAATCTCGCATCTATGTCTCTTCTATGGCAACAATCTCGTTCAAAATCTGATCTTCCACTGTTTGGTAGCATCGAAACAATTCTTGTTCGAGTCTCTTGTCATCTGCTTTGCTCTTCACTAAGACAATAAGGAACCCATTATGAAGCTACTTTTCTTTTCTGTAGTTTCTATGGTCCCGGCAGAGGTTCGAGTCCTCCCTTGGGCATGGGTGTGTGTGTTTGTCCTTAGGATAATTTCGGTTAAGTAGTGTGTAAGCTTAGGGACTGACGACCTTAGCAGTTAAGTCCCATAAGTTTTCACACACACCTGAACATTTCTAGTTTCTAGGTTCTGAAAACCTAACAAACAGACAAGTTTGCTTCATTTGCAGTTTGTTCACATGTTATGCACCCATTTTGTCACGTACTCGGTTGCTGTTACCAGCTGCCCTCTCCTTGGCTTGTTGTCAATACTTGCCTGGCCTAAATGTACTTCGATCCAGTACATTGTCCTCACAGGCTTCAACTAGAGCGTTGTGAGTTTCTGTGGGTGTTTTTACCCGTGAGATTTGGCCCGAGTCGAATTGTTTGTGCAGATGGTTGTTGTCTTGCAAACGTCCCCATCTGTTTACTGAGGGATCGAGACGTGGCTACACGATCCATTACAGCCATGCGGGTAAGATGCCTGTCATCTCGACTGCTAGTGATGCGAGGCCGTTGGGATCCAGCACGGATTTCCGTATTACCCTCCTGAAACCACCGATTCCATATTCTGCTAACAGTCATTGGATCTCGACGAACGCGATGAGCAATGTCTCGATACCATAAACCGCAATCGCGATAGGCTACAATCCGACCTTTATCAAAGTCGTAAACGTGATGTTACGCATTTCTCCTCCTTACACGAGGCATCACAACAACATTCCACCAGGTAACGCCAGTCAACTGCTGTTTGTGTATGAGAAGTCGATTGGAAACTTTCATAATGTCAGCACGTTGTAGGTGTCGCTATCGGCGTCAACCTTGTGTGAATGCTCTGAAAAGCTAATCATTTGCATATCACAGCGTCTTCTTCCTGTCGATTAAATTTCGCGTCTGTAGCACGTCATCTTCGTGTTGTAGCAATTTTAATTGACGGTAGTGTAAGTGCACGACTACCGACAGTTTGTTGGCCCTGTCTGAGTTGCTAGTTTCTCTATGGTTAAATTACACTTCTGCTCGTGTTTCGTGCCCCGTCTGTAGTGGACAGTACCAAATCCCCGCGCGCGCGGAGGACGCGGTGTGGTGTGACCTGTGCTTAGCCGGTCTGCCAGCCGCTTGGAGACGGCCTGCCGTAGCGCAAGTACAGGCGCAGCGTTGCGATCGGCGCGGCTAACAAGCCGCCTATGGCGGCGATACGCGGCGCCGTCCTGCTGCTCAAAGAGCCGGTTGCTTCTTAACGACGGCCAATTAAAGGCCCGGCCGGCTGTGCCCCGGGCGTAAGACAGACAGCTCCCGCTCCGCCGACCCTCATTAATTCCGCCCGACACGTGCCACCGGCACTGCCGATTCTCCGGAGCGGCCAGTGCCTGCCACGCCCTCCACCAGAACCTGACGCGAGCACTGGCAGGCGCCGGCGTGAAGCCGTCCGTCCTCACACGGGGCGTGTTTCTCACCGTACGAGGTGTCCGTCGTGGCTGCTGGACGCTCTGCAACGCCCTGCTATCTCTCACGGAACCTGCTCCCCGTGAAGATTCGCGACATCAGCGCCAGTTCCCGGTTGAACCTGGCGAGGTAACCACATAGTTTCTTTACGAAAAACGACGCACGTTAAATAGCTGCGTTGACTCTCTTGCCGACCGTCCAAGGTGAACTAAGGAAACTGCGAAGAAGTTTATGGACTAGTCGGTCGCTTGAACAGCGAATTGCAGGTACAGGAGCACTGCTTAATGCTGTACAAAGATATGGCATACGTGCTGTACTGGCATAAGTTACTCGTTAACTTAGTCTCATTTTCATCCACTTCAGATTTAAAATTTAATACAATTATAGAATAGTGTCTAATGTCAGTTTTCGCGTGCATACTGTCCCATCACCATCCCTCCAATGTAATTTCCTCCTCGCATATATTTCGAGATCGAGATACTATTCGTAATTTCATTTGAATGGCGGTGGGGATTTTTTAGAAGCTGCTCAACATCATTCTCGATTATGCCTTTACTGTCATCGCTCTGTAGTACCGCCCCCCCCCCCCCCCCCCACACACACATATTCCAAGATCGCGATTGGTTTCGTTATTTCATTTGAATGAAAGAGGAAATTGTCTCGAAGCTGCTCGCACATCTTTGAAAAAGATATCTACCGGTGCGATAAAAACATAAGACAGTACATAAAACCAAAAGATAAGTATATACGTTTTTCACAGCGTTTCATAACTGGAAGAATTTGCAGTGTGCAGCTTCTGTCTACTTTCTGACATAGACCAGCTGTCACGTTAAGATTTCTAGCCACTGATGAAACATTCCAGTCGTTGGTCTAGGCAAATACGTTATTTATTATGAACAACGTTGACTACTGCTAAATTACAAAGAAAGACCCAGAATCTCATAGAAAACAAGAGGTGAAAAAAATTTTGGAAGCAGATGGACACGAACCTGTTACCGTTCGCTTAATAGCTCACAACGCTATCAACTCTACTACAGATTTTTTTTTAATTTGTCACGATTGGCATTTAAACTTGGGTCTCCTGCTTATTAGATGGGTGTGCTAAGCACTGAACCGCTGTCTTTTCCCTTACAACTTTTTTCCTTCTCTATCAACAGACTCGATATGGCAGCCAGGCCTCAGTGTATAGTATACAAATGTCATTACTGTATGTGATATTTAAGAGTGACAAATTGTGCCAAAACGACACACTTTTGATAGATCATAATTGCACCGTAGCACTGAAACTGTATTCTTTAATAGCACACAAGTTACAACTCTAAAACCACCAAATACGGGAAGACTTTAACTACCGATATCGTTATTCTGTTTCTTGCCATTCTATTATAATACGTCGTACCTAAAACGACACGTTTTCGAAATACCCTCAGTTTTCTCATGCTTTGAAAAAGCCTCTATTCATACCATGTACATTACAAAAACAATAAAAGAACGCCAACTCCATGCCGGCCGTTGTGGCCGAGCGGTTCTAGGCGCTTGAGTCCGGAACCGCGCTGCTGCTACGGTTGCAGGCTCGAATCTTGCCTCGGGCATGGATGTGTGTGATGTCCTTGGGTTCTAGGGGACTGATGACCTCAGATGCTAAGTCCCGTAGTGCTCAGAGACATTTGAACCATTTTCGAACCAACTCCATAAAGTATGGCATCTCCTGAGATCTACTTGTGACGTAAAAATGATGTCGCAACCCAGTCGCCAGAATGCTTTCCACGAGGCAAAAGTGTGACGTGCCAGATGCTGCATTTCACGCTCCGAAATGTAGTGGAACGTGGGATTCCACGCTGTGACGTCGCCAGCTCCTCATCCACGTGCATCTTCACGTCCTGCGGGAGAACGGCGGAGAACGGCAAGAGCTGCCAACAAACAGGGCAGAGTTCTGGGAGATGCAGTTGGCTGCTGGGCGAAACCACCCAGCTCAAGACGAACAACATTATTCCTAAGCCATTCTTCCATATGCCAGCATAGTTTGTGCTGAAACGGACCTCTTTCACTCATCAGGACCTAGTTTCATATCGTGGACACACATCTCCAAACTGGAATACTACTGTCCATACAGTTACGACGAATTGAACTTCTGTCTAAGGTTGCCATTTCGTAACTGTCTGGGACAGAGCAGCAACAGAACGAACCTCTATCTCGGTTCACAAGAGGCATTTTAGTAGATAAGCACACTGATATGACAGCGGAAGGCAGTCGCAGCACATTGAGTGGCAAAGTTACTTCAGTGTACATACAAAAATCGTTTTGGAACTACTCAAAAAAAGAAAAAGAAACAGTAACCCAGTGTCAAGCTGCTTTTGCATCACATTTTCTTGCTGGGTTGCACTGTGACGTTTGGAATTGACACAGAGGCAGATTAATCTAAGATACTGATTAGTCCTGAAGTGTGTATATTTTTTACATATGAATAAGCTCAATACACAAAAAATTGTTCATCTACTTATTGTTTAACTTTTGGCTGAGAGTGAACGAAAAGATAAATTACACAGGGGGAAATGGAAAGTGCATCATCAACAAGCATCAGTGCGATATTTATACTTGTCAAATTTTGTGAAAATGTTCATCACACAACGGGTATTAAGTGATTAAAATTTCATTGTGAACTGATTTTAATTATAAACATCAATCTGAGTTATGAACCCCACAGGAATGATCCCCTGTATCTGTTCTGAAGGTGACTCAGACAACCTCCAAATATCACTCTGAAACGCAGGTTGTGTAAGTTCATAAGAATCCTGGCCGGAGGATTCTATCTCTGAGACTCATCTTTATCTATTACAATGCTGTAGGCAGAAACAATGAATAAAAATGTTTAGCAGTACTAGGATTCGAACCCAGGTTTCCTGCTTACTAGAGAGATACGTTAGCCATTACGTCACACTGGTACTTTGGCTGCCACCTCCCTCCCGGATATAAATTCCAACTCACACCTCAGTCGATTGCTATTGCGCTTCCAAATGCGCATCAGTACTGCCAAGGCTCTCCAATACTGGAATTTCGATCGGGGAGGCAGGTTTGCCAGGGTAATCCGTGCAACTGCGGTAGCTGCAGTGCCAGTGTGGCATAACAGCTAACGCATCTGCCCAATAAGCAGGACACCCGGGTTTGAATCCTGACACTGGTACATATTTTAATTCATTACCTCAGTCTACACCATTATACATGTTATGTTTTTCTGTCTCTGTGTGAAGGCTAACCTCAGAAACTACTGTAGGGATTTTGATATCGTTTCCTCCGAAAGACGGACTGATTTACGAGGTAGGTTTATGTGTATAGCTTGTTACTGCTACGGCAGACACATCGTCTGGCCGTACACACTTAATGCTACTCGTGCAAAGGCGGGTGGGCCGCTAGTGAAAGTATAAATCCCCTTACCGCTCCTCACACATGCCTACGGATGACGAATTAGGGGACCGGGTATGGCAATCAAGGATGACCACATTCCTCAAGGCGCTTGTCGTGTGAAGTACAGTGTAGGTTTCAGAATTATCCTGCTGAAATCAGTCACTTGGAACCCTGGTAATAAGGAGTGCGACATCTAGCCTCATACTGGCGAACATGCAGCCTACCTTCAACAATTTATGCTACATTTATCCTGTTGCATACAGGATGATTTTATTAAGCAGGGGAAACCAATATGAGACGATCCGTGAGATGTAAAAAAGGTTATAGGAACATATGCTTGCCAGGGGAGATACACTCACTGGAACGTGCAGATAATAGATCTTTGAGAGAGTAGGTTTTACGCATTCAATTACTGAAAGCGCGCATGAGAATAAACCAGGCAGGTGCGAATGTTCTATTGTGCCAGTATCTTAGCCCCACACTCTAGCAGTATTGCCCTCGTAGGAGGTCCAAGTATCTCCCACGTGTGAGGTGCTGTTGAGGGATGACTGGTGCCATGGGGCGGTTTCACGTTCCGTCAACATCAAAGTCGTTAGAGATGGAGCTCAAGCTCGGAATGTTTCAATGATGAAGAGAATCGGCCGTGCTCTTTCAAAGGGATCATCCCGGCATTTGCCCGGAGAGAAATTACGGAAACCTGAATCTGGATGGCCGGACGCGAATTTGAACTGTAGCCTGGGTGAATACGTGTCTGGCATGCAACTACTGTGAAGCAAATTCAGACTCATTGCTGTACACTGCACAATTCCACTCAACGCCGCAGTCGACTCTGGCTCTATATCAAGCAAGTCTCCGTTTCCTGTGGTATCGGCAGTAAACGAGGCATGGCAATTCGAAATCTCAATCCGGCTTCCAGTAACCTATTCTCGATGTTTCATCATGACATACAACCTCTAACTCGTGATGAAGCCCTTTTGGAAGGACTTGCATCAAATGTTATCACACTGTTCTCCGCAGTCCATCTCGTCATCAGCCGTACTCTGGTCGTTGCACTATCGTCAACTGTTGCATGTTACTGCCATTCCCCGCCAAACAATGATTGGTCGATTCTGCAGTTCCGAAGATTCCAACAAGCTATATGTGCTCTTCTTGGCATGCTGTGTTTCGATCGCCACCAAAAAAGCACCAGTAATAGTACACGCGCCCAACAGCCATTATGTACTCACCTCAACTGTCATCTGTAAAAACGTTTTTCCGTTTTTTATGTTCTGTAATTAAGTTTGCATAATGCTGAAATTTTAAGTAACATACCCCGCAGGCATGGAAACACAGGAGCGTTCGGCCAAGGTGTTCATGTTACAACACTTTCCATTTGCGTCAGTCTATACGGTGTGATTCAGCTGCCCTACCAACAGGTTATATGCAACGCGCAAAGCCTTCAAGAACCATACGCCTGATTTTAATATGCTCTCGCTCGCGATGCACAAACTATTAGTTCAAATGGTTCAAATGTCTCCAAGTAGTATGGGGATTAACATCTGAGGTCATCAGTCCCCTAGAGTTAGAACTACTTAACTCTAACTAACCTAAGAACATCACAACCATCAATGCCCAAGGCAGGATTCGAACATGCGCCCGTAGCAGCAGCATGGTTCCGGCTGAAGCGCCTAGAACCGCTCGGTCTCAATGACCAGAAAATTATTAGTCGTACAAAAATAATGAACAGGACCTGTTAGCAGGAAATTTCATGTGGCTAAATTTTGTACTGGGCTATGTTTTCGCAGAGGCCACAGTTTTCGAATTATTCATGGAAAACGCGTTTGAAGGTCACTTTTGTATGTTTTTCTTGAATAAATGGAAATCTACAGCCTCTATCGAAAACGTATTCCAGTACAAGATTGAGCTACATTAAATTTCCTAATGTCCTACAAAAAGATTCTGTTCATTTTTTCTGTAGGACTAATAGTTTGCATGCAGCGAGCGAGAGAACATGAAAATCTAGCGCCTGGTATTTGAAGGCATTACGGGCTGCATAAAGCCCTTGGGTAGAGGCAACTGAGTCACCCTACTTAGCCATTGCATAGGGACTATTCCAAAGCTCACTGTACAACAAAACTGATGCGCAGAGATTTGAAGCTATTGTCATAGGTTCGTGGCTTCCAAACAATTTCTGTGAAAGATTAAAGTTAATTCAGTTATTTTACGTTGGGATTTGTAGTATTCGAAATGAATGCTGTAGTACGAAAAATGATGGTTAGGTTGGTCTTAAAATCAGAACACCTCATATAGAGAAACAATAACTAAAGGCAGTTGATGGCTGTCCACAGATGCCAAACTTGCGCGTTAGTTACAGAATATATCCGTTCCTGTTGCAGCTTTCGTGGATTTACGTAGTTGCATTTTGCTTCCATTCTGTAGAGGAGAAATCACGAGATCTATTCTTCTCTTAATTAGGTAAATGACTGCTCAGAAAATGAATTTTCACGCTTGTATTACATGTATTACACCTAGCCCTCATCTACATAACTATGCCTACGAGATCAGGTACAAACGTGAATCTATACAGCAAGTCCGAGAACACAGCGTAGCACGGCAGTGAAACATGGACTGTGGGAAAATTGCATAAGAAGAGAATCGAAGCATTTGAGATGTGGTCCTACAGAAGAACATTGAAAATTAGGTGGACTGTTTCGGTAAGGAATGCCGATGTTCTCTGGAGAATCGGCGAGGGAAGGAATACGTAGAAGACATTGACAAGAAAAAGAGACAGGATGGCAGCACGTCTGTTAAGACATCAGGGAATAACGTCCAAGGCACTAGAAGGATCTGCAGAAGGTAAGAAGTGTAGAGGAAGAGAAAGGTTGGAATACATCAATCGAATAATTGAGAACGTAGGTTGCATGTGCTATTCTGAGATGAAGAGGTTGGGGCCGCACCAAACCTGTCAGAAGACTGATGACTGAAAAAAGAAAGTACTTGATTTAATGAGGACCAGTAACCACCACCACCCAATTCTTTAAAGAACAGAACTCCCGTAGATAAAATACATTCAGACATCTGACTACTTCATAAATGAGTAAAGATGCTAAATATATCGCTAAGTTCTCTCATTACCAAGATCTGGATGAAATTGCTACGCCAGGAACAAATGCAGATGATAAACGGGTATTCACTGGATAAATATATTATACTAGAACTGATATGTGATTACATTTTCACGCAATTTGGGTGCATACATCCTGAGAAATCACTACCCGGAACAACCACCTCCGGCCGTAATAACGGCCTTGATACGCCTGGGCATTGAGTCAGAGCTTGGATGGCGTGTACAGGTACAGCTACCCATGCAGCCCCAACACGATACCACAGTTCATCAAGAGTAGCGACTGCCGTATTGTGACGAGCCAGTGGCTCAGCCATTGACCAGACGTTTTCAGTTGCTGAGAGATCTGGAGAATGTGCTCTTCAGGGCAGCATGCGGTCTTGCATTATCCTGCTGAAATGTATGGTTTCGCAGGGATCGAATGAAGGGTAGAGCCAAGGGTCGTAACACATCTGAAATGTAACGTCCACTGTTCAAAGTGCCGTCTATGCGGACAAGAGGTGACCGAGACGTGTAACCAATGGCACCCCATACCATGACGCCGGGTGATACGCCAGTATGTCGGTGACGAATACACGCTTAAAATGTGCGTTCACCGCGATGTCGCCAAACACGGATGCGACTATCACGATGCTGTAAACAGAACCTGGATTCATCCGAAAAAATGACGTTTTGCCATTCGTGCATCCAGCTTCGTCGTTGAGTACACCATCGCAGGCTCTCCTGTCTGTGATGCAGCGTCAAAGGTAACCGCAGCCATGGTCTCCGAGCCTGATAGTCCATGCTGCTGCAAACGTCGTCGAACTGTTCGTGCAGATGGTTGTTGTCTTGCAAACGTCCCCATCTGTAGACTCAGGGATCGAGACGTGGCTGCACGATCCGTTACAGTCACGCGAATAAGATGCCTGTCATCTCGACTGCTAGTGATACGAGGCCATTGGGATCCAGCACGGCATTCCATCTTACCCCCCTAAACCCACCTATTCCATATTCCGCTAAGAGTCATTGGATCTCGACCAACGCGAGCAGGAATGTCGCGATACGATAAACAGCAATCGCGATAGGCCACAATCCGACCTTTATCAAAATCGGAAACGTGATGGTACGCATTTCTCCTCCTTACACGAGGCATCACAACATCGTTTCACCAGACAACGCCGGTTAATTACTGTGTGAGTATGAGAAATCGGTTGGAAACTTTCCTCATGTCAGCACGTTGCAGGTGTCGGCACCGGCGCCAACCTTGGGTGAATGCTCTAAAAAGCTAATCATTTGCATATCACATCATCTTCTTCCTGTCGGTTTAATTTCGCGTCTGTAGCATGTCATCTTCGTGGTGTAGTAATTTCAAAGGCCAGTAGTGTAATTTAAAGCGACAAAAAAAGTATAGGAATTGTACGGCCTTTTCTGAAGAAGTCACTTCTCTCTACCTAAGACGGTAACACGGCCACAAATGCCAACTTTTGCGTATACATTATTAGTGTAAAAATGGTGTGCTATTTTTTCCTGCTCTGCCTACAGAAATGTGCATCTCTGTGGGAAATTGACTGGAAATCCCTAAAAACACTAGTCCATTTAAAAAATGTAATTAAGGATTTGTTGTTCATTGAACACACTCCTTAAATTTCCTATAACCTTCTTACCACCTACTGTGTCTACATTTTTTCGTAGGATTCTTCTTTTTAGCGTGTTACGAGAAACAGTTGATACCTTTGCGACTGTAGAAATATGCATCTTATTATCCTTGACCGCCTCAGTCGCGTTTTCCATCCCACTTTTTGTGGTTCTGAGTTCTGAACGTATTTTCAAGGCGTATTGACGCCCTAGTGTCTAAAACTAGCAGTTGCAGCAGACCAATTTAATTGGACTTTTGTTCTGCGCCAAATGCAACACAATGAAATGATTTTAAATATAATTAATTAATTAACTGAAAATCGCGACAAAAGGTAGGCGTGCGGATGATAGCTTTGTATATAAAAGGTTATATAGAAGTTCGTTTGTAGTATTACGCGTGATATGTGGAAGTAATTAACTCTCACTGGTGTAAAGGGATTAAAAATAAAGTGTCGGGAAAAGTGCCCACCTTGGTCGCTTTTCCCGACTAGTAGAGTGGCCATCATTACCGATCGGGCCTCTTGCCGGCATCAAACCAAAGTAAACAACAAGGGTCTACTTAGTAGGCGAAAAGGTGTTGTCTTGACGCTGATATGATGAAAAAGGTATTACTCAACGTATCAGTGAGGTAACAAGAATAATATAAATGACTTTACGTCAGACAACTGAAAATCAGAAAAGTTTTTACTAAAAAATAACTGCAGAAGCTTCCTCTGTCACACTGGGTCCTTTTCACGCCGTGGTCACTTTATTAAACGTTCCTCTGCTAAAGTCTACGGTCCCCTGGCAGTGTAAAGAAATTAAGTTCTAAGTCAATACAGTCAAGGGATACGTCCATTTGTGTCATGTACTTTGATGCTGGCAAACTCACTCGTATGACTGTCTGCGTACACCATGAAGTTTGTACGGAAACCTCAGGTCGTGCGTCCTACGTGCTCCTGGCCGGTTTTTAGTTTATTCTTTACGACATTACTGCAGATGGTGAACATGACTGAATCACGTGTCGAAATATTGTGCAGGAAAATGGAATTACGAAACGGCTGAACGGTGGGTAGTACGTATTTTAAAGCGCAATCGGACCCTGAGGCACCAATAAAGATGCCTATTAGTTTTTGTGTGTGAGATCGTCTAGAATGAACGATGTATTCCATTCATACTGCGCGGACTCTGGTTCCGCCAACTATTTCTTGACAAAAAATTGCCTTGAGCCATGACTGAAATTAGATATTGTAAGTCACCTCTCTGATATTTTTATGTTCTCTGAACCTAGACACACAACATTCACAATATACGACCCTCAGTACTTTCACACTTTCAGTGCACCTAATGGTGACAACACACAACTGTGTAATTACTCGCTACGAGACGTCTCGTATAGCGTGGAAATAAACCGACAATTTCATGAAAATAACCTTTATAGATTCGAAAAAGAATATTACCGTTGTGACTACTTTTTTTTTCAAAATACTCTTTTGTTATTTTGCATTTACATTTACACAATTTTACACTTCCAGCCCACATCATTATGGATAAAATTAAAACATGACTTATAAACATGGTCCCAGAAATAAAAGGACATCCTGAAAATTAGTGCCTCCGAAATTTACGTGAAAACATTTAACACTTTTTTTAAAAATAAAACGAACCTTATTAAGAATTCTACACCTTTATTCTTCATGTCTACATGTTTATTTCTTAATACTGTCACCCCGGTGACGAACACGTTTCTCCCAACGCGAGACCAGTTTCTCGATGAGGTCATTTTAGAGTGTCTGACTTTGTTGACAGAGCTGCAACCTCACGTCTGCTTGAACCTCTTCATCAAAAATGGTGCAAATGGCTCTGAGCACTATGGGACTTAACATCTCAGGTCATCAGTCCCCTAGACTTATAACTACTTGAACTTAACAAACCTAAGGACATCACACACTTCCATGCCCGAGGCAGAATTCGAACCTGCGACCGTAGCAGCAGCGCGGTTCCGGACTGAAGAGCCTAGAACCGCTCGGCTACATCTTCATCGCTATCAAAATGAAGTCGTCGAAGGCGTTCTTTAAATTTAGAACGCAGATGAAAATCGGATTGGGGGCTAAGTGGAGATCGTACGTAGAATGATCGATAACAGCTGAACCCAAGGCGTCGATTCTTGCAGGTGTAGCGGCGCTCGTGTGCGGCCCGGCATTGTGCTCCAGGAGTGGACGAACTCTTCCAGCTCTTGCTTCCAGTTTTCTGAGGACCTTCTCCCCACTCACAGACGCAGTTACGTTACCCACTCCCATGTTACATGCTACAGTCCGAAGCCCTTTACTGGCAGAGGGTTTGCAACCTGCGTCAGCGAACCCAGGAAGTCGACTGAATAATCTGCATCAACCGATATTGAGAACAGTACAAAAAATTCGGAGTCGTTACTTTTCAGTTCGCCCTGCCATCGTTAACACGAGTGGTAATATTGCCTATTATTTCGTACGTATATCTTACAAGTCAGTATCGCGCGCGGTGTGTGTGTGTGTTTGTGTTTGTGTACATCAAGTTTCGTCACACCTAGAAGTCGCTGTATTTTGAGCGTTATGCGTCATTTTCCTGGGCCGGGGAAACTAATCTGTTGGTTAAGAATATTTTTATAGAGGAGCAAAGGATTCTGGATTTTGACGAGTGTGAAGAAATTAGTATTATTTTCTGTCAAAAGAGCACTAATTCGCTAGTAATTCACTTAGGACACTATTCGGTGCACCCAGACGTATTCTACGAATGCCCTTGCCCCTCATTGGATGCTAACTGTAAGTAAAGTATTTACTGGATGTCTTCCATAAGAAAAAGTTGAAAGGACAACAGTGGACAGTCATAGAATGCGTTTAGCCGCTACACACGTATGTACAAATAATTTAGAAACCACGTAACTTTTTTTGTTGGATAACGCGAGTTTTCTGTATTATCTGCAGACTAGTCTCTAGACTATCTTTAGACGTACGTATTAGCATATTTTGTCATTGCCCTATTACACCTGGCTGTTACTTTGTAAATTTGTTTTGAACGTTTCCAGTCACAAAGTCACTTTGCTACAAAACATATAAATAACATTCATGGTGGTCAGTTCACATTTCATTCATAAAAAAAGCTAGACTATAATATGTCTAAATGGATAGGTCAGACATTGAAGATGTAAAAGTAATTGAAGAGAAACATGACTGAACAAAGAACACACGGAAACGTTAGAAAGAACGATAGTAGACGGATGTATAAGAAAAATTAATAACGGCAAGATTTTGAAACAGTGTAGACGAGAACGAACGAATATGAAGACCACGAGGAATTTCAGTGTAAAAGAAGAGTTTCTGAAATATGTTACATTAGTTTCTAAAAACTGTCTTAGCACATCCAGGAAACACAACAGAAATGGCGTATGCATCCTAGTCTTTAGATTGACTGCGTACATGTGTGATTGGCGAGAATCAGCATTCTCCCTTTGGTGACAGGATGTCAGGCGCGCTTGGCTAGATGAAGACGAATCACAGCTTCTGAACGAGGCAGTTTGGCATCCAGCGGCTCATCGTCTTCATCAAACCAAACTGTATCCCCGCCTAATACCCAGAAACAATTTTTACAACTGATGTAAATAAAGTAAGTGCTGAACAATAAGTACACTACTGCACTGTTTTTGTGGCCACAGACAGACCAATCGCGTCCGGCCGGCCGCCATGTCATTCTCAGTCAATTGCGTCGTCGAGATGCGGTGTGGAGGGGCGTAGAGCCGGCACGGCGCTCTGTTGAGCCAGCCGGCCTGCTGCCGCCGCTTGGCTCCTCAGTTGTCATCACGAGACTCAGCACCTCGGCCGACTCCTCCCACGAGAGGAAAGAGCCGCTCGCAGTACCGGGAATCCAACCCAAGTCCCCCACGAGGGAGTCAGCCGCACTACCATTTACCTGAGAGCTGAGCAAGCTGACCAAGTACCCTGGTGGCAAAAAAGGTACGAAGAAACTACCAGGACGGAAGGAGACTGATGTCAGGAAATGTTCAACTGAGTCCTCTGATGTATAATACCACTACAGTACTCGGGACATCTTCAGTTCAATTATTATCACCCTGTACTATGAATAAGTGTTTTGTAAGACACTTCTTTCGTGAATGCAATACGTGTCCTTAAGAATCTTCCAAAATCTCAGTCTGGCGTCTGATTTTCCTCTATTTGTTTTATGTGATCATTCCACTTAAGTCGCTTCGGATGGTTACTCCTAGATAGTTGTTGTTTCCAGTAGTTTGTCACTCAAAATGGTTCAAATGCCTCTGAGCGCTATGGGGCTTAACATCTGAGGTCATCAGTCCCCTAGAACTTAGAACTACTTAAACATAACTAACCTAAGGATATCACGCACATCCATGACCGAGGCAGGATTCGAACCTGCGACCGTAGCGGTCGCGCGGTTCCAGACTGAAGCGCCTAGAACCTCTCGGCCACTGCGGCCGGCGTCTATCACTGATAGTGTGAGTGTTAAGTAATGGATTTCTTGTCATATGTATGCCAGTATATTACTTTCATTTACGTTCTGAGTCAACTGTCAATACCTACACTATTCATCAATTCCTTGCAGTTCTTCCTGCATTGCTACATTCTTAGGGACAGCTGCATGGTCTCTAAACAGCCTCTTGTAACTTCCGACGTTGTCTGTTAGATCATTTATATGCTGGGTTATTCAGATACACATACCGATGGGTTTTAAGCAACCCGCTATACCTTAAAACCACGCGCCAACCCGCTATACCTTAAAACCACGGGCAAGGTATTCGTTTCCTCTCACTTGCTACGTGGATACTATTAGTCCTACAGTGTGTGTGTGTGTGTGTGTGTAATCTTATGGGACTTCACTGCTAAGGTCATCAGTCCCTAAGCTTACACACTACTTAACCTAAATTATCCTAAGGACAAACACACACACCCATGCCCGAGGGAGGACTCGAACTTCCGCCGGGACCAGCCGCACACTCCATGACTGCAGCACCTAAGACCGCTCGGCTAGTCTCACGCGGTTAAGTTAGGTCTATTAAAACGGACATTTCCTCCCTTGTCCATATGCTAGTCGTGTTGTTCTGTCTGCCATATACATAAAAAACGACTACAATATGCGTGAACATGTAATAAGACAAAAAGGAGATATACATGTACGACTCTGTGAGGACATCAACTTATAAAAATTCATCAAATCGAACAAACTAACGCCTGACAGAGGACGCACTTATACTTACATAACATTAAGTACTACAGAAATTATTTCTAGAAATTTCAGAAGAAAATCCCGCAACCTCTTGGCAAACGTGGAGGTGAAGAAAAAAATTATATGCAACAGGGCTCAAACTCTTTACCCTCTTCACTGTAAGATGGTGCTTCTACACTACGATAGACTGTAGCTTCGTTGTGAGGAACTTCGGATTATATGTTATAGTCTTATATGGGCCTTAATTGTCGATATGTTGTATTAATTTACAGTTAATTATAGCAAATCCTAACAAGAACGACACTTTTTTATTTTTAATGTGCCATTGCCTTGAAACGGCTTACTCTAATAATACGCGAGTTATAACGGATAACAGGTAAATATGAAAATTCTTTACCCACCAACGTGACGTTTCCTGTAGTTTTATTAGAACAAATCGTACCAATGATAATTCGTTGTCGAGACATTCATTGTGCCGGCGCTTACAAATAGTGTACGCTTATGCGGTGTATGGTATAAAGCCGACCGAGAATGGCTTTCTACTTGTCAAGAGAAGTACAATATGGCGCCTTGCTTTCTGCGAGGCCCACGAGAAAGATAGGCCGTGGCGCGTCGGTCGCAGCATGTGACACTTCAGGGTTTAACGGTGCCAGCAGCTGTCTCCGGAGGGGAGCGAGTTACTGTTGCGTGCATGCAAGTTCTACAAACGAATGTTAAGAAGTAGGTGCACTGGTAAGGTAAGGAATGAGGAGGTTCCGTGCAGAATCGGAGAAGAAAGGAGCATGTGGAAAACGCTGATAAGGAGAATGGATAGGATGACAGGACATCGGTTAGGACATGAGGGAATGATTTCCATGGTAGTAGATGGAGCTGTAGAGGGCAAAAACTGTAGAGGAAGACAGAGATTGGAATCCATCCAGCAAATAATTCATCTCATGATGATGAGAGGTTGGCACAGGAGAGGAATTCGGGACGGGCCACATCAAACCAGTCAGAAGACTGATGACACACAAAAAAAAGTTCTTGAGAGCACGCGGTAAAATTAGGATCTCTATTGGGCACATTTTCAATTAAATGTTGGTTTCCCGTGGACTCTGCAAGGAGCGGAGCGTTTGCGAAGTATGACGGGTAAGCCTACTAGTGTGACGTCACAAGCTCGTTGCTGGACCCGGTCTTCTGATTGTGACGTAGTGAGCATTCTTGCTTCCTATTGGCTCTACTTCACGTGATATGTCGCCGAAATATCGCAGGGCCTATTTTATATTTCACGTGGCGAAACGGCTCTTCAACGTGAAATACAAGGAGGCGACTTCGCAAAGCTCGTAGAGTGTCACGTCAACGGTAGCTGACTCGTCCCGTGTGCCGACGGCTTAACGAAAAATATGGCAGTTCCTGACTTGTTCGCTTGAGGCGTTGGTGCAGACTTGGATACGGTAGGTGTTTCGCGTAATACCGGCTTCACTCTCCCCGTGTGCGTTCGCTGAACCTCCTAAGCCTCGCTTTCCAGTACAGTGCCATCGAGTTCAGATGCTCATTTGAGGACAAAAACACCGCAGCCTTTACCGGCACCCGGCCTGCTATTCCTGGACTCCCAGCCCGTCCGCAGCTCTCCCAATTAGGTGAGCCGGTCCCAAATGACAGCCGTCGACGTCGACGCTTATGGCGGTGCGTGCGCTGCGTGCGCTGCGTGGGGGCCCTCCCGGAGCAGCCGATACGCTCCGGCTCTGCGGAATTCCGCCGGCGTGCGTCGGCGCCGCTCTTTGTTGTCTCGCTGCACCTGCGGGAGCAACAGCGCACCGGTCCGCCTCCAGGGGACCCTCTACAGCTTAACTTACCCTACGTACCTCGTAATTAAAATTAAAAATCCCTTATTCATCATCCTATCGTCTATTGTAATTGTGTTCACTGTACGCTCACCGGACAAAAAATTAGTCTTCCCCAGCAGACACAGCCTGTCTAACACCGCTTCTATCACTCGTAACGGAAGAGAGCCCACAATTCTCTTCGGGCGCGCCGTATTCAGCTGAAGCCAGTCGTTGACAAGTGGATCCTGCAGAGCAGCCAAATCGACGCGTATCCTGGCGCTTGTGAGCATTGTACGAATAACATTAAAGGTAAAACGAGAAGAAAAACCCAAATGAAGTTTTGTAAATTCGTGGTACTACCCACAGTACCATATTGTGTGACGACACTGGTTCGTCACATGTCGCTAATCGATGATATAGGGTAAATGAAGGTAATATGGTGAACAAAACATTTGGGCCTCGTAACAAAATACAAACACTCTCCTTTCACAAAATACATAAGTAACACATTAACAGTACCACATTCTCTTTAAGACACTACAAAAGTTAATAAAAACTTACTTTTATCAATTTCACCATTTCACCCATGTATATGGGTGAAATGATGTACTTATTTCCCCTCCTTTTTGCCACGTACGTCACACATAGATTCATATTTTGAACAGTCTTCATGCAGCCAACGTTGGCAGCTAATTCACTTGATCCATTCCACATCATTTTCATCATCGTCTTGCAATTGGATATCCAGCGACGAGTCGGATTCGGAGTCAGTGGTAGACGCTTTTCGATTCTTTGGCTGCTTCTTTCTGATAATTCCTTTGTTAGTCTCTTTGGTTACGGTTTTTCCTTTGGTTACGGTTTCTCCTTTGGTCTTCTTTTTAGCATTTGCTCTACTCTTGACTGACTCATTTTGTCGTTTTCTGTTTCGCAGGTTGTCGATGTTTTCTGGAGAAGTCAAAACCTCAGCTGAAGCTCTGGACTTCTTCCATGCAGATCCAACTTTGTCTAGGATAGGGATCGACGAAATATGGTCCAAGACTTTGCCAGGGGTTATTTGAGATCCTTCTGTTGCCACTGTCGAGGTCATATCTGTTGCTTCTGATGAAGACTGCATGTTTTCCTGTGGATTTTCCGCACGTTGCGAACAGCCCAGTTGTGGTGAAGCTTGTATGTGTTCAAGTCCCTGATCGCTATCTACGTCTGCAGTGGCTTGTTCCGAGAGATTAGGTGCCTCCTGCCAGTGCGAACAACTTGGTCGAGGTGAAGTAGGCCTGTTCTCATGTCGTTCGTTGTTTTCCTGATGTTAAAAACGTGTATTCGGGGATGACACCAGGATTAAACGGGATGATTCCTGTGCTTCTAAACCCCGATATTGCATTCTCTGTGGTAGCTGCTTGCACCCATGCCTTTGTAAGCAGTCCTCCGAAACTAGTCTGGAAATTCTTCTATTTGGATTCATTTTAATGTACGAATTGCAAGCATTGTAATAACAGGATTTCAGAGCTTTAAAAAAATGCTCTGTCTAGCGGCTGCAGATAGTGTGTGGTGTGGCTGGGTAGACAGAGCAAAATTATGTTTTTTTTCTTCTGCAAACTCTAATGTATCCACGCTGCTGCAGTGAGAGCTGTGTCCATCCAAAATAAGCACCACTGTTCCCTCAGGCTTCCTCCGTGGAACCCGGCGGCGCCATACCGTCCTACTACTCGGCCTCTTCGTTTTTCCCTTCAAAACACAACCTGGGGGTAAAAACATGCCCCCTCCATTGCAGCAAGCGATTACAGACATGGTTTCACCCTTTTCACCGGATGTTATCGCTGGAACGCTCTTAGACCCCTTTGCTGCCAACACGTAACCTGGTTTATTATTCAGCTCAAGCCCGGACTACATTGAATATATTTCCCAGCTCATCAAGGAAATTATGCTCTACCAAGGTGTTCTGCAGCAATGAATAATAGTCTGAAACGTTTTTCGCACTTAAACCCCTTGACCGTGCTTGTGAAACTACTTCCGATTTGCGGATCGAAAGTTCCGGATTTCTTTTTAAGAATAAATGTAGCCAGTCCATTTCAGCAATTTCCTTTTCTCGGTTAAATTTGTGATGTTGGTTATATTTCTCAGCTAGTTTGTATGCCATGGTATATACTTCTGTCCTTGTCGGTGCAAATCGGAAGTTTTGTAATTTTATGATATGTTTTACCAACTTTTTCTCACATTCTTGTGTTAGTACAGGCGGCCCACTCAACGGTTTTTTCGTAAAGCACCCGTTTGCTAATCGCCTCTTCAGCGCTGACCATGGAACGTGAAACTCCTGTGAGGCTTTATTCAGGCTCCTTCCACTCTGCACCGCTTTTACGGCATCGGTAAGCTGCTCCTCTGTCCAATCAGCACGGCTGGGTCCTGTATGTCTTTTGTAAAATGTACGCGTCTTTGCCTGGAACAATGGTGGTGGATAGAACATTTACTTTTTTAATCACTGACAAACCAAACTGTACTCGCAATATATATAAACTAATTTTTAAATTAACGATTGTATTGAGACGTCGAAAAAAAAAACAGAATATAACTCTCGCATGGGATAGGAAACGCTAACATTTCATGACTTGAAACTTTCTGGTAGATTAAAACTGTGTGCCGGACTGAGACCTTTGCCTTTCGTGGGCAAGTGCTCTACCGACTGAGCTACCCAAGCACGACTCACGCCTCGTCCTCACAGCTTTACTTCTGCCACTACCTCGTCTCCTACCTTCCAAACTTTACAGAAGCTCTCCTGCGAACCTTGCAGAACTAGCACTCCTGAAAGAAAGGATATTGCGGAGACATGGCTTAGCCACAGCCTGGGGGATGTTTCTGGAATGAAATTTTCACTCTACAGCGGAGTGTGCGCTGATATGAAACTTTGTATTTCATGACTTGTCAAAAACCCTGGTTGGGATGTCCCTAAATAAAAGCTTTACACTTTACACACAAGAAAATTCCTTCACCATATCATCCCTGGCCGAGTTCACCATTTCTCTCATTTGCTTTCGGTGAAACGGTGAATAACAAGGCAAGAAGTTCAAAACACTAGACGCAACGATTTCTAGGTTATGTAGTACATAAGCAGTATAACAAGGCAGAATATATAAAAAAATACCCCGCGAACTACGCTACCTAAAGTAACATCTACAAATGCACGCAGCATATAAAATTATTTAGCATCGAAAACTGTTTTGTAGAAAGTACTTACAGTTTCTAAAACGGAGCTGGTTTTCAACGCGTGCGCTTTGCGCAGATGATCAGAGACTGTTGGCATGCAGACGTACAGAGACATCTGTTTAACCAGTAAAGAATTAAATCAATTCACCATTTCACCCGATTCACCGTATCACTCTGACTTACCCTATACATGGTGTCAAATTTGAATAGGTGATACAGAGTTGCCGGCCGCTGTGGCCGAGCGGTTTTAGGCGCTTCAGTCCGGGACCGCGCTGCTGCTAGGGTCGCACTTTCGAATCCTGCCTCGGGCATGGATGTGTGTGATGTCCTTAGGTTAGTTAGGTTTAAGTAGTTCTAAGCCTAGTGGACTGATGACCTCAGATGTTAAGTTCCATAGTGCTCAGAGCCATTTGAACCATTTTGATATTGAGTTCACAGCCGATTATATTGAAATAGGGAACCAATGGTAGTAAATGTGTATTCATTGTGCTATGAACATACACAGTGTAGAATGTAGCTCATAGTAATTGCTCAGAGTGACGACACTAGTCTCAGTGCATGTATGTCAACGGCGAATGAAGTTCTGCCGCACTCTCTCAAAGATCCCTGGTGTCTATTGTACCAGGAGACAGGCAGTTTGGACCCTACAGAGAAAGTCCAGAGACGCGAAATCCTCCGATCGTGCTGGTCATGGGGCACGACCTCCACTTCCAATATTTGTTGTTCAGCTGCTCGCGGACGTTAACATGGATGTGGGCTGCAGCACCGTCGTGTTAGAACCACGTCCTTTCGCGGACACCAAGGCGTGCAAAGAACTGTGGCAGGATCACCAGTTGACACGGAACAGTCAACTTGGGAGCCAGCAGATAAGACCCTTTCAGGTGATCTTGGACAATGCCAGGCCATACGTTGACAGAAAATCATTGCTGGTGAGCTGGTGGCCACCGATGTGTGTTCCGTGGGGGTTGTCCTCACTCCTATATACATTTATTCAGACTGGCGGTCGTTGCTTTCAACAGGTACTATGAGCTACATTGTCACTATGAGGTGTACGTTGTATATGTCCACAACCCAATATATAAACGTTTCCGACCACTGACTCTTTCTCAGTATAATCGGTTGTGGACCTGCTAACATCAGTTTAACCCAAAGGGTTTGAGGGACTCTGCATATATGATAATTTTATGCTGTATTCTCGTAAACTTGCTGAATGAAGAGCAAGGTTTATAAATTACGGCATTTTAGCTCGTGTTATTCCCATATTCCCAGTTGTCAGAAGGCGACGAGACGAGTCAGAAGCAAGTTTTAAACAGTGGATAGACAATGGCGGAAATCGGGAAGGTTTACACCACGAACTCCCATGGACAGCGGTCACACGAGGCAATCTACTTTGGGTATCTCTTAAGCAGGAGTATGCCTTTCAAAGCAGTGCCAGCCACTCTCAAGAGTTTTCAACAGAAGCTCGCAGGCTGTTCTAAAAGCGAAAGCAGAGAACAGTCACCACTATATTTCCGTTGCAATTATCTCTCCTCTTACGGTAATTTTGAGAGCTGCATGAGAGCACGCAGTCAGTAGCCAATTCTGGGGGAGAGTGCATCGTGTCGGTTTGTGTCTGATCGTTGGAGAGTCGCTGTTCGGTGCTCTGCTTACACTTGGAGTTCCTTGAGCTGTTTTGGAGTATCTGTCGCGTTTAATGTTTGCTTGACAATTTCAAAGCCTGTTTCGCAACTTCTGATGGCTTTCTGTCGTTAGTTCTCTTTCGCACTGGGATCAAAAGTCGATGTTATCCCCTTTTTGTGAGTCGCCCATACTTTAGAAAGTGATTTACGACTTAATTTACTGTCTTTCAGAGAGGTTTCAGTGGTCTTCTACATAGATACAGCGTTTATAAATCCTGATATTATCACTCTGGTGATTCAGAAAAATCTTAACATTATATGTGTATTGCTATTTTTATTTTTGATGAAACTTATTGTAAATCTGTGTAACGTCAACAGTATTGGCTGGGAGCAAATAAATTTTAAAATAGTTTTTTCTCACTCCACCATGTCTTCCCACGGCGTTCTGGTGAGGTGACGCATGTCATGAAAAATGAATATCGTCAGAGGATTTCTGAATTGCTGTCTAACTGTGACGGTGTTTGTAATGTAACACAGATACTACTATTCTTTTCTTCTAATCTGGAAATAAATGAATTGAACTAAACTTTATTCTGCAGATAATTAAACTTCAGCTGCATTAACGCTTAGTAGCGTGTTGCACGGTTGCCTTGGATTCTGTCTGCTCATGGAATCGCTTGCCCGGTCATTTGTGTGGTGAGTCTGCAAGTGTGGTAGGCACAAATGTCTGCTGAACTCCGGATGACTCGCACATAGAACAGTAAGATCGACTAGAACAATGAAACAAAATTGGGCATCGCAAATGAAGTTCCTTAGACCTGTCAAGGCTGTACCAGGAAAGGCGAAATAAAGTAAAGTAAAAAAACGGAAGCAGGGTTGCAAAGAGCGTGCATTGCACGTCTCGCCTCATAGAATCAGTTCAACATAGGTGGAATACAATCCTCCTGAAAGAAGGACTGTGGGAAGGCAGAGGAAGGAATGGTGAGGCCGGAACTGCCCAAGACGCCCAATCATGGATTGAGCTCCAAAGACTCCCAGACATTTTGCGTGCGATTAAGATTGAGTGCTTCAGAGTGTAAGTTGCGGCGGGATTCCTCAGTGTTTGTTAGACCACGACCATATGCTTGCAGCCCTGTGAACGTAGCTATTGTCATCTTGGAAGACGGAAGAGAGTACAGCATACTCATCACGTAGATGTAAAAGAAATGGCAAAACATCTTCACCGGCAATGTAGAAATCGCAGTCCTTGACTGGCCCAAAGTCGTGGTACGAAATACAGCTCCAAAACTTCACAGAACTACTTTTGGCCTAAACCATACCTTCTGTGATGTTCAGTCCACCCTAATCAGCCAATTGCTGTTGAGCGGGAGGGCCGGGCCACATAAGCAACATTCACAGTTCATAACAACAACAATTTTATTGACTTTTCTTTGGCCAAATAAAATTTTATCTTTACAATTCAAAATCGTTACAAGCACGGGAAACCGCCCTATTCAAACAACAACATTAATCTTTAACCAAGCATTAAGTGGTTTGCAAGTTAATTAAATTCTGTACACAGTAAAGCTATGAAAAGAACACTATAATTGTGAGATAAGGTTTAACCAATAATGGATATCACAAATTTTTTTAACACAAAATAAAATACAAACAGATACGCCCCTTCGTGACACATTTTCAAAACAGGTGACGTCGCATAGGCACGGGCAAATTCAAGTAGCAGAAGGGGGCCTCACTGGGCCCAGACCAGAGGCGGCTGGACCCAGAGCCCACCGCAAGCGGGCGAGCTGCACAGGGTGCCGCACACAGTACACTATAAGGTCTTACAGCCCGTGCTTCTATACAGTTTCAGACAAAAGGGGAGAGGGGGGGGAGAAGACGGCAAACACTAATTCCTCAAACGTAAAATAACTACGATGTATAAAATGATAGCCTATTTTACAAACATTGAAATAAAATAGTCAAGGGTGAATCAATAACTAATGCCCTTGACGGACGAGGGCGAAGAGCATAATACCAAGTTAGCTTAGAAATTTGAAGTACACTAGTAGGTTAACATATGCTCACTGAAACTGGAGAGCTCATTTAAATTAGTCCTTAACAGGATACTGATAAACAGTCAAGTAAGACTACCATTTCACTGTTTACGAGTGAAGAAGTAATGCAATTAGATAACACAGAATGTACAGGTTCAATGTTAAGCCTGTGCTTTGAACCAACTATACCAACGTCCACACAGCTGACTGTACCAGGAAAAATATTACAGTGTTATGCCGTCCGTTACTTCAAACAGCAATAATACCAATTAGTACACCTCGCTTGCTCGGACAGTATCTAATCACCAAAATCCAGATAGAGCTTTAACCAAACACAATAATACGTGTTTACGTAAACAGCACCAGACAGAGGGGACCTTTTGGCTGGCAAGACAAGTTTCCAGTCATGGTGCCGATACTTGGAAAGCAAGGATCAGTATAATATGCGCACCAAAAATATGACAAACAATTCTCAGCAAATCTTGTATGAAATCCTTTACAGATCCAAATCAGGGCCGCACGACTCGATTCGGGTAATGCGGCCGGGTCCAGCTCCCACACTACCAGCCAGGTCCGGTCCTGAAAACTCGCCAAGCACACCACAACCTCCGCATCGTGTCCCTGCCTGCTGAACCACACTTCCTCCGAGTCTCCCGCGCCGCGCGATTCTCCGGCTGTCCCTCTCTACCGCCACACGCCCGTCGCGGCCAAAAGCCACGTCAAACGGCCGACCCAAAACATCACACCATGCCGACCCGATCGATCAATCGATACGAGCCGGCACAGCTCACCTTCCACAGACTTCTGGTTATGCGCCCCATTAGGTTTTTGGTGAACTCATGCCTTGCGCCATTTGAAAAGGGGCAAAAATCACGATTTGACAGATAGACACACCAAGACTCAAAGCCCATAAGAGAATTTATACGAAATGACGTTTTGATTCCGGGTCAAGCAGAAGGCTTTAATGTGCAAAGTAGTTTCAGTTGAGCTTACACTTGGCTTAAAAATGTTTCCAAGAATCGTGAGCTGTCAGTTCGGATGCTGGACATGTTTAGTACAAAGTGCGCCTGTTGTCTGACGCGCCGCCCGTTGTCTGCAGACGGCGGCGGCGGGCTGTTCCCGGACGTGTTCA
The DNA here is from genome assembly GCF_023897955.1 of Schistocerca gregaria. Classification (NCBI taxonomy): domain Eukaryota; kingdom Metazoa; phylum Arthropoda; class Insecta; order Orthoptera; family Acrididae; genus Schistocerca; species Schistocerca gregaria. The sequence goes on along the minus strand of NC_064924.1, from coordinate 672,337,800 downwards.
ACGTGGCGGCGCGCGCCGAGATCTGGGCGAACGCGACGTGCGGCGAGCGCGGGCCCGAGCTGTACTGCAGGCCGGCGGAGCGGGCGCGCGCCCCGCAGTGCGGGGTTTGCCACGCGGCCGCCGCAGACCCGGCGCGCAGGCACCCCGCCTCCAGCGCCGTCGGCGGCGGCCCGCGCTGGTGGCAGAGCCCCAGCCTGCAGCGCGGACACCGCTTCAACTGGGTCACCCTCACGCTCGACCTCAAGCAGGTAGGCTGCCGCAGCGCGCGCTGTACCACATTAAAAAAAAAAACTCAGTCCTAAGGATATGAAGGGGCTCTCCCGGCCGTATGTCAGTTTGCGAGACCAGAGCCGCTACAACTTCATCTACGTGGATACTCTACAAATCACATTCAAGTGCCTGCCAGGGGGTTCATCGAACCACCTTCATAATTCTTTATTATTCCAATCTCGTATAGTACGCGGAAAGAACTAACACCTATGTCTTTCCGTACGAGCTCTGATTTCCCTTATTTTATAGTGGTGATCGTTTCTCCCTATGTAGGTCGGTGTCAATAATATATTTTCGCATTCGGAGGAGAAAGTTGGTGATTGGAATTTCGTGACAAGATTCCGTCGCAACGCAAAACGCCTTTCTTTTAATGATGTCCAACCCAAATCCTGTATCATTTCTGTGACACTTTCTCCCATATTTCGCGGTAATACAAAACGTGCTGCCCTCCTTTGAACTTTTTCTATGTACTCCGTCAGTCCTATCTGGTAAGGATTCCACACCGTGCAGCAGTATTCTAAAAGAGGACGAACGCACTTAGTCTCCTTAGTAGATCTGTTACATTTTCTAAGTGTTCAAATGGCTCTGAGCACTATGGGACTTAACATCTGAGGTCATGTGTCCTCTACAACTTAGAACTACTAAAACCTAACTAACCTGAGGACATCACGCACATCCATGCCCGAGGCAGAGTTCGAACCTGCGACCGTAGCAGTCGCGCGGTTCCAGACTGAAGCGCCTAGAACCGCTCGACCACACAGGCCGGCTTTTCTAAGTGCACTGCCAATAAAACGCAGTCTTTTGTTAGCCTTCCCCACAACATTTGCTATGTGTTCCTTCCAATTTAAGTTCTTCTTAATTGTGATACCTAGGTATTTAGTTGAATTTACGGCTTTTAGATTACACTGACGATTTATCGTGTAACTGAACTTCAACGAATTCCTTTCAGCACTCATGTGGATGACCTCACACCCCTCTTTGCCTCTGTTGCTCCTAATATAGTATTCCTTCCTTCCTACTGCAGCTCTTCTTCTGTCACAATCTCTCTCTTCTGTCACTGTCATATATTCCGACTCTCATTATTACTGGCACTCATCCACTTCCACTTTTTTGTTATACCTTTGTCCTCGCACTGGCTCTTTCACATTTTTCCTACTGTCCTGTCACTGTCAACTATGTTCCACTGCAATTGCGTCCCTCTCATTCCCTCAGACTGCCATTGTCTCCTTCACTCATCGCATAACACAACCACCGTCTAGTATCTTTCAGTATTTATTACTTTTCCGTCTCTCTGCGCTGTCACTGTCTTCTCTCTCAGCATAAAAATGCGTGAACAAGTTTGCGTGCAACAATTTTTGGGAAAATTTGTAATGGTTTTGAGGAAGGTAAAATGAGACAGTTGGTACCCCACTTATTAGTCAGAATCTTTTAAACATACAGGAACATCTTCGCATTTTTTGTGCTCCAGTAGGAACATTTTTCCGCTGGTTTCCTTTTTTCCCCCGTTGCAGCACGTTATGTAAATCGTACGAAAATAAATGTGTTGCTCAGTAAATTAGTTTACTTACGCGAAATTAAAATACTGTAGAACTAATTTTGACCCTAGGACCGGATTTTACGTGCAAAAAATTTTTCATGAGTTTTAGTACTGCACCATATGGTTCCCAGATGATAACGAAGACAGTTTACCCCATAATATTCCACGCTACGTCACTTCATAAACTGATTTTCGCCTCGCAACTGATTTTAAGTGAGTATTTTAAGTATACAACTAGGGTAAATTTGAACCTCTATATCCTAGAAACGGATAAAGACATGAAAAAATGTCACGTTTGTTTGTGACAGGGATCTTAGCTACACACAGTAAAAATTTGAACCATTTGCTGTGCATATCTGTCTTTAAACACTCGGGGTGGGTTTTAGTCTGCTGGTGACGGCGAAAATATAGTAAAAAATGATTTCTGTGGGGCTTTCTGAGGAACTGCTCATGAACTAATGGCGCCTCCATGAGTCTCATCAAGCCCACCATAAAACACCTCAGTAGGGAAAAGAACCAACCGATTTGTTCCATTTGCCTAAGCGGGAGGAAGTATGTAGTATTCGTAGTTGACCCTGTACTGCCGGATGGTTACACTACTTCTGTTGGGTATACAAATGGTCCCTATCTAAACACGTGAGCGTACCAATAGAACCCAAGGTATGAGCACCTGAAAATCCCCTTGTGTGCGTGGCGTCTTGGAACATATTAGGTAAGCACGCTGTCGCATGCATACCGATTTGGCGTTCGGCATCCAAACGGCATTTAGCTAACTAAACAGTAAGTAACTGACATTCAGTACGAAAAACAAACTGATGACACCACATGGGAGCCGATAGACATAAGCTTAACGAAGGATTTTCAAGCATGTTGTTGATTGAGATGTAATACTTATTTTATTTCTTTACTGTTTATTTAGCCTATGCAGATTAGGGCCACAAGGGCCTCTCTCAGTGCAAGAACAGAAATTAAGTGGTGACTAGCGGCGCTGTCCAGCACAGCTGTACGCGCCTCCGGGTGCACACAGAGGATGTAGTGAATCCGCTGGTCAAGGTGCGGCAGTCCCATTACGAGCCGAACGTCACCCGCGTTCCCTAAACTCTGTAATCTTTCTTACACCATTTTACAGAGACTATTCACTAAGGAAATTGATTTTTACGTTACAGCTTGATGATGAAGTGCCCACCATCTCACCAATCATCACACTCGTTGTGATATTGGCATCTCAGTATGACACTGAGCGAAATTCGCAAAATAGAGGTCGCTATGATTTTACGTTCTGTGCGTATTACACCTTACGCTGCTGCATAGGTATTTAGCTTGGAGGTCTTTATCTGTCTCCAGTCTCCAGAAAATGGAGGTTATGTGGCGCATTCAATTCCAATCAAACGTGCATGAGAATGAAGTGTTAATAACATACCTCATGTCTCCTAAAGTGTTAGCAATATCGAAGCGATATTTTGGCCATGTTAGTGTGCAAAAGGGAAGGTTTTCCATGATGTTAACGTACTGAACTTCCTTATCTACATCGATGTAGACGGAACTATAATTTTTATTTATTTTTTCAATCCAGTGACTAATTTTTAAAAAAAATCATAGTTAGCTAGCGAAAAGAGAAATTGCTAGTATGTAGCTAAACGTGAAATTTCTTCTCTTATGATACCGCAAACTAACACAACGAGGATTTCCCTCAGCTATTGACCTTTCTGGTCGCCTATTGCTTGTTTAACAAACCACACTGTTTCAAGGCTCCGTCGCAACAGCTACTGCAAAGTGAGTTTGTGTAAATTATAATAAAAAACAAACTCTGGTATGCCGGCCTGGCGAGCTTGAGAGACCGCCAGAACTGATGTAGCTAGAAATGTCTCTGAGCACTGTGGGACTTGACATCTGAGGTCATCAGTCCCCTACAACATAAAACTACTTAAACCTAGCTAACCTAAGGGCATCACACACATCCACGCCGGAGGCAGGATTCGAATCTGCGACCGTAGCGATCGCACGGTTCCAGACTGAAGCGCCTAGAACTGCTCGGCTCATGGAGCTAGACTCCAAATATTTGTGGTCGATTTTCTCGGCGTTACGCGCGAACACGCCCCCACGCAAGCCTACCGGTGGTCGCGGCCGCGCTCTAGGCCTATAGCCGGCGGCGAACGTGCCCGGGCTTACGTTGTGCTCCGCCTGCGCTCTCGTAAAGTCGGTTCTATATTCATCGTCGTTTGATTCCTGACATCGCTGCGTCTAGGCCCTCGTTTTGGTTTAGTCTCAGGGAGTTGTCATCCTACAATGTTTGTCTTCAGTATCCGTCCATCGCTATTGTTGTCTTTCCATGTTTTTAGATGACTCACCTTCGATGCCCTCCACCGGTCAGTCAGTGTCTCGTCATCGTGTCCGCTTCTGGTTACTACAGAAGCGAAATTAAGCCTATGAACAAGACAAACATAGCCTTTACTCGTAACTGATGATGCTCCTTGAAATGAAATAAAGCTAACAACTGAGACTGAAGTAAATCGCCAATTGCGTTACAAGTTTAGCAGAGTCCTGCAAACCATCTTTTTTTTAACATCGAATGACTGGAATGGAAATTTGCCAAATGATTTTCTTCCTGTTCTTCATCCGAGAAATATGAAAATTATTTGCATCAAATACACTGAAGCGTCAAAGAAACTGGTATAGGCATGCATATTCAAATACAGAGATATGTAAACAGGCAGAATACGGCACTACCGTCGGCAGGGCCTATATGTGTATTTGCCTCAGTTGCTAGATCGGTTACTGCTGCTACAGTGGCAAGTTGTCAGGATTTAATTGAGTTTTAACGTGATGTTGTAGTCGGCGCACCAGCGATGGGACACAGCATCTCCGAGGTAGCGCACAACCATTTCACGAGTGTACCGAGAATATAAGGAACTCGGCAAAACATCAAATCTCCGAAATCGCTGCTGCCGGAAAAAAAAAAAATCCTACAAGGACGGGACTAACGACGATTGAAGTGATTGCTTCAGAATTCAGTGCTGCACCATCAGGAAGTGTCAGCGTGCGAACCATTCAACGAGACATAATCGGCATGGGCTTTCGGAGCCGAGGGTCTACTCGTGTAACCTTGATGACTGCACGACACAAAGCTTTACGCCTAGCCTGGGCCCGTCAACACCGACATTCGACTGTCGATGACTGGAAACATACTGGCTGGTCAGACGAGTCTCGTTTCAAATTGTACCGAGGAGACGGACGTGTACGGGTGTGGAGACAGCCTCATGAATCGATGGTCCCTGCATGTGAGCTGGGGACTGTGAAAGCTGGTGGAGGCTCTGTAATGGTGTGGGGCGTGTGCACCTCCTCCTCCTCCCCCCCCCCCCCCCTCCCCCAGCTTCGATTAAACAGTATTCAAAGTCACGCCTGCAAGTAGGTTCGAGTCAGGCCTTGCAAGGCATCACCTACATCGCCTTACACTTGTTGGCAAAAGCTGTGGGCAGGCGAGGTGTAGGACAACACTTTGACTTTTCCATATTGAACCCATAAACACAAAGTCGTATTACTAGAGATTGTTCACGCAATCAAGGACTTTCAAAGTAGCAGTCGATTCATAGGCAGTGCTTCTTATGGATGACCACTCTCGCGTTACGGATAGGCCGTCGCCTAGTTTGCAGGCCTATTGTTTTCGCTGTTGTGTGGGAGCTAGTTCTTACACGTCGGCAGCTGCTTCCCCGGGACACGTGAGCGGCGGCGCCGCAGCAGACGGCCCGGCGCGCCTCGCCCCTTGGACGGCCGCCAGCTCTGGCCGCAAGTGTTTCCCCGTGAGTCAACAGCTCGGATCCGCGGTGGCCGCCGGGACCGCTTAATCAGCTCAGGGGCCAGGCGGGGCACGCCCGGGGAGCCGGCGCACTCCACGCCGGCTGATCGGAGGCCCTGAGGCGGACCGTTCCGACTCGCTCGCCTACTTACTGCCCGCAGCTCTCAGCCGTCGCAGGGCGGGGCCTGCAAACTGACGCCGGCTCGGTCAACTACCTCATCAGCTGGCCTCTGCTTCGCTACCCCTGACGAGAAAGAACCAACATTGTACTTAACGTTCCATCGATATAGGCATCATTAGCGAGGGATCTACAGTGGTCATTATGTTACGAAACTCCCCCGTGCAACCTCGATAGTAACGCAACTGTTGTACATTTCGTTATGTCAAATTTCTACAATGTTTCATTGGAAATTGTATGAATGGCCCTTAATATTATCACGCGTTACTGTCTTTACCTAAAAGCGTTAATCCGACTCATATACAGCAAGGCAGAGGATGTTGTTATGCGTGGCCAGTATCCTCTTTCTACAAGTCAAGTCCACACGTGGATTAATACGGTTCTTTGTTTACTGTAACTGGAACATTTACTTAACTTGGATAGAGTCCATGTTTGTGGTACAAGCTCATTAGTAATAGTCACAGTATAGTACACTTAACTGGTCGCTATGTACTGTCGTAGCCTGTGACGAACTAGACCGGCTCTGTGAGTAAACTGACAGACGCCAAGCTGGATGATTGAGTAAGTGAGGCCCCGCGGCGGCGACCTAAATACTTGCTGTCGAGAGGGCGTTGGCGGCATGTTGCTTGTGGGCGTGTCTCTGGCCTCTCTCGAGATAGGGGTGCCGGATCCAGCGCCTACTAATCGATCTTCAGTTTTATTTTTGCCAGCCGGTGTGCTGGCAACAGCTTACGCCAGCACAATTATGAAGTCATCTTCCATTAGCTATTTGTCTCGTTCTTCCACGTCTCTTGTAATACAGCAAATAGTGGTAAAAAAAGAACTACGAAAGGGGTTTTTACGACCTGGGGAAGACGCAATAGCTCGGTTCGGCGAACATTATCAGTCCCACCGTTTAAAAGGAACCATTCCGTCATTCACGTACAGCGATTCAGAGGCATCTAGGAAAATCTACATCTGGATAGGCAGAGAATGCTAGCCCAGTGTCGTACCTCTGCGCACGTCTGCCATCGATTCGCCTGGCTGCAGGTCTCATCCACCTCCATTGCACATGCATTATTATATCTTATCTCCAGTTTGTTATCTGATCACTTTCTTTTTAATCTCTCGACTACCGAATAAGCCTGAACAAATAGCAGTTTATGCCAGACTTGTATGTCTATCGCCATAAGATTTTAGGACATCCGTACATGGCTCCACGACCAAAGCGAACTTTCAGTGGCTGTCGTGCTGCCGTCCTACTTCTCTTCTAAATGGTTCAAATGGCTCTGAGCACTATGGGACTTAACTTCTGAGGTCACCAGTCCCCTAGAACTTAGAACTACTTAAACCTAACTAACCTAAGGACATCACACATCCATGCCCGAGGCAGGATTCGAACCTGCGACCGTTGCGATCACGCAGTTACAGACTGAAGCGCCTAGAACCGCTCGGCTACCCCGGCCGGCTACTTCTCTTCTTCTCTCTACTTCTAGAGACACGCAAACTTCTTAACTCGTTGTAGAGTGTGTGGTAGAGGATCCTTGGCACTATTCGTACCGCTTTTTTATCCTATTAAGTTAGCGCGTGGAGTGACGGAAGTAAGACTATCTATACTGATGAACGCCGGCCACCGCGACACCTAATGCAACTTGGTGGCATTGTAGGCACGTGATGCCGTAAGGAGAGCACAGAACCAGAGGCTTTTCAATGAATGATTGTGTCAATGGAAGTAGTTACGGATCTGTCAGCGTCGGCGCAAAAGTTTTGCTCATTTGGTCTATAATATAACGGAATATTTATGACTTTCGTGATTACAGAAGCTTCTACTTTATACAGCTATGTGACTAAATATTTTACTTTAAACATTACAGCATGGGGGTATGCATCACTGATATGTGACAAGCTGAAAATGAGCCATGTTGTAATATGTAAAGTAAAACGATTCCCCAACTAAGTAAAGTGTAAAGACTTTGTATATAATGTAGAACCTATTGTTAAGAAGGAAATGAGGAATACTCTGTTATATTACAAGGGGAAAAAAATGTAATTTGTACGAGAAATCCTCGCTGCCATCAGACGGTGGGGCCAGGCCCAGGCCTGTCCGAAAATACTGGGCGCACTGTGATGTGGTGAGAAGTGGTCACAAGAACATGTTCAGCCGGCCGCTGTGGACCAGCGGTTCTAGGTGCTTCAGTCCGGAACCGCGCTGCTGCTACGCTGTGTGATGTCCTTAGGTTGTTGTTGTCTTCAGTCCTGAGACTGGTTTGATGCAGCTCTCCATGCTACTCTATCCTGTGCAAGCTTCTTCATCTCCCAGTACTTACTGCAACCTACATCCTTCTGAATCTGCTTAGTGTATTTATCTCTTGGTCTCCCTCTACGATTTTTAGCTTCCACGTTGCCCTCCAATGCTAAATGTGTGATCCCTTGATGCCTCAGAACATGTCCTACCAACCGGTCCCTTCTTCTTCTCAAGTTGTGCCACAAACTCCTCTTCTCCCCAATTCTCTTCAATACCTCCTAATCATTAGTTATGTGACCTACCCATCTAATCTTCAGCATTCTTCTGTAGCACCACATTTCGAAAGCTTCTATTCTCTTCTTGTCCAAACTATTTATCGTCCATGTTTCACTTCCATACATGGCTATACTCCATACAAATACTTTCAGAAACGACTCGATGTTAACAAATTTCTCTTCTTCAGAAACGCTTTCCTTGCCGTCCTTCGGTTGGTTAGGTTTAAGTAGTTTTAAGTCTCGGGGACTGATGAATTCGGGTGTTAAGTCCCATAGTGCTTAGATCCATTTGAACCATTTTTTAACATGTTCGATAACGCTGGACGTAGCCTCATATTGCGGGAAATGTGAACACGTAATGGACCCAAGAACATTGTCAAACACGATCGTTTTGGTTGTCCACGTGCTATGGGGTGGGAAGCCACAATGTTACATTGGCGTATTGGTTTTCAAATCTTTGAACATGGTACATTCGCCAGTGACACTATACTCCTTCCCTATGTGCATCTTTTCGGCGTCGACTTCATTTTCAAGCACGACAATGCGCGACCACATGGAACACCGCAGCAACTCTTCGGCTTATGGACTGGCCTGCCGCTTTCCCAGCACGTGGATACGTACTGCAGCCCTACACATGCAGCCGCGCTGCTCAAGGAATGGAACGCCCTAACACAACAACTCCGCACCAACCTTGCGGAGAGAGCATGGGTGCTCGTTGCAGAGCATGGATTTCTGTCCGTGATCATCACGCACCCTATTAGGAACCATGTACCGCCATTTGTAATGTGCAGGCGACCATCGTAATGCTCGCTGATCTCACTCTAGTTATTGTCTTTGAATACAAGTGTTATTTCTGTTCGTCTTACTACGTACTTCTTTCAGCTGCCGCCTATAGTATACTGAAGCATTACTTTTCATGTATGGTCCGAGTGTCACCCAGCTATGTTTCTTGGCACCGACAAATCAAGAAAAACTTACTTTTGTCCTTTAGTCCTGCACACGAGTCTAGCTTCGCTGCAGCCAGTCGTTGACTGAAAAACTGTGACAGATTGCAGTTATTTCTCGAGTCATATAAAACAGACTGCATGTAGCCTGCTAGTGAGGCGAGCTTCCCGCGTTGCAGATTGCCACAGCGCCGCCTGCGCCTGCGCCTGCACAGCCGCTGCTCGCCTGTAATTGGCTGCCAATTAGCGGCGGACATGCGCTCCTGTCGCGCGGCTGCACTTGCCGCAACGCGGGTGAACGATCTTCTGCGAGCTAGCTTTCTCCACTTCCCGTCTCGCCGAGCTTTATTTCTGCTCTTAAGAATCCTCTTACAAGCTTCGCAATAAAACATGATAACAAGAAAAAAGTCTATTCATAGATACTAAATTAAAACATTATAAAACAGTTACAGAATCAGAAAAAACATACGCAGCTGAAACCATTTTCATAACAACTGGTACACCACTAATCGACAAAATGCCAAAGACAGAAGGAAGAATAATTACGACATGCATAAATAAACAATGTCGGGAAAATGAGCGGCGGAGAATAGCTTCAAATGCAACATAATACAAGGAAATGGAATCAATAACGAGACGATCGGGAATAAATGTATCTTATTCTTTGTACACCTGGCGAGAACACCAGAAAATAGAATTAGTAAGGGAATAATTGAAAATTTTCGAACAGTAAGTCAGCATTAAATAGATCAAAGACATTAAGGAAGATACATGATAACTCCAAATTACAGTAGACGGTCTAAAAAACAAAACAGGGAAAGCAAGAATACTGCAAGACATTCAGACCAGACTACAAAGGAAGTTTAATAAAAAGTACTACAGGAAGAGTGATTACAGACGAAGAAACAAAGAAAATATCTGAAAGAGTGAAGAAGTATTGGGAAAACAGAAGAGCAAAAAAACTTCATATAATAGTATATCCTTGTATAATAATAAACATCTGCATCTACATCATACTCTGCAACCAGCTAATGGTGCCACTATCTTACCCTCCAACCCTGTTCCACTCGCGAATAGTTTGTGGGAAGAATGACTGTCGCTAAACATCAATACGCAAGATATACATTATCTGACTCCCCCTGAAAAGTGTTGTCCCAAAATTTCAGTAGTAAATCTCTCCGAGATGCACAACGCCTCTCTTGTAGCATCTGCCAGAGGAGTTTGTTTAGCAATTCCGTAACGCTCTCTCGTCACGTGAACGATCCCGTGACGAATCGTGTCGCTCTTCGTTGGATCTTCTCTATCTCCCCTACCAGTCCTACCTGATAGGGATCCCAAATAGATGAAAAGCACTCAAGAATCGGCGAATAAGCGCCTTATAAGGCACTTCTTTCGTGGATGAGTTATATTTCCTTAATATTCTTCCGTTGAATCTGAGCCTGGTGTCTGCTTTTCCCACTAACTGTTTTATATGGTCATTCCACTTAAGGTCGCTCTGGATAGTTACGCCTAGATATTTTACGGCAGACGCTATCTCCAGCTCTTTGCCATCAATAGTGAAGCTGTCAGTAGTGAATTTCTTTTCCTATGTATGCGCAATATTTTGCATTTATTTACGTTCAGGGCCTGCACCATTCATCAATTCTCTGCAGGACGTTCTGCAAATTCTTACTACCTTCTGGCGTTGCTACTTTTGTATAAACAACTGCATCATCTGCAAATAGCCTTAAATAGCAACCGACGCTTTCTACTAGGTCATTTATATCTATTGTGAACACACTTCCCTGTGGCACTCCGGATATTACCTTCACATTTGTCGATTTAGTTCCGTTAAGAGCGACGTGTTGAGTTCTTTCTGCAAGAAAGTCTTGAATCCAATGGCAGGTCTGCTCCGATACTCCGTACGCTCGCATTTTTTTTTTTTTTTCATTAAACAGCAATGTGGGACAGTGTGAAATGCCTTACACGGCATCAGGCTGAGCACCGGTGTCCACTGCGCTGACATGGAGGAACAGAGCGAGCTGAGTTTCGCATGATCTCTGTTTGCGGAATCCATGTTGATTTTTGTAGCGTAGATGTTCATTTTCCAAGAACGTCATAATTCTCGAGCATAGCCTTGTACAAGTACTGTACTATTAAATTATTATTAAACTGTATTGTGTTATTGAATAACAACACTTTTATAAACATAGACTAGACTAGAACGCTTCAATGAAAGCCATAGAATAAAAAATAGAAAATCAATAACAACTGCCGTTGAAGCTATAAATAATTTTCATGCGGAATATAAATTTGATTAGTGATTAATCTTACAATCGTATTTTGGCCGCCGGCCGGAGTGGCCATGCGGTTCTAGGCGCTACAGTCTGGAGCCGTGCGACCGCTGCGGTCGCAGGTTCGAGCCCTGCCTCGGGCATGGATGTGTGTGGTGTCCTTAGGTTAGTTGGGTTTGATTAGTTCTGAGTTCTAGGCGACTAATGACCTCAGAAGTTAAGTCGCATAGTACTCATAGCCAAGTATTTTGGCAAAGAAAATGCGAGGGCATGCTGAAAAGTAATGCCTCGTAGTTTTTTTATGTGAAAACTCATATAGCTTTTTAAATAAAACAACATTATTAACATCCTCATCTTTATTCTTCGTATCTACATATTTATTACGTAAAATAGTCATCGCGGCGTTGAACATATTTCTCCCAACGAGAGACCACTTCGTTAATGCCGTCGCTGCAGAATTATGACTTCGTTGACGGAGCCTCTGCTTGCACTAATTCATCACTATCGAAGTTAAGTCCTCGTAGGTGTTCTTTAAGTTTTGGAAACAGATGAAAATCAAATGGTGCTAACACCCAAACCAGCAGATGTCATACACTCAGATCGGTACCGATTGATTTATGTCGATACAGTATCAACCAAAATACCGGTAATTAAAAGTAACACCAGAACTGCGTATGTTTTGCTGCGGTCCGTAGTTCTGGCGTTACTTTTAATTACCGCTGTTTTGGTTAATACTATATCGGCATTCATCGATAGGTACCGATCAGTGTGTCTGACATCTGGGAGGTGGGATGTAAGTCGCGACTGGTATGGGCGATAATCGATGACAATCCAACGCGCCAGATGGTTGCAGATGTCTCAGTGCTTATTTGTAGTCCGGCATTATCACGCTGAAGAAGAGTGTGCTCCGGGTTGTGGATGACCTCTTGGGATTCGAAACTCGATTACAGCACGCTGTTTATAACGCTCCGACATAGGTACGTTTCACAGTGCCATGTTACACGCTGCTATTCGAAGCCCCTTATCGGCAGATGGATACAAACATGTTGACATGAAGAATATAGAGGTAGAATGTTAAAGGTTTTTAAATAAAACAAACGTTATTAAGACTTTTCACATAAAAAATTTGGATGCCTTTCTTTTCAGCACACTCTCTTAGTAATTGCATCGCTGCCTACATTACGTTCTACCTGTTGTCTTTCCGTGTGTAACATTGCATAGAGCAAGTGACTGAGGCACCTCTTCGTAATACGAGGTGAGTTTCAAACGTAAGCCTCGTCTGTTTTGAAATAGAGCGAAAGATGCGCAAACAAAAATTCCACTGCCTCACACAGAGTCTCTGTCTATTTTCCTACATTTTCACTATCTTTCCGCGAACACTTGTGATAACATGAGCAATTGTTTAACCCTTTACAAAGAATTCTTGTGTCCTATAAATCAGCTACGCAAGAAATGAAATTTTTAACACATCACCATCTTCTAAACAGGTAATCAAGTCATTTCATGAAATGTACGAAGAGACGATAGTAACTGGGCACTTGATCTGGTGTACGTTTTCAGAAACGTATCAAATGTATGGACAGTGGAAATAGCTTTGTGAAACGTTCTAAGCCGCGGGTCAAGACTTTTCCTGGCCTTAGCTTGCTACGTCGTCACTTCCTGGTGACACATATCAGTATCGAAAGCGTTTTCGATGTTCAGGGGCCACGAAATCTACCCAGAGCACCCATTTCTTGCTAAGAAAACACAGTTGCTATAAATTTCGTTTAAGATGCCTGTTTTGATGTTCTTGAATGGCTACAAAATCAAGTTGAAAGTACGCATTTGATAGCTAAGACTCCTGGCTAATGGCAATTCTATCGAGCAAGAAATGGGTGTGTGAAGAGTCTGCTATCGATTCCAGTAAGGCAAGACGAATCTGTGCTACGACAAAATCATGGACCAGCCGTATGTGGGGTTCAGAAATCTGGGGCCTTGATGCTAGGTTGGTGTAAATAGCGTCAGGGTTCGATTCCCACTTGAGGCGAAGGTTTTTAATAGGCACTAGTTATGTTATTTACTCCTCGTTACACCAAACGAAGAACATACGATTCCACGGTGGTTCCAGACTCACATTAAACGTGGTGTCCCTTCCCTAACCAGTACAGGTTAGGCTGGGCCACGACTGAGGTCATCAGTAACCTTTCTGACATTAGCATTTTTATTTTAGTTACAGAACCAAACGATATGTAATGGCAGAGGGCTCTTTTCTTTCATTTATTTCAGCCTGAGGTGTTGAATACATTGCTTCTGATTTGAGATTCGAACTTGGATCTACCCTTTCGGGGGATTTGATCGTCGACGACTTAGCGCTATCAAATTGTTGTTTGTTCGAGATTCTAAAATCCTCGAGGTCTCCAAGTAAGGCGCGTGTCAGGGTTAGAATTCTAGTTCGACACAAAAATTTTCATAACGTCCTTTCAAGCTTTAACATCAGCACGTCCAATTGTTGGTGGAAATTTTTGAAGTCTCTAAATTTATTGTTAATAACAGTATGTGACGGTTTGGACTCCCAGTGAGAAACAGATCTTTTCGTCACGTAATTTCAGGTTCAAACACGCCACTCCCAGCTGCTGGTGAGAAAGGATTCGATAATTAATGTCCGCGTGTGTAGTCAACGACGATATGTGCGGGGTTCTGTTCCCATCATTCATCTTATTTTTTGTCACGTCATTTCTAGTTCAAGCACGACATCTCGCTGCTGGAGAAACAAACCTGTATTTAACGTCCGTTAATGGCTAGAAAACCACGGCGATAGGCGCCGGGTTCAAATCACGGAAAGGCAGACGTTATTCATTTTTTCATCAGTGCAGTTTCGAACATCTTGCTACTGCTGAGAAAATTCGATATCAGGTATTTGTTTGTGCTTACATAACAATCGGATTAGGTGCTGTGTTCAAATCACCGTTCAACACATATATCACGTCATTTTAAGTTCTTTACTTCGAAATTAAATTGAATTTAACATCTTTCATAGTTAGTTAACACTGACATTATTTGATGGATAGCCGTCCCAGTACAGTACAAAAATTTTTTTCATGTAATTTCAAGTTTAGATTTGCTAACCGATACTGACTAAAAATGTGTTATATCACCTCCCTTTAAAACTAGTCAGCCATGACAATTAGCGCTTTGATGGAGTCTTACAATACATGAATAACTTTCATTTTTTAAAGATACTTCGTGTTAGATAACAAGTGTTTTTCGGACTGTCAGCGTGCCATCGTGAGTATAGTTAAATTATAGTGATACGTTGTTGATGGTGAGGTAACGACAAAGTGCTTGACGTTGTTTATCACCATCATATTTCTAACCGGTTAGTTCATCGATCAGTTCATGCAAAAGCACTCGCTAAGCGAACGACGGTTAACCGATGTCTGCAAAAACTTGTAGAGACGAATGACTGATACGTTAGATTCTATGTCATTATTTGTGACACGTACTAATGAGATGATAACCCTTTAGAAAAGTCACTTATTGTAACAAATTTGAGTTTACAAGGGTTGAGGACTGTCTCAGTTGCCCCCGATGCATGTAGTGTCGTGGTATTAGTCTACATCTGAAGTTGTTGCCATACAGAGCAGAGTTTTCTAGGGGTCAGTGTAACAGTTTAGTGTAGTAACGTACCGAGACGAGACTAGAGGACCTGCAAGACAGTTACTTGTGGGCTGCATCAAATCAGACGGAACGAAATTCAGGCCATTCGGCTACTTTTCAGTACCAGTACATTACATTCCACACGCACTGCCGAGTGGCACATTCTGGCGATTCATCTGAACTATAGTACGAATTACCGAAAGAATATAGAAGAGAACGTCCCCTCGACGCAGTTATCAGAAAAGGACAAGCGATTGGATCCACCACGATTGAGGGAGAAAATAGCAGGTTATCGTCTAACCAGTCTTGGCTTTCACCGAAGTCATGAAGCGATGGGAAGCCTACAAGGGGTGGACGAAAACATGGAAACAGCGTAAACACAACGCATTTCCGTGTCTAATACGGTGTAGGAAAATCGTTGGCTTTCAAAACAGCCTCTAGTCGTCACAAAACGGATAAATACAGGCCCTGCGTGGTTTTCAAGCGAATCTTACAAAATTCTTCCTGAAAAATAGTGGCGAATTCCAGGTAACGGTGATGTAGGTGGATAGCCATCCCGCACTCTTCTCTCCAAAGTAGATCAAGAAGGCTCGATAATATTGAGATATGGTACTGTGGTGGACAGAGTAGATGCGACAATTCATCCTCGTGTTCACAAAACCAGACCTGGATAATGTGATCTGTGAGGAGAGGTGCACAGCATCACCACTGGAGAAAAAACACTGTACCGTGGGATGTACCTGATCTGCCAAAATGGTCACATAATCCTTGGCAGTAACGCGCCTTGCAGAATAATAATGGAGCCGATAGAATAATAAGATCGCCGAAACGCTGCCATGTTTCACTCTTGGGATGTAAACAATGCCAGAAGTTGGAAACATTGTAAAGCAAGACTAATCCGACCAAATGACGCACTTCCATTGCTCCGTAGTCTAGGTCTTATGGGTTCGGCACCACGTTTTCCTGTTAAGGGGATTTGTAGCAGTTATGCATGGTTTTGATATGCCCACCTGTTCCAAAGAAAAAAGGCCTTAACAGACAAACAGACAGACGTATAAAAAATGACAAAAATATCTTTTCGAGATATATAATTATAAATTAACTATTCTTAGAATTTTTTCCTTTACTTGCACTGTCAAACTTGCTTCTTGCAACATTTCATGATTCTGTGTCTACGGAAAGTACTCTATGGGTTTTGTCGAGTGAATTTTCAAGAAACGAAATATGTGACATAAATGGTCGTATCATTTAATTAAATTGACTTAGAAGCTTAACAGTTTTTCACCGCCATAGCACCATAAACTGTAACACGCTATGTGATCAAAAGTATTGAGACATCCCCAAAAACATAAGTTTTTCATATTAGGTGCATTGTGCTGCCACCTACTCCCATACACTCCATATCAGCGACCTCAGTAGTCATTCGACATCGTGAGAGAGCACAGTAGGGAGTTCCGCAGAAAACACGGACTTAGAATGTCGCCAGGTGATTCTGTGTCACTTGTGTCATAGGTCCGTACGCCAGATTTCCACACTCCTTAACATCCCTAGGTCCACTGTTTCCGATGTGACAGTGAAGTGGAAACGTGAAGGGACACGTACAGTACAAAAGCGTACAGGACGACCTCGTCTGTTGACTGGAGGCCGCCGATAGTGGAAGAAGATCGTAATGTGTAATAGGCGGACATCTACCCAGATCATTATACAGGAATTCCAAACTGCATCAGGATCCACTGCAAGTATTATGAAAGTTAGTCGGAAGGCGAGACAAGTTGGGTTTCATGGTCGAGCGGCTGCTCATAAGCCTCACATCACGCCGATAAATGCCAAACGACGCCTCGCTAGGTGTAAGGAGCATAAACATTGGACGATTCAACAGTGTCTCGAATGACGAATCACGGTAGACAGAGTGGCGATCCGATGGCACGGTGT
Source organism: Schistocerca gregaria (assembly GCF_023897955.1). Taxonomy (NCBI): domain Eukaryota; kingdom Metazoa; phylum Arthropoda; class Insecta; order Orthoptera; family Acrididae; genus Schistocerca; species Schistocerca gregaria. The sequence goes on along the minus strand of NC_064924.1, from coordinate 672,320,738 downwards.
CGGCATGGCGAATGCCCGCCGAACGTCATCTGCCAGCGCGTGTAGTGCCAACAGTAAAATTCGGATGTGGTGGTGTTGTGGTGCGGTCGTATTTTTCATGGAGGGGGCTTGAACCCCTTGTTGTGGCACTATCACAGCATAGGCCTACATTGATGTTTTAAACACCTTCTTGCTTCCCACTGTTGAAGAGCAATTCGGGGATGGCGATTCCATCTTTCAACACGATCGAGCACCTGCTCATAAAGCAAGGCCTGTGGCGGAGTGGGTACACGACAGTAACATCCCTGTAATGGACTCACCTGCACAGACTCCTGACCTGAATCCTACAGAACACCTTTGGGATGTTTTGGAACGCCGATTTCGTGCCAGGCCACACCGACCGACATCGATACCTCTTCTCAGCGCAGCATTCCGTGAAGAATGGGCTGCCATTCCCCAGGAAACCTTTAGCACCTGATTGAGCGTATGCTTGCGAGAGTGGAAAATGTCGTCAAGGGTAAGGAAGTGCCAACATCATATTGAATTCGAGCATTACCGATGGAAGGCGCCACGAACTTTTAAGTCATTTTCAGCCAGCTGTTCGGATTCTTTTGATCACATAGCACATAATGTATGTGACATAAATGTGAACTTCCACAGGATAAGGGCTCTTAACAGACAGATAGACAGACGGTTAAAAGCGATCCTCTAAGGGTTCCGTTTTTACAGATTGGCGTACGACACTTTGGAAGACAATGACGTTTATTTCTTGTAACGTTTTAGAAAACTTTTCAGACAGAGTATCCATTTGCTCCCAACAACGTAACGAAAGAAGCCGTTAAGGCTAATACTCTCAAAATGTATTAGTAGCGAGGAAGAAACACACGAAAAACGACCAGTGTCAGAGAGAGAGAGAGAAGAGAGAAGGGGCGTAAAGTTTGAAGTCTGTAAGTAACAACGCTTTGGGAGGATAATGGCGCTCTGCGACAGAGAGAGAGACGGAGAGGGAGGGAGAGGAATTGGCGCGGAAAGTTTGGAGTCTTGTCAGTAACGACACATTGAAGCAAGAACAGCATTCTGAGACAAAATAATATGGTATCATAATGATATTAAAATTAGAAAAAAACAGCAACCAGTCATTATCTCACCACTTATTTATATTACTAATTAAACTCTGCCATTTATGAGCTGTCTCCGCTGATACTCAGAACTTATGGAGCTCACTTCGTATTGTTTTGATGCTGAAAGGGTTCCCGAGTACGACATTAAGCTCTGCAGTGACTTTCGCAGCTGTTGTCCACTTATTTTTCGTCACAATCCTCTTCAGTGCCCGAATATCACAATGACTGCACACACACACACACACACACACACACACACACACACACACACACAAACACACGTCGGCGCTGTGACTTAGCGGATGTTGTTATCCCGCTTTCCCTGTATGCAGCATAAATCTTCGAAAAGGTACCTCTTGAAACACCAAACACATCGGCTTCCTTGGTTACTGAAACACGCACCATACGGGTGCCAACAGTTTGCTCATATTCGAATACACTTAGCTCCGACATAATGTCCTCATAGCCACACAGAACACTGCCCTGAAGCAGACTGACACTTGCAATGTATTGAGGGCGTTGCACAGGCGCCGTTAGTGGTCGGACTCAATAGCACCATCTGCATCTACATCCATACTCCGCAAGCCATCTGATGGTGTGTGGCGGAGGGTACCCTGAGTACCTCTATCGCTTCTCCCTTCTATTCCAGTCTCGTATTGTTCATGGAAAGAAAGATTGTAGGTATGCCTCTGTGTGGGCTCTGATATCTCTGATTTTATCCTCATGGTCTCTTCGCGAAATATATGTAGGAGAGAGCAATATACTGCTTCACTCCTCGGTGAAGGTAAGTTCTCGAAACTTCAACAAAAGCCCGTACCGAGCTACTGAGTGTCTCTCTTGTAGAGTCTTCCACCGGAGTTTATCTACCATCTCCGTAACGCTTTCGCGGTTACTAAATGATCCTGTAACGAAACGCGCTGCTCTCCGTTGGATCTTCTCTATCTCTTCTGTCAACCCTATCTGGTACGGATCCCACACCGGTGAACAGTATTCAAGCAGTGGGCGAACAAGTGTACTGTAACCTACTTCCTTTGTTTTCGGATTGCATTTCCTTAGGATTCTTCCAATGAATCTCGGTCTGGCATCTGCTTAACCGACTATTAATTTTATATGGTGATTCCACTTTAAATCACTCCTAATGCCTATTCCCAGATAATTTATGGAATTAACTGCTTCCAGTTGTTGACCTGCTATTTTGTAGTTAAATGATAAGGGATCTATCTTTCTATGTATTCGCAGCACATTACACTTGTCTACATTGAGATTAAATTGCCATTCCCCGCACCATCCGTCAACTCGCTGCAGATCCTCCTGCATTTCAGCACAATTTTCCATTGTTAGAACCTGTCGATATACTAAAGCATTATTCGCAAAAAGCCTCAGTGAACCTCAGATGTTATCCACAAGGTCATTTATATATATTGTGAATAGCAACGGTCCTACAACACTCCCCCGCGGCACACCTGAAATCACTGTTACTTCGGAAGACTTCTCTCCATCGAGAATGACATGCTGTTATCTAGGAACTCTTCAATCCAATCACACAATTAGTCTGAAGTCCATATGCTCTTACTTTGTCCATTAAACGACTGTGGGGAACTGTATCAAACGCCTTGCTCCAGGCTCGGCTAGCATCTGCACTGGTGTTCAAGTATGCACTTCTAGCGATATTTCCATATTTTTTGTCCAACCACTGTATGTCTGTAATGACTTTACTCGTTCCTCCAGAAGATGAGCAGCCGTTTTCTCCCCTAGTCCTCGATTTCGTAGCCACCAACGTCTGCGCTGTACAGTTACGTGTAGTGTCATTCCACATTGGGTGCCAGGACACATTGCTAGATCGGCCTGTTTCCCTGGTGCAGCCGCATGCTCATGTCTAGGGCGCGGAGTGTTGGTCGCCCTTATCTCCGTCAGCCCTCTGCCTTGAGTGCTCGCTCTCCACTGCGGCCCTTTATTTTAAAGATAGCGAGCCGGAGTATCGCAGCTTTTAAAAGGATACTTCAAGAATGCTCCCCTTTTTTGTTATTCCACTATTTCGCAGACCATTTGCCTTAGGAAACAATAGAGGGCGCTTCCTTCGGATATAATTGAGTTTTAAACAACAATCGTTGTAGCGCCGGTTCTCGGTAATCAAGCCGTAAATAATTGCCTCGGGAGAACCGTCCGCTGCCGAGAATTTTGAAACGCAGTGATCTTCTACTTGAGCTATTAACTTCTTTCTAGTGGAGTCTTTTGTTTGGAGGAGGAGGAACAGGGAATCAGATTCATGAGACAGCAATACGATTACTTGTTCCATTACGACAGGTATTCTCATCAGGTGAGCTGCAATTGTGACGACATCAACAACACTTCGCTAAGCAAACAGTTCAGAGTGCTGATCTCTTGTGAAATACCTATTCTATTTTGTGAGGCCTAACATTATCAGGAAAAGAGAAAGCGATCTTAACGTAATTCATTTAAATTAGAAAAAATATACATAAAGCCTTTATTATTTAGACCATAATTTACGTTAGACAATTAAAACGTAATGCCTAGTTTCAGTTCTGTGTAACAACAATCATCAGATCTGTAAAAAAAAATCGCCTCAGAAAAATTCTGAACAAAGTAATATACAGTTCAAAAATGTTACGTCTGTCACCGTCGCATAATTGTAGGAGACCGCGTAGTTTGAGGCGCCATGTCACGGATTGCGAGGTCCCTCCCACCGGAGATTCGAGTCCTCCCTCGGGCATGGGTGTGTGTGTGTGTCTGTGTGTGTGTGTGTGTGTGTGTGTGTGTGTGTTGTTTTTAGCATAAGTTAGTTTAAGTAGTGTGTAAGTATGACCTCAGCAGTTTGGTCCCTTAGGAATTCACACACATTAGAACATTTTTGAACTGTAGGAGAATCTGGTTGCTGCACGAAAGATCCAGATCAGAAGCACATTACTTTTACGGAGTTTCCCGTTAGTGAAAAAACGGAAATAAGGTCCACTCAATCAGTTTAGGAGCTGTTTGAACGGGAACTACTGGTTCTGTGTTGAACACTGATATTGACGGCTGAGCTAGTGGTGTGCTAACCACGTGACAATCACGGCTCACACGGGCTGAGATAACGGAGTCTCTCTCTCTCTCTCTCTCTCTCTCTCTCTCTCTCTGTGTGTGTGTGTGTGTGTGTGTGTGTGTGTGTGTGTGTGTGTGTGTGTGTCAACTAAGCCACATAAATTACCCGTACTAAAATCTGAAAGGCCCTAACTTCCCCGAACCGATAGAGCTTAAATGCCATTCTTCCTAGAATCATAGCAATAATTTATAGAGCGAGACGTAGTCACTTAGAATAGACGCTAGGCGATGCAGCGCAACTGCAGTACAACTCTGTGCGCGCCTATGAGAACTCACTCAGCTGGGGTCGTCTAGGGTCAGGTAAGTAACTACAAAGGTAAAGTTAACGGTCAGTGTAGTAGAGGAATTTACTGTCGGCATGGATCTATCAAAATGGAGATATTACTAAACAAATTGTACCAGAAATCTTGTATTCGGCACGAAACAGTCACGATTATTTCCATACCTTGAGAACGTTGTTGTTGTTGTTCTCATTCTTCTGTTCTTAAGTTCGAAGACTGGCTTGATGCAGCTTCGCTCGGTATTCTCTCCTGTGGAGACAACTTACTGCAATGTATATTCATTTACTGTGTTCGAACTTTGGCTTCCCTCTACAGTTTTTACCCACACACACTCCCTATCATTATTGAACTGACCATTCCCTGATGCGTCAGAATGGCCGTTTCCACAGATCCCTTCTTTTCATCAAGTTGTGCCATACTTTTCTCTCCCCCTCCCCCACTCCCCCCCCCCCCCCCCCCCACACACACACACAAATTGGATTTCGTATGTCTTCATTAATAATCCCATCCACTAACCTAATCTTAAGACTGAACAAAGATTAAACCAATAAAGATGTGCAAACTATGGAGTGGGAGGAGAAAATCACATCTTTCAATGATTGTCGTATGTTCCAGAATCTGAAATATCTCCTGATACTGAGTGCTAAAATACATACGTCATTATTGTCATCATATTCTGCGTGCAGTCTCGCTCTGGCAGCCCCAATTGACTGGTAGACATGTGCCGCCATCAGAATAAATAAGGCGAGTTGGCCTCGAGTCCCTAACAAGCCACGTGCTGCCGAATAACAAACACGGTTAAAGGCGTGGATACTGATGTTGCCTGGCAAGGCGCGTTAATAAACTGCCGGAGGGAGGTGCGGTCCAAACAAACAGAACCTGTGGAGCCGGCGAGAACGTAAACAAACGGAGCGGATCTGTTCACGTCGCTCGTCTCGCCTGTGACTTGCTGTTGTCGGTCCCGTGCGTGGCTGCGACTCCGGCAGGCAATAGAATTCCTCTCTGCCTCGGACAGGCATGAACTCACCTGCTACCCAGCATTTAACGCCCGAACTAATCCAGTCGGTAATGCTCTACAAATCAATACCTAGATGGGTGCATTCGTACAACGTAGGCATTTTGTGACCGCGTTCACCTGTGCTTCAAACAAGTAACAGCATAAATATCGTAGTGTGTGTGTTAAACGCATGTATTACCTCTGAGAATCAACAAAGCCACTCCTAACTGGTGGAGTTCCATATGATAAATTAATGACTGGTTGCGGATATTTTGCTAATTTTAATGTCATTACGTTACAAAATTGTCTCAGAAAGCTATTCTTGTTCCAATGTCTCCTTACTTACAGACTTTAAACTTTACGCCTCTCTCTATCTCTATCTCTTCCTTTTTCGCACCCGTCCTTTTCCGCGCATTTCTTCCTCAGTTCTTATATCTTTTGCGAGACTGGATTAAACGGCTTCTGTCATTACGTTGTATGGGAGAAAATGTCTGCTTTGTCTGAAAAGTTTTCTAAAACGTTACAGGAAATAAACGTCCTTGTCTTCCAAAGTGTCGTGCTGCAGTCCTTAATAACAGTACACGTACAGGATCGCTTTGTTCTCTCTCCTTCCGTCCCTGTGTCTCTGTCCGACTGCTAAGAACCTTTTTCCTCTGGAGCCAGATTTTGTACCAAGTTCCTATTTATGTCACGTATTAACGTCCTGTGGTCCCATGGCTGTGCAAAAATGTTAAGCTTCTAAGTAAGGTTAATCAAATGATTCGGCCATTTATGTCACACATTTTAACTCTCGAAAACTCACTCATCAAAACTGACAGAGTACTTTCCACAGGCCTGGACACATGAAATTTGGCAAGAGGCAAAATTTCAGAGTACAAGTAAAGGGAAAAAATCCGAAAATTGTTAATTTGTAATTATACAACACGAAAAAATATTTTTTATCCGTCTATCTGTCTGTCCGTCTGTTAAGACCCTTTTTCTCTGGCAAAGGTTGACATCTCAAATTCAAATTTTCGTCCCATACTAAGGTCTACAGGCTCCTCGCGGCGCAAAAATATTAAGCTTCGAAGTCAATTCAGTCAAAAGACACGGCCATTTACGCCACATATTTTAATACTCAAAAACACACTCCTCAGAGCTATAGGATACTTTCCGTTGACCTAGAAACACGAAATTTGGCAAGAAGCAAAGTTTCACGGTACAAGTAAAGGTTCAAATGGTTCAGATGGCTCTGAACATTATTGGACTTAACATCTGAGGTCATCAGTCCCCTAGAACTTAGAACTACTTAAACCTAACTAACCTAAGGACATCACACATATCCATGCCCGAAGCAGGATTCGAACCTGCGACCGTAGCAGTCACGCGGTTCCGGACTGAGCGGGCGCCGCGGTCGGCGATAATAGGCAAAAATCGTCAGTATCTTCGATTGCCGGGATGATTAAACTGTCTGCATACGTAATTAAGTTTGTACGGAAACTTGAGTTCGCGAGTCCGGCTCGCAACTGACCAAACCTTTTCTTCCATCTGACACCTTCGTCGCCTGTAGAATGCAACAGCTGTGAAACTATCAGCAATAAACCGTTTCAGTGGTAAATTCGTTGCTTCCACGGTGCCGCTGTTACGTAAGTCGGGTTGATGACAGGTTTACCTTGTTTAATTCCACCCGGACAGGCTTCGGAAGTCCCAATGGTATCAGCGACCGCCGTGTCTTCCTCAGACGATAGGAGTCACTGGATGAAGATATGGAGGGGTATATGGCCGGCACGCTGCTCTCCTAGTCGTTATAGACTTCCGTCAGCGGAGCCGCTACTTCTCAGGCGAGTATCTCCTCAGCAGGCCTCACAATGGCTGAATGCAGCCCGCTCACCAACAGCACTCGGCACACCTGGACGGTCACCCATCAAAGTGGTAACCAAATTCGACAGCGCTTAACTTCGGTGATCTGACGGGACCCGTGTTACCGCTACGGCAAGGCCGTTAGTTTTTCCTTATGTAGGGGCAATGCAAATAGCCTTTAAAATGTTGCCAAAATTCATACTTCGGATGTAATTAATCTAGATCACTGACTATAACATTTGAAATAAATCTCCATTTCTCACTGCAGGACATCTGGCGCGAGTAGGAGAACGTTCCACGGGTCGGGAAGGAGTCGTTGACCTAGGGGCGCTGATGAACGCAAGGGTGAAATCGTTGCTCGGGTCGTGTCTGGGAACTAGAGTTCCCAGAGGTGCTATTGTTCTGCCGGTCCCGGGAATTATGCGAATGACTGTTTGTGCTCGGTGGTTTCTGCGAATTAGAGTTAGAGCCGGAGCGAGTGTCGGCAGTGAGCCGGCGCCCCGCACAGTGGCAGAACTCGTGTCGCTCGGGCCTGCGGAGTTTATTCCGGTGTCCCACTCCTAGGCCTGTCTTGCTAGCTGCGGGGGAGGGACAAGCAGCCTCGGTAAAAATACGCCCTACTTCATCTCTGACGCCCCTCGGCTCCCAATGCTGGAAATGTTGGAGGGGCACAGTCTGCGTTATGAACGGCCTAGCCGCCTCCTTCCAAAGAATTGACACTCTATCCGGAAGATAACTAGTGCAGGGGAGCTACGTTTTCCTCGGTCAAGGGTAAAGTACAGAGAGCATCTCCGGAACTGGTACTACGAAGAGAATGGCATAACACAGAGAAGAAAGGTTAGTTTTTAGTGACTCGTCGCGAAATGTTTATTCCTTTCTGTGCCTCGGAACCTGCGCTTCTGGCCGCAGCCAGAAACCTGCAATCTCGACAATCAGCGGCTCGCGGGACGAATTAGGCCAAGTGCTGCGCCACAAATTTTAATCGGAAACGGTTATCGGAGGATCCGTTGTTCCGCACGTAAAATCAGTTTAAATAAGAGTCGGAGCCTCGCTTTGATTCGCAAGACATGGTTAAACCTCTCACTATTTCAAAGTCAATAATTGAAATCCAGTTCATTTCAGAAAAGATCGTACCAAAAAAATGGTTCGAATGGGTCGGAGCACTATGGGACTCAATATCTGAGACCATCAGTCCCCTAGAACTTAGATCTACTTAAACCTAACTAACCTAAGTACATCACACACATCGGTGCCTGAGGCAGGATTAGAACCTGCGACCGTAGCGGTCGCGCGGTTCCAGACTGAATCGCCGGGAACCGCTCGGCCACAGCGGCCGGAGATCCAACCAGTGGACTGGAATTTGTTCACCGCTAACAGTTCAGTACAGTAGTACACGGTCTCCAGATGCCTACTACAGTTGGAGTAACGGACTATGGCGCTGGAATTAAGGCTCGTTCTGCGCACCTACGTCGCACATTTTGCGACAGCCAATGAGCTTTCAGTAGTGTTCTGGGCCCTCTGCTGTCAACGTCGTTGCCAGGGCGAGCACTAAACATGATCGAAGAGAGTTGTTTACTGAATTTTTATTCCATTTGTTGAGAGTTGTTTTGGCTTCGTGTCGTGGAGTGTCAAGTCCTACACTGGCTAGTGGTAGACACACGCTATCTCGGGGCGCAGAACACGTGTATGTGTGTGTGTGGGTGTGGCAACCGCCACTTGCAGCCAGCAACACCGCAGTGCCCGCCCGCCGTCATTCGTGTATCAGACCACGTTTTTCAGTAATGAAGACTGCTAGCCAGCAATGAAAACTGCACAGGCTACCGAATCAAACATTAGACTGGCACGAACGTGAGCTGTTTTCCTCAGAGAAACTGCTACACTAGTTTTAGATCTTGTGGTGACACTGAGCAACACGTTAGTAAGGTTGTACATCTGGAGCACAGTGTTTTATACTAGTGAGATGTGGAGCCTACAACGGAGATGGTGGAGCATTTGAACTGTGGCGCTACGGAAGGTCGTCAAAATATGTGCCGGACAACGAATGAAGAAGTGTTACAGACAATGGGCTATAATCGAAAAATTGCAGAGCTTATACGGAAGAGTGGAACATTTGTTGTATGATGGAACTTTCTTTCTAGTCCGTTTTAGCGACGTGCAGCGGGCGAGAGAAAGTACGTGACGCAGTTATTTGACGTTTATTGGCGTACACGTTTTCATTCCGTGCACTGTCACCGTACGAAATCATTCTTACTAAGGGTCTCCTGCCTTGCTTTAGATCGCGACTACCTTTTTACAAATAAATGCCCTGTAGCAATTAAACTACTTTCTTAAATCAGGCCGCAGCTGTCGACTGATTTGCATCTACAGGGCGGCAAGTTAAGTGTATCTTTTTCTGTCTTTTCCTCGTAGTATATTTATTAATTTTCGTGCGTGTAGTTCTGTCTAAGAGGTTTAATCTCACGTTTTCGTGAGGGCAAATTGATTCAGCTCGTAGCACAGAACTTGATCACTGAACAGCCAGCTACATAGCTCAGCTTCTATTGGTGGCACATCAGGAGGGTAGCAAGTTGCATATATAGGTTTCTGTTTGTTTTGTTGTTTACTTCTTCAGTCAGTCTTGCTAGCATGGTTAGGATGTGTGCACGCTGTGAGCGGACGCAGGTCGAGCTGGCAGCAGTTCGCGAAGAGCTGAATCCACTTTTGGCTACGGTCAGTCACCTTCAGGCTGCTGCCTGGGGGTGTAGCGGCGGCGGAGAATCTGGCACGTCACATGGGGCACCTCAGGTGTCGCTTATTTTGCCCACGGTCTCTGCTGACGAGGCACTTCCTAGCGTTCCCGCGTTGGATACCCCCTCACCACAGGGTAAGTGGCAGCTGGTAACGCGTTCGCGTCGCTCGAGGCAGAGGGCCAATGTGGAGACTGGTCGTCAGGTCTAGCTCATTAACCATGTGAGTGGACTTTTGGCCGCTGCTTCAGCAGCAAGTCGGAGGTGGAGTTTACTAATTATCGGGAGCTCCAACGTAAGGAGTGTTATAGAGCCCCTTAGGCAGATAGCGTTCAGGGCTAGAATGAAAATCAGTGTGCTCTCGGTATGTATGCCGGAGGGCCTCATCCAAGATGGCATGCCTTCGGCTGTTGAGCGTCGAGCGTGTAGTCGTCTGGACGTTCTGGCTCACGTTGGCACTAAAGACTTCTGTCGCATGGATTCTGAGGTTCATACAGGCGGCTGGCGAAGGTGGTGAGACTGGTTTCAGCATTGTTCCCAGAGTTCACGAGGGTCCTTTGGTCTGGAGCCGAGTGAAAGGTCTCAACCAATGGCTACAGATTTCTGGAACTGCGTTATCGTTTGGGGGTTCGTAGGACTCCCTTTGATAAATCATGGGTGCAGCACACAAAGGAAGTACTTGTGGTGTTTCAGCTAGACGGTAGTTTGAGGTTCTCTGGTGAACACTCACAAGCTGATATGCAGCGAGGGAAGTCAGACCACGTCCACAGTAAAGACACCTCGACTGTAAAAATAAACCGTCCAAGTATTCCCCGAGTTTACTCTCCTCCAGGGAAGCTCTCGCGCTCAAATTATTCTTGGGACCGAGGGCTCGCTCAAACCCAAAATGGAAATCTCTGAGACATTCAACGGGCCGTGCAATGTATATCGGAAAGATAGATTAGAGGTCATAAGAGTGGGAGTGTTCATCGCAATACAAAAATATTGTCTCTTTTGAGGGCGAAGGTGAGTGAGAGTGAACGTGTTGTTGATGTTGTTGTTGTGGTCTTCAGTCCTGAGACTGGTTTGATGCAGCTCTCCATGCTACTCTATCCTGTGCAAGCCTCTTCATCTCCCAGTACGTACTGTAGCCTACATCCTTCTGAATCTGCTTAGTGTATTCATCTCTTAGTCTCCATTTACGATTTTTACCCTCTAAGCTGCCCTACACTACTAAATTGGTGATCCCTTGATGCCTCAGAACATGTCCTACCAATCGATACCTTCTTCTAGTGAAGTTGTGCCACACACTCCTCTTCTCCCCAATTCTATTCTATACCTCCTCATTAGTTACGTGATCTACCCATCTAATCTTCAGCATTCTTGTGTAGCACCTCATTTCGAAACCTATTTTCTTCCTGTCCAAACTATTTATCGTCCATGTTTCACTTCCATACATGGCTACACTCCATACAAATACTTTCAGAAACGACTTCCTGACACTTAAATCTATACTCGAAGTTAACAAATTTCTCTTCTTCAGAAACGCTCTCCTTGCCATTGCCAGTATGCATTTTATATCCTCTCTACTTCGAGCATCATCAGTTATTTTGCTCCCCAAATAGCAAAACTCCTTGACTACTTTAAGTGTCTCATTTCCTAATCTAATTCCCTCAGCATCACCCGAGTTAACTCGACCACATTCCATTATCCTCGTTTTGCTTTTGTTGATGTTCATCTTATAACCTCCTTTCAAATTTGGTCATATATAACAGGTGTAGGTACAACCTAGGTAATTATTAGACGTATTTACCGCCCACGCGAGTTCTAGAGTAATTCAAAGAAAGTCTACGGTCAGTAGCGCAAAAAGACACAGATCATGCAATACTAGTTGGAGGCGATTTTAGCTTACCAAGTACAGCCTGGGATGTCCACGGATCATTTTAGGGAGTGCAGACAGGCAGTAGTGCGAAATACTATTGAACACGTCTTCTGAAAACTGCCTTGAGCACATACCTCGGCAATGAATATATCTTAGACCTTGCGGCTACAAATAGGCCGGTATTCTTGACAGTGTCAGAGCAGAAACGGGGATTAGCGATATCGATGTCGCTATAGGAATTATGGTTACGAAAATTAATAAATCTGCCGGCCGCGGTGGCCGTGCGGTTCTGGCGCTGCAGTCCGGAACGGCGGGGCTGCTACGGTCGCAGGTTCGAATCGTGCCTCGGGCGTGGGTGTGTGTGATGTCCTTAGGTTAGTTAGTTTTAAGTAGTTCTAAGTTCTAGGGGACTTATGACCTAAGATGTTGAGTCCCACAGTGCTCAGAGCCATTTGAACCATTTTGAAAATTAATAAATCAGTCAAGAAGGCAAGGAGAGTGTTTCTCCTAGATAGAGCAGATAATCAGTTGTTAACGTCTTACTTGCAGTAAAATGAACATAGAGGGAAAGTTCAAGCAGATTGTAAATCGTGGTCTGGAGATTTATGTGCCTAGTAAGTGGATAAAAGCTGTAAATGTAATGGCTCTGAGCACTATGGGACTCAACTGCTGTGGTCATCAGTCCCCTAGAACTTAGAACTACGTAAACCTAACTAACCTAAGGACATCACACACATCCATGCCCGAGGCAGGATTCGAACCTGCGACCGTAGCAGCAGTGCGGCTCCGGACTGGAGCGCCTAGAACCGCACGGCCACCGCGGCCGGCTAAAGGCTGGAAAAGACTCACCATGGTTCGGTAACGAAATTCGGAAGATGCTGCCGAAGCAAGGGCAGTTGTACTCTCATTTCAAAGGGGGAACGCACAAATGACGACAAGCAAAGGTTAATAGAGATTAGTGCGTTTGTCAAAAGGTTTATGCGCGAAATGTACAAGTACGACCGTCATACCTTAGCAAAAGGTCTGGCAGAGAACGAGAGAAAATTCTGTTCCTATGTAAAATCACTGAGCGGGTCTAAGGCTTCCATTCAGCCCCTTTTGACTACTCTGATGTGGCAGTTCAAGGTAGCAAAAGGAAAGCCAAAGTTTTAAATTTCGCATTCAAGAAACCGTTCACGTAGGGGAATCGTACAAACATACCGTGATCTGACCATCAGACAGACTCCCATACGGACGACATAGAAATAAGAATCCCTGGCGTAGAGAAACAGCTGAAATATTTGAGAACAAATAAGTCACCAGGTCCGGATGGAATCCCAATTCGGTTTTACAAAGAGTACTCTACGGCACTGGCCCCTTACCTACCTTGCATTTATAGCGAATCTGTAGCGTAGCACAAAGTCCCAAGCGACTGGAAAAAAGTGCGGGTGATTCCTGTGTATAAAAAGGGCAGAAGAACCGACCAGTATCCCGAACATCGGTTTGCTGCAGACGTCTAGAACATATTCTCAGTTCGAATTTAATAAATATCTGGGCGTAACGTTGCAAAGCTATACGAAATGGAAGGAGCTTCTGAGAACTGTGGTACGGAAGGCGAATTGTCGACTTCGGTTATCGGGAGAATTTTAGGAAAATGTGTTCATTTGTAAAGGAGATCGCATATAGGGCGCTGGTGCGACCTATTCTTGAATACTGGGATCCGTACCAGATCTGATTGAAAGAGGACATCGAAGGAGTACAGAGGCGGGCTGCTATATTTGTGCCCGTGGGTTCGAACAACACTAAGTACGAGTATTACGGATACATTGAATTCCAGGAGTGAAGGTGACGTACGCTGAATACCAGGAGTGAAGGTAGCGTTGTTCTCGAGGAACATTGCTAAGGAACTTTAGAGAACAGGCATTCGAAGGTGACTGCCGGGCGATTCTACTGCCGCCAACATACATAGCGCGTAAGGACCACGAAGATAAGATATGAGAAAATAGGGCTCATACGGAGGCTTATAGATAGCCTGTTTTCCTTTACTCTGCTTGCGAGTGGAACAGGAGGGGAAATGACTAGCAGGGTGCTCCGCCACCGCCGAACCGTGACTCGTGGAGTCTCGACAGGTAAGTCTCTCAGCTGCGACTTCTAGTTCGGAAAACAGTCACTACATCGTCTCCAACTCGTATATAGTAACTCCCCCTACACAACGGGACAGCATTTTACAGTCAAAAACGCCAAAATTTAAGTTTCTACTGGAACAAATGGGATTTATTATCTCCGATTAACGCTTCGTACATTAAACGACTCTTCCAGCGAGCTAATGGCACAGCTCTCGACTGTGTGGCGTTTTCCTCCAAAGCACTACTAAATTTCGGCACTCGCCATGAAAAAGCATAAACGAAGCAGATTCCCATGCCTGGACAAGGGAACACACTTGAGACCTCTTCCGAAGCTCTCTATGGGCAGAAGTACTGTGTAGATGGCCAAGGTAATGTAAATTGAAGGTGGAGAAGGGGAAGGATGTAACAGTATTAGCTGAATCAGGACTTAATGCGGAATCAGCGACGGCGAGTGAAAATATGTGCCGGGCCGGGACTCGAGCCTGCGATCTCCAGCTTACTACGCATTTGTGCTAAGCACTGCACAACTTGGACACAGTGTTAATCGCAAATGCTGTTCTCGGCCGATTCACTTTCCCTCTTAGCGCCACCTCCTGCAGTCCCCGTCCATATCCTTCATTCACGCCGGAGGTCGAAAACTGATGTGCATCCACCCGGAAGTTTGTAGCTGAATTTCCCATCGTCTACATGAATGCGTGATGCTTGTTCTTTTGGATATGTCCGAAAGAACAGCAGCTCGTAGTCTAGCGGCTACCGTTGCTATCTCTGGATCACGGGGTGCCAGCTTCGATTCCCGGCCGGGTTCGGGATTTTCCCTGCCTCGGGGACTGGGTGTTGTCCTTGTCATTCCATCATCATTTGTGGAAGTGGCTGGTTTGGGCTGTGTACGGATTGGGGATTTGTACGGACGCTGATGACGCGCAGTTGAGCGCCCCACAAACCAAACATCATCAACAGACTAGCGACTTCCGATACACGCTTCGCAGCATAACCTCCGCTCCAGAAGGCTAAAAAATTCCCTCCAACACAAAGAGGTCTGCCAGCCGACCAACCAATTCGCTGGCTCAAAAAACCGCTGCACGAAACTATTTTGTGAATAAGGCCTTTGGGCCAATCGACTTTCGGAACAAATTTAAACATTTACATTCTCTGTTCCCAGCTTCATTTCAGCAAAAAGATTTATCAAGGTTAATTTCAACAGATGCTTTAAAACACCAGCCATCCTCTGGAAAACTGTGTAGTCAACACAGATCAACGCACATTTTTGCAGAATTGAGGCAAACCGGCCGTTTCTCACCAGTAAGATAAAAACTTCCTGTCGCCAGGCTACTGGAGACCGGCACTGGCGAACACAATACTTCCGAAAGGAGCACATAGCCGGGTCCAAGAAATATGCTTAATGTTTTCTCCAGAAATTTTGGGATCTGTAAATCGGACAAATCGATAATATTAAGTGTAGAAGACGCGCATAAATTAGTGCAAAACAAATAAAAAACTAACAACTAAAGAAAGAAAAAGAAAAAGGAAAAAGAAACCACAGATTTCTATATTTTGTGTAATGCATGTGACTGTAATACAGTTTTTACGTACTGTTACAAGACGATCGTGAAATCTAACAACATTACTAAACTTTCCGCCTTTGGTCCGTCAGCATACCAAGTCACGTTTTCTGCTAAAGGGTGGCCTAACAGCAGGCGCCGGTGCCTAGAACTTTAACGCTCGGTAGCGTTGTTGGATGACATTTCTCGACTTGGGTTTCTCAAGGCGTCTTTTATACCCACTCGAAGTTTGTCGATATCGTTTTGTAACACCCTGTAAAGGTGTGTGTGAAATGTTCTTTGGCTTTTAACAAAGTCGTATGGTCTGGAGACCTTTCATGTCGCTTCTTCAATAACTGTCACTGATACACAGAGCCAGAACATAAATATAATTGTTCATAGATGCTGCATGCAAATAACCCCCACCCCCACCCCCACCCCCTCGAGCGAGCTTTAGAGTTCAATATCAAACGCAGATCATTCATTAAATGAACATATGAAATGGCTGATGGTGAAATTCTACTCGCTGTAGCTAAACAGATCAGTAACAGCGCGAGCTCCCGTTTAAATAAAACCGGTAACACTGCATTATTAGTTAAAGTGCATGAATTCACTGTCTCAGAAACGTTCTGCTTCCAGACAAGCACTAATAGCGATACTCACAAGCGATACTCGACCAAATTATTCGTAACACCCTGTAAAGGTGTGTGTGAAATGTTCTTTGGCTTTTAACAAAGTCGTATGGTCTGGAGACCTTTCATGTCGCTTCTTCAATAACTGTCACTGATACACAGAGCCAGAACATAAATATAATTGTTCATAGATGCTGCATGCAAATAACCCCCACCCCCACCCCCACCCCCTCGAGCGAGCTTTAGAGTTCAATATCAAACGCAGATCATTCATTAAATGAACATATGAAATGGCTGATGGTGAAATTCTACTCGCTGTAGCTAAACAGATCAGTAACAGCGCGAGCTCCCGTTTAAATAAAACCGGTAACACTGCATTATTAGTTAAAGTGCATGAATGCACTGTCTCAGAAACGTTCTGCTTCCAGACAAGCACTAATAGCGATACTCGACCAAATTATTCCAAATATCGACTGCCATTAAACATCCAGTCCCCGCTCACCTGCCTGAGTTGAAGTCGAGTTTGCTGCGAAATAATTCTAAGTGGTGCGTGGCACTGTTCGCGAGAAACGCGAGTCCTTCTGACACACCACAAAAATACTTTGTCAGCGAGCAAAAGTCTGAAATAGAGTCCAACTTGATCCGAGATTCACTCCTAGTTCGGATCAGCTTCACATGCGAAAATCGTAAGTTGAACCAAACCACTGATGAAATTATTCTAAGCGTTAACTGCCGTCACTAAAAGGTGCTTAGTCCGCGAGACGGTGTGGCTAAATTGCTGCATGGATCCTGCTTGTGCAACTGCGTCCGGACGGCTGTTCAAAAGCAACGATGGAGCCGAACGAGCTATTTAGGACACAGGACTCGCATTCTGGAGGATGGCGGTTCAAGCCCGTGTCCGGACATTATTTAGGTTTGTCGCGATTACCGTAAATCGCTTCAGGCAAATTCCGGTACGGTTCCTATCAAAGGGCACGGCCGACTTCCTTCCCCATCCTTCCCTAATCCGGGTTCTAGGCGCTTCAGACTGGAACCGCGCTGCTGCTACGGTCGCAGGTTCGAATCCTGCCTCGGGCATGGATGTGTGTGATGTCCTTAGGGTAGTTAAAGTAGTTCTAAGTCTAGGGGACTGATGACGTCAGATGTTTTGTCCCTTAGAGCCCTGTGAACCTTCCCTAATGCGATGGCACCGATGACCACAGTGTTTAGTACCCTCCCCCAAATCAACCAACCAACCAATGATGGCACCCCCGCCCCTACCCCCACCATTTTATATGATCGGTTCCCCTATCCATCGAATTTCCTGTAATTTACGTCATTCAGCAGGTTGGAGAAATCACTAACTGATCTGAGTTACAACTTTTGTTACACAAATGCGATATCAGAACCAGAAGCGTCAGTAGAAGAGCACTGAAAAGCTGATTAAAATATTTTAGGAAACAAAATAAGTTAAGTAGTTCATCCAAAATCTTAATTAGTACGACTGCACATCTCAGATGAAGACTTCAGTTTTTGCTGGAAGTGCCTCGCAGTTATGAGACACACATAAACGGTAGCTGCACCAGTTTTACAGGAAATTATCTCCTGTTTCCATTGCTGATGTCCAAATTTATACAGCTTTCATTCAATTTAAATTGCTGATGAAACTGAAAAATTCTAATCAGTAATTAAACATAACATTCTTATAAGTGTTGTTTATGAAGTGTGTCTACATTTCCGCCACATTTACCGTGCTATTCGTTTAGCTCTCTTAAGTAATTAAATACGCCAACTTTAATTAAACATCTGATCCAGTCATCTCTCATTTGATAAGTACGCAAGTAACTATGTAAGCAGCTCACCCGATGTGTCTAGATGTACCCTTTAATATGCTGTGTCGATCTCTTTTGTGGTTAAATTATTACAATTGTTATTATAAATATTGTGAAAGTTCGTTGCAGATACCTTGCTGGCTTAATAACTAATTAAAAACATCATTTGCATAGTCGATTATATAGCATCTGGAGTGCTTCGCTCTGCTCTTGAAGCTGGTGTATTGTACTGTGACGTAAGTTCAATAGTACATGCACTGAGTGCGCAAACGTGTACAAAGCTATCCAATCAGTTGTCCGAGTTGCACTGGCGCACAGGACGGCTCTCGGCCGGTGGGGCCGCCAGCCTTCTCGGCCTCCAGAGTGTGTGAGCGGCGCACTGGAGAAGACAGCAGCTATGGCAACTCGCTCCATTTGCCGCGCTCCTCCGAAAACCTTCTACGGTCTTTACTGCCCGCCGTGTTGCTCGCTACCTATGGCGTAGATTAGATGCCTTTCCCTGGGTTGTTTCATAGCGCGACTCTCGCTCCATCAAGTGGTACGCCCGCAGTATGGTTGGATGACATTCGTGTAAATGCGAACGAACTGCTCCCCTTCTACCAGCAGTGTACCGCACGTCACTGGAACAGCGAAGCATTCTTAGTGATAGAGAAAATGCACTGGTCATTCCCCTTTTCAAAATGGTCGTCGAAATGAAGCACAAAACAATAGGCCTAAGTCTCTGAGGTAGAGTGGTGCACATAACACCGGCCCGAACCGGAATGCGAACGCGCATTTGACACCTCCCAACAGCACCAGCGTGTGAGTAGTTCATACGGGAGGTAGTCGTTACAAACCGTGTACTTCTTTGTCATGCCTTACTCCACTCAAGAACGTGTGGTCATTGTTGAAGAATATGTGCGGTCTGAATCCGTTCAAGTTATCGTGACACTTTTCCTGAAAAGTTTCCTGAATGTAATATTCCTGCAGAGTCAGCGATTCAGGATCTAGTGTGAAAGTGGCGTTCGACAGGCAGTGTTGTTAATTCAAAGAGAAGTAAGGCGCCGACTGTACGTGCAGCTGAAGTCGTGGCAAACGTGACGGCACACACTGAAAGAAGTCCCTACAAGTCAACACGACGATTACCACAGCATTGTGGAATATTTCGCAGGTCATGTCAAAGCATCCTTCATGGCATAAAAATGAAACCTTACCGTGTGAGTATTGTTTAGCAAATAAAAGAAGCGGGCAACGGTAAGCGTGCACATTACTGTAATTGGTTGCTGGAAAATGTCGCTGGGGTACATTAAATGGTTCATATTCCTCTAAGCACTACGGGACTTAACATCTGAGATCAACAGTCCGCTAGATTTAAGAACTACTTAAACCTAACTAACCTAAGGACATGACACACATCCATGCCCGAGGCAGGATTTGAACCTGCGATCGTAGCAGCAGCGCAGTTCCGGACTGAAGCGCCTAGATCCCCATGACATACTGCAAAAGCCGTTACACGATTTAAAAATTGGTGTATGGTGTGCTGTATCTGGTAACAGAATTATCGGGCCTTTGTTCTTCAACGAAACTGTCAACACACATGTTTACTTGCAATTCTGCAATGAATTTTCGGCTCTGTTAACTCTGAACGAAAAATGTTGTCCATATTTCCAGCAACCTGGGGAAACTTCTCATAAGTCGGATTTGTCCTTCGCTCGTATACAGAAGAGAGGACCATTAGTAAGGGATTGTGGCCGCACCGCACTGCTTACTTGTCACCATGTGACTTCTACCTCTGGGGATTTCTAAAGGCCAGAGTCTACCGCAACAATCCCAGAACACTTGGCACATTAAAAAACAACATATGTCAAGAAATTTCGAACATTCCTCAAAGAGTACTGAAAAGTGTTTACGTTGACATCTTCGACGTGCCCAACTGTGCATGGATATTGGTGGAGAACATTTTTAACACATATTTTAAATTCCTTTCTAAAATATGGTTATTAAACTAACAAAAGTAAATCAGTTACTTAAACTGTTAATTACATAGTTAATAATGAAACTGCACAATAAAAATGTAAGAAAGCGATGATGTACTTTGATTTTCTTCATTCATATCCCTTTCAGCGCAGGGGCCGGTTTTGTGTGCGCCAATCTGTAGAATAGTGTAACATGTTTTATGTTCGCATACTATTCTGGTGACCGAAATTCTCTGTAGGAATCAACATGGGTTCCGAAGACAATGATCGTGTGAAACCCAAATGGCTCTGTACGTATACGAGACTCAGAAAGCAGTAGATGGCGGTGCCAACGTTGATGCCCTGTTCCTTTACATCTGCAAGGTGTTTGATACAGCTCCGCAATGCCGCCTAAGAAATAAAATAAGAGTGTACGGAATATAGCTGTGTGATTGAAGGTTTCCTGGTAAACAGAAAACCGCAGAGATGTAAAAGTACCGTAGGGTATACCAAAGGAAGGGTAACAGGACCATTACTTTTCACAATATATAGAACTGACCTAATTCATAACTTCGGAAGATCCATCACGATTTTCTCAGATGATGCTGTTGTATACAGAAAAGTCGAAGGACTAGAAAATTGTAGAGAAATGCAGGAAGACCTGCAAAGGGTCGACGGTAGGTGCAGAGATTGTCAGGTGATGCTCAACAGAAAGAAATGCAACGTATTGCAGATAAGGAACGGAAACACCCATTATTGTATCATTGCGCGATTGCAGTCACATCATACAATATGTAGGATCACACGTACAGTGCGATTTAAAGTGGAACGATCACATGAAACTAATCTCAGGTACGGCAGATGCTAGATTGAGATTCATTGGAAGAGTCCACAGGAAATGCAGTTCACCCACGCAGGACATAGGTTACAAAATCCTCGCTCGACCAGCACTTGAATATTGTTCGGCAGCCTGGAATTCCTACCGCACAGCGCTGATAGGAATAACAGAAAAGATCCAAAGAAGAGTAGCGTATTTCGTCAGAGATTCATTTACAAAGCGTCACGGACATGCTCAGCTAAATCCAGTGGCATACGCTGCAAGAGAGGCTACCTGTGTTGTTTATTGTTAAAAGTGGGAGAGCCCACTACCCTAGAAGAGTCAGCCAATATATATTGCTTCCCCCTACGTGTATCGCAGGAAAAAACTACCAAAAGTAAAATGACAGAGATTCGGGCTCCATGGAAGCTTACCAACAATCGTTCTTTCCGTGAACCATTCGCAAATCTAACAAGAATGTGGAGAAGTGATAGCAGTACACCAAGTACCCTCCGTCACATGCCACCAGGTGGCTTGCGAAGTATAAACGTTGATGGATACTACAGGCAGGAAAGTCTCGTTCGAGGTACTTATGATATTCACTGAATCAAATAGACCCCGCTGGGTCGTTTATAGAAAAGAGGATACAAATAAAATTGCTTTACAACTGACTCTGCACAATGTCGTTTACGATCTGGAAAGTTATTCTCAGCCGAAGAGCGGCCTGTAATGGACGCGTAGGCGGCGAGCCGCATTTGAAAGCATCTCGTGTTCTATCAAGCGCATTAATCGACTTCGTCGCCAGAGCACACATCAACGTACAAATGCAATTTGTCAGCATTTAAAGCCTCTCGGGACCAGAAAGCCGTTTTCAAAAAATTATTATACGAATAGCCAATCAACTGAATGCGAAGTTAACTTGGTAACTGCGTTTACGAACAAATGGCACTTCTACTGAATGTAGTAGTTAATGTAGTTTAATAGCCGACTGGTACAATTCTTTAGTTACTTTCAAGCATGTATGCTTCATTATATCTTCCTTCTCAGATACGTAATTACGAAGATCTGCCGGGACGCATTCTGTAAATGGATTCAAAGGATGGTATTAAAAAACCGGAACTAAGTCTATTAAGGTAATTTTTTCTTCTGTCGTTGTTTCAATGGCAGTTTCCTTAATGATGTACCATCAAATAAAACAACTACACAGTTTTAACTTCCGACGACCGGTTTAAATAAAAGCTTTTTTCAGTGAGTTGGGGGCTGCCGATATATTAAAAATTGTTTCATTTAACTACGTAACAGTCTGCGTTGTCTTATTATTCACTACAGCAGACGACGTAATGTGTTTAAAAGCTCTTTCAAATGGAACCTATAAATTTGAGAAATAGATACAACAGCCACTCGAGGAACTATGCAGCGGCTGTCACCAATGTTGAGTATGCTGTTTCCACAAATATCAGTTCGAAGGTTCGTTTGACAGCACATTGATTTCCTATACATTATGGTGTCCCTTTGCTTCGCTCTGATCTTTCAACTGACGTAGCAAGTTAGTCGTTGGGAGACCTACAGTTTAACGAACCTTGTGAAACTTGACTTTTTCGAGTGTACAATCATTGCCATAAATAAAAGAAATGCTAACCAACATATAAAATGCTTGACCGTTGAAGACTGAATACCAAACTTTAGGAGTTTGATGTTGGACACTCACTTATTACAAGTCAAAATAATAAATAAATTTTAAAAAATCTCAAACCATTCGAATTACAATCCGCTTCCGTAATTTGTACAGAGCAGACCAAATTTGTCGCGGACCACAACTAGCTTAGCTAACAAAACTGAAACATGTGTTTCGATATAGCGAAAAGTAACAACCAGCTATCAAACATGAAATGTACGTGAAATTAATGTCTTTGACTGAAATGATAAATACACTCCTGGAAATGGAAAAAAGAACACATTGACACCGGTGTGTTAGACCCACCATACTTGCTCCGGACACTGCGAGAGGGCTCTACAAGCAATGATCACACGCACGGCACAGCGGACACACCAGGAACCACGGTGTTGGCCGTCGAATGGCGCTACCTGCGCAGCACTTGTGCACCGCCGCCGTCAGTGTCAGCCAGTTTGCCATGGCATACGGAGCTCCATCGCAGTCCTTAACACTGGTAGCATGCCGCGACAGCGTGGACGTGAACCGTATGTGCAGTTGACGGACTTTGAGCGAGGGCGTATAGTGGGCATGCGGGAGGCCGCGTGGACGTACCGCCGAATTGCTCAACACGTGGGGCGTGAGGTCTCCACAGTACATCGATGTTGTCGCCAGTGGTCGGCGGAAGGTGCACGTGCCCGTCGACCTGGGACCGGACCGCAGCGACGCACGGATGCACGCCAAGACCGTAGGATCCTACGCAGTGCCGTAGGGGACCGCACCGCCACTTCCCAGCAAATTAGGGACACTGTTGCTCCTCGGGTATCGGCGAGGACCATTCGCAACCGTCTCCATGAAGCTGGGCTACGGTCCCGCACACCGTT
Source organism: Schistocerca gregaria (assembly GCF_023897955.1). NCBI lineage: Eukaryota > Metazoa > Arthropoda > Insecta > Orthoptera > Acrididae > Schistocerca > Schistocerca gregaria. Next base: position 672,297,463 of record NC_064924.1, on the reverse strand, counting down.
AGGCCGTCTTCCACTCACGCCCCAACATCGTGCAGCACGCCTCCAGTGGTGTCGCGACAGGCGTGAATGGAGGGACGAATGGAGACGTGTCGTCTTCAGCGATGAGAGTCGCTTCTGCCTTGGTGCCAATGATGGTCGTATGCGTGTTTGGCGCCATGCAGGTGAGCGCCACAATCAGGACTCCATACGACCGAGGCACACAGAGCCAACACCCGGCATCATGGTGTGGGGAGCGATCTCCTACACTGGCCGTACACCTCTGGTGATCGTCGAGGGGACACTGAATAGTGCACGGTACATCCAAACCGTCATCGAACCCATCGTTCTACCATTCCTAGACCGGCAAGGGAACTTGCTGTTCCAACAGGACAATGCACGTCCGCATGTATCCCATGCCACCCAACGTGCTGTAGAAGGTGTAAGTCAACTACCCTGGCCAGCAAGATCTCCGGATCTCTCCCCCATTGAGCATGTTTGGGACTGGATGAAGCGTCGTCTCACGTGGTCTGCACGTCCAGCACGAACGCTGGTCCAACTGAGGCGCCAGGTGGAAATGGCATGGCAAGCCGTTCCACAGGACTACATCCAGCATCTCTACGATTGTCTCCATGGGAGAATAGCAGCCTGCATTGCTGCGAAAGGTGGATATACACTGTACTAGTGCCGACCTTGTGCATGCTCTGTTGCCTGTGTCTATGTGCCTGTGGTTCTGTCAGTGTGATCATGTGATGTATCTGACCCCAGGAATGTGTCAATAAAGTTTCCCCTTCCTGGGACAATGAATTCACGGTGTTCTTATTTCAATTTCCAGGAGTGTACATTACAAGGACCTAGAGCCAAATTCATAAAGTAAATTGACGCACGTAATCCTTCAGTTAATTGGTTTTATCAACTAATGTTTATAATAACAATGAATAATTTTTAGGTGATTACATTGTGTTGCATACCGTGTACCACAAGCGATAAATCAGGTTGTTAACGAAACAAACGTCACAAGAGAAACATCTATATACTGTATTACTTCATTTCACTTTACTGACGTAATAAGAACCATTTTTAGTGTTAAGTGCACTCCATGGTCAGCCGGCACGGTAGCTCAGAGTGTTCGGCCAGACGGCTGTCTGTCCTCTGTAACAAATAAAAAATTTAAAAAAAACTGAGTGACGTATTCAACGATGAGCTTGAAGGACTGTCATGTGACGCCCGCGCAGTTGAAAGGCTGAGAACAACGACGAACAAAATGGAGAAAAGGGGGGATAGCATCTTTTGCCAATATCACAACATCCTAGGTCCACGGTTCGAACCAATCCTTTCCTCCAGTTGTGAATAAAAATGATCAGCAATGGTGGCTGTAAACTTCCAGTGTAAGGAGTCACTCTTGTTCTGCCAGTCACTGTCAAAGAGGGTGGAGGAGAGGAGAGAGTTTCTGGGCAACCTCTTGTCCTTCGGAGTAGGAAACCACCCCTAAAAGACGGAAGAATCAGCTGTGACCAACAGCATGAGAATTGAGAAGACAATGGGAAGCAGTGGATCAAAGACACGCAGGGCGTTTGGCCCGTAATTGAAAAGGAATCGTGAATTTTCCACAGAAAAAAGGTTCCGGTTTAGTCCTCCATTCGAATCTGCCGGATGCGACTGCCAAAGAAGAGACGGCCACAAGAAAATGATCGTAAATGTAGGATTTTAAGGTTTTTGAGCATTGAATGTTAGTAACTTGGACGTAGTAGGGAAGCTATAAAATTTGAAAAGGAAAATGCTAAGTCGCAATCTAGATATAGTGGTCCGTTAGTGAAGAAAAACGAAAACAAGATCAGATTTCTGGCCAGACGAATATAGGGTAATATCAACAGCAGCAAAAAGTAGTGCAACGGCAGTAAGATTCGTTATCAATAGGAAGGAAGGGCAGAGCATGAGTTACTTTAACAATTCAGTGGTAGAATTATTCTCTTTAGAATCGACAAGTAACCAACAGCGGTGTCAGTTCTGGTATGTATTCCGACGTCACAAGCAGATGATGAAGATACAGGGAAAGTATATGAGAATAATGAACGGGAAATTTAGTATGTCAAGGGAGATTGTAATATAACAATTAGGTTGAACTGGGACTCGGTGGTAGTACAAGGAACAGAATACAGTTATGGGACAATATGGGCATGGTGGCAGGAATGAAAGAGAAAAAGAGCTAATTCAGTTCTGCAATAAATTTCAGTTAATAACAGCGAAGACATTGTTCAAAGATCACAAAAGGACGTGGTATACTCTGAATAGACCCGGAGGCACTAGATGTTCCCAGCTGCATTACACCATGGTCGGATAGAGATTCCAAAATCAAAAAACAGATTTTACACTGGAATGCGTATCCAGGAGCAGATATAGACTCCAGTCACGGTTTAGTGACAATGAAGAGTAGACTGAAGTCTAGGAGAATCATCCGGAAGAATAATGTGAAAAGAATTTGGATACTGCGGAATGATGAGATACATTTAAAATTAGCTAAGCATGTAGATACCGCGATAATGAATACCAAGTAAGCAGTTCAGTTGAAGAGGAAGGGGCATCTATACAAACGTCAGTCACAGAAGTTGAACAGAAAAACGTAAGTACAAGGAAGATAACTGCGAGGAAACCTTGGGGGACACAAGATATTATTAAATGGATTGATGAAAGCAGGAAGTACAAAAATGTTCAGGGAAAGACAGGAATAAAGTCACTTAGGAATGAAATAAATAGGCAATGCAGGGAAGCCAAGAGGAAATTGCTTCGGGAAAAATGTGAAGTAAAAGAAATAGAAATGATCGTCCGTAGGTAAAGAGAAAACAACCTTCAGTGAAATTAAAAGCAAGGGTGACAACCTAAGAGTGCATTAGGAACACCACTGTTGAACGCGGAGGAGAGCATTTACAGATGGAAAGAGTAGACTGAAGGCCTCTACGAGGAGGCCTTGCCTGATGACGTGACACGAGATAGAAGACATTGAGGATTCAGTACTACAGCTACAGTTTAACAGAGCAGTCAAATACGGCAGAAGGGACAGATAACATTCCTTCGAAATTTATAAAATCTTTGGGGAAGTGGCAACCAGCTACTATTCGAGTTGGTGTGTAGAATCAATTGAGCCTGGAGGAATGCCATCAGACATCACCAGGGAGGAAGTTTGGAAGTATTGTATTTGTTGACCTAGAAAAAGTCTTCGACAACGTAAAATGGTACAATGTATACGAAATTATGAGGAAAAATAGGAATAAGCTACAGGACAATAGGAGTAATCAACAATATGTACAAGAACCAAGAGAGAACGTTAAAAATGAAGGACCAAGAACTAATTGCTGACAAAAAAAAGGATGTAAGATAAGAATGCAATCTTTCACCTCTGCTGTTCAGTAGTTTGTCAGACAATCCTCGGATCTCCTGGCTAAAGCACGTGAAAGCACTCTTCAATATGTACATCGAAGAAGCAACGACGGAAATAAAAGAAAGGGTTACAAGTGTGATTAAAATTCAGTGTGATGGAAAATCAATGATAAGATTCGCTGATGGTCTTCCTATCCTCAGTGAAGGTGAAGAAGATTCACAGGACTTGTTGAGTGGAATAAACGGTTTAATGAGTTCAGAATATGAATTGGGAGTAAGTCGAAGAAATACAAAAATAGTGAGGAGTAGCAGAATGAAATTAGCGTTAAAGTTAACATCAAAATAAATTGGTGACCACGAAGTAGAAAGAATACTGCTACCCTGGAAGCTAAATAAAGCATACCGGGCGAAGCAAGGACGGCTGGACAGCAGACTAACGCAGACTGAGAGGGAATTCCTGGTAAAAAGAAGTGAGCTTAAACTCTGGGCTTAACTTGAGGAAGAAGCTGGAGCACAGCGGTGTGTGATAGTGTGTCATGGACTGTGAAAAATCCGTAGCACAAGAGGATTGAAGCCTTTGGCATGTAATGCTATAGAAGGATGTTGAAAATTATGTGGACTAATAACGTAAGGAATGAGGAAGAAAGGGGCATATCGAAGACAGCGTCAAGGAGGAGTGACAAGATGATAGGTCATTTGATAATGAGGAAATAATTTCCTCAGTCCTAGAGGGACATTTATAGGACAAAAACTGTAGGGTAAGGTAGAGACTGGAATACAAAACAAAGAAATGAGAACGTTTGGTGCAGTTGCTTCTCTGAGATGAGGAGATTGGCACAGGAGAGGAATTTGTGGCGGGTCGCATCAAAGTAGTCAAAGACTGATGACTCGAAAAAAAAAAGAGGATAAGTTTATTGATTGTTGTCTCATGACAGTGATTAAGGCATTAGCGCCGAATCACCTTAAGACATGATTACCAAGACGTTCATAAAATCACTTCCGAATTTTTGGTATTGCCGAAATAATTAGACGGTCACACTTTATAAATTGTTCCTGGATATTTGATAGAAATGTACCATGGACGCTTGTGGTACAGTTGTTGAAACGTGGGACTCACGTTCGGCAAAGGGGGTTCAAACCCCGGCTCGTTCATTCATTTCGTATTTATATTATCCCTGGATTCCTTAAATCGATCACAGCGAAGTATATGGCCGATTTCCGTTCTCATCCTTGTCCTGCACTAACTTGTATTCCATCTCTTATGACATATTTTCTATTGGGCATCACACTCTAATCTTTCTAACTTTTAGAGGAATTTTCGAGTTGCATTTGTTCTAGACTTGTAGTCGATTGCTGTCATGTCACCGCATAATTTGTGTGTAGACGATTGAGTACTGACATTCCGTGTCAGAGAAATATTATAGAAAGAGCAACAAACGCGAAGTATTTTCACACGCACACCGCGTCCTTCCCAGTGTCAGTGTGTGTGTGTGTGTGTGTGTGTGTGATGAGAGCCAGCTTAAATGCAGCTACGAATGAGCCTCGGAACATCGGAAATTTTGCTGAAATGGAAATATGTGAGTTGGCTCACATCACCTATAACTGTTGTTGTCTTCAGTCTGAAGACTGGTTTGGTACAGCTCTCCATGCTACTCTATCTTGTGCGATCTTCTTCATCTCTAAATAACTACTGAAACCTACAGCCTTCTGAATGATAATAATTTTTTCGGTAAGTTTAGCTTAACCGGTCAAGGGAGTGTGCAATGGAAACGGGGATTCATCAATACAACAGTGTGGTCATCCAAAAATGGTTCAAATGGCTGTGAGCACTGTGGGACTTAACATCGGAGGTCGACTGACGCGCTTAGAACCGCTCGGCCAGTGCGGCCAGCTGTGGTCATCCCGAGGAATATACGACACCGAGTCCGTTGGAGTGGGCATTTTTGGAAGGTCTACAGAACGAGGCCACACATTCTTAAAAACGGTTTATTCGCATTGGGAACAAACGAACTCAAATTCCCGTCCAGAAATTTCTGTGTCACGCTCCTCGTCACTGGTTTAAATCAGTTGAGTGAAATGCCACGATAATTCCTTCAACAGCGCCACGCCTGGTTCCTTCTTTCAGTCTTGCTGGATCCCTAACAAGTACTGCGTCCTTATTAGCCCTGTTGTAAACGAGATATTAAGTTAGAAGCTGGATCCCACGTTTTGGTGTAACTGAGTCCAGCTGCCATGCAGCCTCGCAGTGCGTTCCGTATGACGCTACATTTACCGTTGTAGGACAATAATACCACATCGGCTTACTCTTCAAACGTGTATTTACCGATGTTAATACGGAAAGTGATGCGAAATGACAGCCCGAAGCAGATGGCAGGAGGGGCAGGTTGATGGCAATCACACGGCGTCGAGTGGTCAGCGCCGATTAGTTACCTGTAGTGGGTGGAAGGTGTATGCAGTAATTGGATACTATTCAGCTCAGAAAATGAAGAAGAATTAAACACTATGTGTAGTCTTGCTTTTCTCGTAGCAGTGAAATGGGCACTTCTTATTCAGAACGGCATTTATTCCATGAATAGTACAAGGCCTTGAAATCTTAACAATGTCTTGACAAATGAAAACTTGAACGAGGCCAGATTTCGTGCCCAGACGCTATACCAAAAACAGCTGATAACAATAATTGAGGATATCCGGACGCGCTTGCAGGACTGCCCGATTTTTCATTTGTTACTTCCGTTTTCCTTCTGTTACAGCCCAACATTACACCCAGAGGCTCTCCCTTGGGAAGAACATTGGGAGGAATGGTTGGGATGTTCCACAGATTATTCTCTCTGTGAAGCTAATAATAAACATCTCATAAGAGAACCTGTGGTTATAGAGTTGGAAAGCGACAGAATGGAAATATCAGTGACAAAAAATTTGGAGATAAATTCTGCATTAAGCAAGGCCCTGTTCAGTAATCCTTTACCCTGGCAGTCTCACATCAGTTATTTTATACTGGTAGTTTTGTAACTACAGCTTGTCACTGTTTCCTGATGCTAATGTCTTAATTCCAGTTACTCTAGAACTGTTGAAATACATATTTTCTTCGCTATGGCTGATTTTAACTGTTAGACACGAATTTTATTTATTTTATGTCAAACAACTCAGCTCACTGAGTCTGTGAGTGCGTGCTCAACAGCATCACTGGTTAGGGCGATAAACAGGAGATTCGAGTTCAAATACCACTCTGACGTATATTTTTATTTATCACAACATATATATACGAATTTATAAATGGATTTCATTGATTTCATTTCAGTCGATTTCATTATTCCAAAAAAATATTCACTGACTAACAAAAAAAGTGAAGCACCTAGAAGAGGAGGAAGAAATGAAATGAAGCTTCACGGTTTGAGAGGGTTGTGATGTAGGTTCAGTGATTGAAAAATCGAGTGCAATGTACAAAAAACTTGGCACTAAGAGCCTTCGACATGATGACGTTGCACCCCCTCTGGCCTGGACGAGTGCACTGATTGGGTTGGGAAGAGTGTCATAAATCCGTGTATCTTCTGCTGAGACATGCTGGTACGCAACTGTTGCAACTGGCCCTTAATGTCCTGGATACTGCCACTGGGACTAAGCCGGCCGGTGTGGCCGAGCGGTTCTAGGTGCTTCAGCCCGGAATCGCGCTGCTGCTACGGTCGCAGGTTCGAATCCTGCCTCTGGCATGGTTGTTTGTGATGTTCTTAGGTTCGTTAGGTTTAAGTAGTTCTAAGTCTAGGGGACCGATGACCTCAGAAGTTAAGTCTCATAGTGCTTAGAGCCGTTTGAACCATTTGAACTGGGACGAAATTGACGTGCGAGCTGTTTGCTCACATGTTGGATCGGGGACAGATCCGGGGACTACTCACCATCACGCAGTCCGTTCATAGAGGCACGTCTCATATGTGGACAAGCATTGTCCTGTTGAAAAATGGTGCCACGACACTGTCGCACGAGAGGTGACACATGAGGCCGCAGGATGTCTGCGACGTACCGTTGTGCTGTCATAGTTCCGGCAAATAACACAACCAGTCGTGACCTGAAGTCATATACGATGGCTCTCCACATCGTGAGGTCAAAAGTAATAACGCCAGGACCTCTCCCTAGGTCGCCTTTGATGGTCATCTGGGGTGGTGCAGGACCACGACTCATCGCTGAATACAATGAGAGTACATTTATCAGCAGTCTGTGCTTCCCAGTCTGTGCTTCCCGGTCATGGCATCTCTCCACCCGCAGCCGCTTGTGTTGTGGTGTTTAGCTAGCCACTGCGTTAAGTATTAATTTCACGAAGTTACGATCATCCGACAACTTCGTTGTATATCTTGACTGACTGACTGGGAACGATGGTAATATACCCGATCGGTGGGTCGGAGTTTATGTATTTGACCCATGTAACACACAGTTCATTTCACTTTTTTAAAATTTAATTACAAATTTAACCATTTGCTACGTACAGTTTATATAAACGGAAACTTTTTTAGAACTTTTTTCTCTCAACTCTGTTCTCCTGAACCTGTGGGTAACACATATCTCAAACTGATTTTGCCATTTTTCTGGGTTTTACACTTTCTCTCCATTAAAATTACTACACCAAGAAGAAATGCAGATGATAAACTGATATTTATTGGACAAATATATTATACTAGAACTCACATGTGATTACATTTTCACGCAATTTGGGTGCATAGATCCTGAGAAATCAGTACCCAGAACAACCACCTCTGGCCGTAATAACGGCCTCGACACGCCTGGGCATTGAATCAAACAGAGTTTGGATGGCGTTACAGGTACAGCTGCCCCTGCAGCTTCAGCACGATACCACAGTTCATCAAGAGTAGTGACGAGCCAGTTCCTCGGCCACTATTAACCAGACGTTTTCAATTGGTGAGAGATCTGGAGAATGTGCTGACCAGGGCAGCAGTCGAACATTTTCTGTATCCAGAAAGGTCCGTACAGGACCTGCAGACATGCGGTCGTGCATTATCCTGCTGAAATGTAGGGTTTCGCAGGGATCGAATGAAGGGTAGAGCCACGGGTCGTAACACATCTGAAATGTAACGTCCACTGTTCAAAGTGCCGTCTATGCGGACAAGAGGTGACCGAGACGTGTAACCAATGGCACCCCATAGTATCACGCCTGGTAAGACGCCAGTATGTCGGTGACGAATACACGCTTACAATGTGCGTTCACCGCGATGTCGCCAAACACGGATGCGACTATCACGATGCTGTAAACAGAACCTGGATTCATCCGAAAAAATGACGTTTTGCCATTCGTGCATCCAGGTTCGTCGTTGAGTACACCGTCGCAGGCTCTCCTGTCTGTGATGCAGCGTCAAGAGTAACCGCAGCCACGGTCTCCGAGCTGATAGTCCATGCTGCTGCAAACGTCGTCGAACTCTTCGTGCAGATGGTTGTTGTCTTGCAAACGTCCCCATCTGTTGACTCAGGGATCGAGACGTGGCTGCACGATCCGTTACAGGTATGGGGATAAGATGCCTAACATCTCGACTCCTAGCGATACGAGCCCGTTGGGATTCTCCACGGCGTTCCGTATTACCCTCCTGAACCCACCAATTCCATATTCTGCTAACAGTCATTTGATCTCGACCAACGCGAGCAGCAATGTCGCGATACGATAAACCGCAATCGCAATAAGCTACAATCCGACCTTTATCAAAGTCAGAAACATGGTGGTACGTATTTCTCCTCCTTACTCGAGGCATCACAACATCGTTTCACCAGACAACGCCGGTGAACTGCTGTTTGTGTAAGAGAAATCGGTTGGAATCTTTCCTCATGTCAGCACATTGTAGGTGTCGCCACCGCTCCAACCTTGTGTGAATGCTCTGAAAAGCTAATCATTTGCATATCTCAGCATCTTCTTCCTGTCGGTTAAATTTCGCGTCTGTAGCGCGTCATCTTCGTGGTGTAGCAGTATCACGCCCATTGGTTTTGACAGCTTAAAAAATTGCGGAGGGTTGGTCAATTTGCTTCACTACCGTGTCGGCGTTAACTCGTTGCTATGCTGTCCCTCCTCCGACAAGCTGACGCTCGGGCGTGCAGCCAGCTGCAGCTGCAGCTGTACAGCTGCCGGCGGTGGGCGCCGCGGCCGGCGGTCTGCCCACGCACCGCGCAGCGGACGCAGCGTCTTCTGTGCGTGGGCGGCGTGGGCCGAGGAGGGAAGGGCCGCCGGGCAGCCGCGAGAGGAGCGCGTTTTTCTGCGTCCCCCCACTCCTCACTCCCTCACTCTCTGCGCTACGTCAGATGAGGCCGAAACAGAAGCCGAAGTTCAGAATACGGCGCTGCGGCTTTCAGGCTGTTCCATCAATACTTACAACCATTAACACTACAAGTTCAGGAAAAGCTGGAGACAAGGTAATATTACATATTGTGCGTATATAATGCAGTGAGGAGAGTACGTTACGAAATTTGTGGCTGATTTGTGGGTGTGAAGGATGTGAAGCCATCTCTCCACCAACAATGGCCACAACACGGCTAGGCATTAAATGGAACTGAGCTGGCATGACAGGTACTGGTATTAGTCGACCACTATATTTTTGCACCTGTGAGTCAGTGCGTTTCGGTCAGCTTACCGTGAGTCAGCGCGCGATCGGGGTTCATAGTATATGCTCTGCTGACCTGAAAACATTTATAGTACGATGCGTTTTCCTTGGGCACCGTCCTCCTGCTTAGCTGAGTGGTAACGTGAGTGCCTTCCCTGCAGCGGTCCCGGGTTCTATTCCCGGCCAGCTTGGAGATTTTCTCCGCTCGTGGACTGGGTGTTGTGTTATCCTCGTCATCACTTCATGCTCATCGCCGGCACGCAACTCGCCCCATGTGCCGTCGACTGTAATAAGACTTGTACTCGGCGTTCGAACTTCCCGGCCAACAATGCTATTCGTTCATTTCATTTCCTTGGTCACCACTGTGCTTGTTTACTGTATTGTCAGCAAGTATTTCCGGTTGCGGCCATATACATGGTATCGTGGTGGAGTAGTACGTCATCCCACACTGCTTCATCTCTGTGCCACAGTTCATAAATCTTAGTGGCTAGCGAGAGGTGTCGTGCTATCTCTCTGCAATTCAGGGCCACATGTTTCCATAGTAAGGGATCTGAGGAATGTCCTGGTCAGGGCAACTGTATCGATGCACGACAGAACGAACATCGTGCGGTCTTGCATTATTTTGCTGGAAGATAATGTCATTGAGACTTAAACGCAGACACCAACCTTAACAAGTCAGAAAAGTAACTCTGGCTGTCTACATTATCGACTGTGCGAATCAGAGTTGAACATATTGTGTACCCAATGGCAGGCCATAGTATCACGCTAGGTGTTGGGCCCTTATGACGATGACGAACGCAATCTGGCAAAGTTCGTTCTTCTAGAAATCTTTAAATACGGGTGCAGAATCGGGACAAAGTCCATTGGTGTCGTTAGGTAGCGCTGTTGTCGGGGCACTCCTCTCTGCTGCCCCCTTGCGCTAACGTTTCAGACTTCACTCTGAAAGTTCTCTACATTACTTCATGGAATCCATCCAATAGTCCCTTATGGAGGTGAATCAGCTTACTCGTGGGTTCGACAGCCGTATGGAATGTTGAAGAACAGCAAGCTACATGCCGGCACCAACTCTCATCTTCTCCTTTAGTTCAGTTCTAAAATCATCAATAGCTAGCACAATGTAACCTTACACTGTACAAGCAGTTATTGCGAAGTCATTCACTCCTTAGAGATACACACTAGTTACCTCGTAAGAGTTCACAGGAAGACAACAGCGACCCACCTCCCTGATCTCTGTTTGTCGAAATGCTTACTGACGACTGTAATACTGTATTAACAGTGATTTAGGATTTAACGTTAATTTACAATGACTAATAATCCAAGGCATGTACCAGTTTAAAGCTACCTATATACACTTCTCTTGCACGTTCTCTCCTGCTTCTGCCGCGTACACGAGTGCCGTTTCAGTATCTTTCACATACAGAGTTTCGCTTTTTTCTATTGGTGGAAACTGTTAGACGATCGTAATGACAAACTCGATGTTACGTTAGTCTGACACCATAGGAGAAAAACAGAACTCCAGTCGCCATGTGATGTACTAGAACATTGATGAAAGTGGTCTGTAATACTTTGGGTCCCCTATAAAAAGCTAACACAATTTAGTACGCGTGTGGTATAGATAAACTGTGATCCATGATGAATGCCCCAAGTGCATTTCATCACTGTTAAAGATGAGCCATTTCCAGCTCTCCAACAGTCCTAAGCAATATGCCAAGTTCCAGACATGTTGAGTAGAATTCGGGAAGCGCGCAGGCCGCAGCATTCGAGTCACATCAACTGAGCTCCTTGTCGAAGAGCACTGTCATCTGTATAACTGGCAACGGTACTAAACGCAACAAATGATTCGATAATCTGTTCCCTCTGCATTCCAGCCGGCACAAAACTGTTTCGAATGTTGAGGACAGTCCTACCACAGCCTTAACGATTTCTCGCATCCAGTCAGTCCATTAGAACCACACTGCAAATATGAAGTTGTTGCGATAACTGCACTCACTTTAGATCTCAATAACTTGCCTACCTGGTGGAGGTCGGTAGCGCACAGTGGCACTTGACCCGCACTTAGCCGACTCAGTTCTTGCTAGTGTGAGACTTTTCCGCCTCGATTAATAAGTCAGCAATAATTTTCTGACCACCAGCCTATGCTCTCGGCCCGGCGAATATCAGAGTGCGGGCATGTGAAGTTCTGTGTGGTGATCACTCAATCAAATGGGGATGTTATTCTGTGACAAACTTGTACATCTACGTCTATACTCCGCAAGCAACATCATAGTGTGGTGGGAGGGTACTTTGTGTACTGCTGTCACTCTCCCATCCCCCCCCCCCTCCCCCCCCCCCTTTTTCCTGTTGCAGTCGCGAACGGTGCGGGAGAAAGTCGATTGTTTGTAAGCCTTCGTCGCATTCTAATCTCTCCTGTCTTGCCTTCGTGGTCTTTTCACGACATATATTTTTAGTAGTGGAATAGTAGCGGTGAAGGAATAAAAGTATTTACCTGTAGTGTAGAAATAATAGCCGCAGAAATGTAAAATATGAAATTAGGACCCACTAGTGTACTTAGGTAGTGGATTAATACGTATAATTATAACAGTTTTGAATGAATAATTTTTTTAAAAATATAGGTATGTAGTAGGAAGCAATATATTGGTTAAATCTTCTAGGAACTTAAGCTCTTCGTATTATTTGAGAGTAGAAGGCCATGTGCTGGAACTCCGTTTCACATATTTTCTGCGTTCCTCTTCCGTAAACAATCATAGCTACTAAAACATGTAACATTCATCGCAGTCATTTGTGTTGTGCACTTCACTCACTATACTGAAGAGAGGAAAAGTAACATCAGTATTCTAGTAGGTCACGAATTCACATGAAAGTAGTTCACAATTTTTGCGCTCGAAATAATGACTATGCCGCATGTGTGTTCACATGGCTTCCATATAGATCAAATGTGTCTGAGAGGAGCGATGTCATATTCTTTCAAGAGACAAATTAATCGTTTGAAGGAAAATAGGGCGAAAGATTAGAGATTGGCGCTTTGTTGAGGTCCTGGTCACGGAAAGGACGGGATGTTTTGATGAAAACTCCTTCAACATGTAGGTTATTTTAGGAGTAGTGGTAATTTTGTTGGGTAGGAGTGAGCTAGGAAACTGACAATCACTTTGTTGTAGTAAACACTTCCGCAATCGCCGCGGGTGATTTAAGATAACTACAGAAAATACAAATCAGGGAGGCTCGATGTTGATTTGAATCACGCTACTCCACCAACGAGGCTCTATTGTCTCAACTAGTACGCCATTTTTCCCAGTTAAGTTCATTAGAGAGAGCAACGAATCAGTTTAGTGGTACCGCACCACATGACTTTCAATGAATCTTTTACACTTGGTCATTACGCTTTAAGAACAACGAGCAATATCCTCCAGTACAAGATCAGAGTTTGAATATCACACACCTTTACCAGCATCGAGGGAGGTGGCGCAATGGTTAGCTGTTCAAACCCGGGTCCGGCCATCCTGATTTAGGTTTTCAGTGATTTCCTAAAATCGCTTCCGACAGGATGGTTCCTTTGAAAGGGCACGGGCGACCTCCTTCTCCATCCTTCCCTAATCCGATGGGATCGATGACCTCGCTGTTCGGTCCTTCCCCCAAATCAACCAACCAATCGACCAACCTTTTACGAGCTTAGGCAAACGGAGCAAATGAGTCGTTCCTTTTTGCAATAGATGTAGTCTACGGTGCACCTTAAGTGTCATTTAGCTCATAGGCGGCTCCTGAGAAAATTCGAAAATTACGTTTCTCATTGCTATCGAGAAACTCTACAGAAACATGGTTTTTGGATACCAAAACCGAGTCGCGTTTTCCAAGACGGTTCTGTACAGCAAATGACTGAAACTTTTATGATACATCTCTAAGATCCCGATCTCGAACAACCTTGAAAATTTGCTTAATATTTCTAACCATTCCAGAGATACGGAGGTTCAAACTTACCCTACTTTTACACGTTAAATACGCACTTAAAATCCAGTACGAGGCGAAAACGTAATTTATAAAGTGAGACAGCACGTAATATGCTGGAAAGTGTCTTCCTTATTATCCGAAGGTTTGTGGGACCCCAAGTTGTAATATTGAAGTACATGCAAAATTTTTGTGCATGTAAAAACAGACCTGAGGTGTAAAATTAGTTTTGCGTTATTTCAATTTCACATAAATAAACTAACAAAATTTTACTGATCCATAAAATTCTTTTCATATGGCTGATATGCGGTGCTGTAGCAGGGAGAAGAAGGTGGCAGCGGAAAAATGCCCCTATCGGAGCACGAAAGAAGGCGAATATTCTCCTGTTTAAAGGTGGGGTACCAGCTGCTCCAGTCTTCCTCGGCACCTATAAAAATTTTCCCACAAATTTTGCCGTACAAATGTATTCACGCTTTTTTTGCTGAGAAAGAAGGAGACATTGACAGTGGGAAAGAGACGGAAAAGTAATAAGTACTGGAAGATAGTAGACAGTGGTTGTTATACAGACAGAACGAAAGAGACAATGGCAGTGTGAGCGACATGGATACGCTAGTAGTTGAACATAGTTGACAGTGAGAATAGTGCTACGAAAAGAGTGTAAGAGACAGTGCCACTGGGAGAGAAATAGAGAGGAGGAGAAGGAGGTGGAAGTAGGCGACAGCCAGTGATAATGAGAGACATAGTCTGTGACAAAGAGGAAGAGAGAGACAGAGACAGTGAGAAGAGAGAGCAGCAGTGGGAAGGAATGAGTGAGAAAGTAGCAGTAAGAGGGAGGCAGAGAGTGAGTGGAGACAGCAGTAGTTGGACAGAACGTAGGAGACTGTGGCTGTGAGGCAGGAGACTTCTCAAAAGATTATGACAGTGAGTTGGGCTGAATGAGTGAGTGAGAATTGACAACTGGGAGTTACTGGGTATGAACGGCCTATAGCGATGGACTAGTTGGTGCACGCGAGTTACGGTTAGGGGAGCTTGTAGGCGTTTGAGGTGAGCTGCACGTTAAACAGATAGCTGCTGCTGTCTCTTCTCACCGTCACTATCTGTCTTGTCATACACTCTGCCTCTCATTGTCACTCTCTCAGCACAAAATATGTCCGCAAGCTAATATTTTTGGAGAAATTTGTAATGGTACGGAGGGAAGTAGAATGAGGCAGCCGGTTCCCCACTTTACAGTCATAGTCTTTTAAACAGGAGCGCTTCCGACGTTTTTGTGCTTCGACAGGAGCATTTTTCCGGAGCTAAGCACTCGATGACAAAAAAGTGAGGCATACATAAAACGGATGTTAATGTAACCTGCTATATGTAAACACCATCGATGGGTATGTAAGTGAGTAGAGCATATCGCAACCCTTCACATTGCCTTATTGTGCACCAAGCACATCGTAACCCTTCACATCCGCGCCTGCCGTACGAAAACAGATGCTGGACGCCTTCCAACAGCTTGTGTCATCTTGCACCATTGGTCATAATCTAGTAGTAGCTAGACTAGGGAACAACCACCCCATGCGCAGGTTGCCGTTAACACAGACTGCTGCGTTTGGAGTGATATGGGAACGGAGAAGCATGCACTGCCGATGAATGGCATCGGATAGTGTTCAACAGTGAATTGTCGTTCTGTGCTATCCCCGACGACCATCGTCGTAGAGTGTGGTGGCGGTCTAGGAGAGTTCCCATTCTTCCAATATTTCGGAGTGGCACAGAGCTGGTACTGCCGGAGTCATGGTGTGGGAAGCGATTGAGTATGACTTCAGCTCATGGCTGATAATGATTGAGGGAACAAAACATCAGAGACATCCTGGACCCTCGCGCATTACCTCTCGTACGACAATATTGTGGTGCCATTTTTCAACAGAACAATGTGTCTCTATGAACTGGTACTCCGGTGGCCAACAAGATCTCTGGATCTTGCTTCGACCGAAGACGTTGAGGCAACCTTGGTAGGTAAATCCGTTCCAGTATGCATGGTATCAAGGATTAGTTACAACAGCTGCGTGCCACGTTACTTCAGAAGTGGATACAACGGCTTTATCGTAGCCTCCCAACCGAATCCATTTATGAATCCAGACCAGAACGGTTGCAACGTCACAATCATAAGGGGGCTCATACTGCCAAGTTCTTCGTAAATTTGGATATATTTTGTGATCACTGAAACAATGTCACATACCCTTTAAAGCTATGAAGTTCTATTTCGTTTCTTCCTCTCACTCCGGGTGCTTGACTGTTTTGGTCAGGTAGTGTACTTACTTACCCGCAGGCGGCTCTCAGTTTTGCAGTGGACAGTTGACAGTTGTCCATATCTTTTTAACTTGACGGTTCGTTTCCAAACACGCTGTCGATACGAAACTTGTCTGATACTCAGTACCTGATCGTTGGAAGTCGACGAGGACGTTCCGCGCCTACAGTTACGGCGGGGTCGTAATGTACGATCACTTGTGAGGACGAAACGGCAGGCGGCAGGAGTGAGAGCCGGGCTGGGCCTCCGTTATCCGCGGTGTCGCGCGCCGATGTACGTACGAGGAGGGAACATGGGACGACGGGACGTGCCGCCGCGCTCACTCGCGCCCACGCGGGCCGGCGCTGATTTACGTAAGAGTCTGGCCGCCCACCGCCGCCTCGGAGGGCTGTGGCACAGCTCGCGAACCCGCAGGTGTCCGGCGCTTACAGTGGCGAGCGCAGGTGCGCCGCACGCCGCGTGGGGCGCAGCGGCGAGTTACGTGTCCGGCCGCTCCACTCCGCAGCAGATGCACGGCTTGCGGTCAAATGGCAACCCAGGCTGGCTGGACGAGTCTGCGACCGCGGAGGCTCACACACAGATTTGCAGTGGACGCCTGCGCGCGACAGACTTCATTTTCTTGCAGTAGTATCAGCGCGTCGCAATGTACAGGGTGCCACTGGGGAACGAGAAAATCTGAAATAATTAGAAAAGCTAGGGATCAAAATGGCTCTGAGCACGATGGGACTTAACATCTATGGTCATCAGTCCCCTACAACTTATAACTACTTAAACCTAACTAACCTAAGGACAGCACACAACACCCAGCCATCACGAGGCAGAGAAAATCCCTGACCCCGTCGGGAATCCAACCCGGGAACCCGGGCGTGGGAAGTGAGAACGCTACCGCACAACCACGAGATGCGGGCTACATAGGGATTGTTTCCAGAGCTGCACAAAAGAAACAATATTATGTGACCATAGTACTCTGACACGTGGTTCAGTAGTAGACAAGACAAGTTGCTTACGCAACTACTTAGAGTGATCGAAACATTAATGTAATTAAAAATGTGCAACTGAGACGGTACAGTAAATGGGATGCGATATTGCAGTGCCTCAGTTGTTAAGAAGTACGGTGCAATGTTTCTTCGGACTGAAGGAACAGGCACTGCGGCGACTACGGCCGTTTTGAATTACACGAAATGTATTCGCAGTACCGAGCATCGACGGTCATCACCTGTTCAGTGGAACGACGACAGTGAAAACTCGTGCCGGACTCGGACTCAAACCTGCATTCCCCGCATTACACGAGCGGTCGCTTTAATACGTTTCGCTATCAGACCCAATCTTCCATAAGTCGTCGTTACTGTTTCACTGATTGTACTCGTACAGAAATTATGTAACTCCCATACATGCATGCATGTCCAAAGGAACATTGCATTGTCCTTCCTGACAACACAGGCACTGCAATATCGCATCGTGCAAATGGCTCTAAGCAATATGGTACTTAACATCTGAGGTCATCAGTCCCCTACACTTAGAACTACTTCAACTAACCTAAGAACATCAATCACATCCACGCCGAGGCAGGATTCGAACCTGCGACCGTAGTAGCAGCGCGGTTCCGGACTGAACCGCTCGGCCACCCTGGCCGGCTGCAATATCGGGTCTATCCGCTGATATATAGTAGTGAATTTCAGTTAAAGGTCTTCCCCTGTAGACGAATGACGTAATGTGTGTACGACCACGGGTCGTGACGTAAGAACGACAACATATGGAAGTCTGGGCCTGGCCGTGGGTGGTGCGCGGATAGCCAAAGCGGTAGCCGGCACGGTAGCTCAGCGTGTTCGGTCGGAGGGTTAGCAGCCCTCTGTAATAAAAAACTGAATGAACGGACCAACGGAGAACCTGAACGGGTGTCGTCGGACGTCCGGCCCGAACGAACTCAACGAACAGTATAGAACATAATGAGATTAGAAAAAGCGGTTTACGCGGCCGCTCGCTTGCGTAATGCGGGGAACTGGGTTCGAGTTTCCGTCCGGGGCAAATTTTCACTACAGTTATTTCCTTGCATAGCTGATGGATGTTAGTATTCGGAAATGCGAATACATTTCATGAAAGATATTACTTAACCATTCAACCCTACCCTAACCCGAGGTAATTCAAAAGTCCCCTCCTGTTCATAGTGTCATAAAAAGCACTGAGTTGTATTCGGCCATTTGTGTCCTGTCTGGACCTCTAGCTATAGCACAGGAAACTCTATGGCTGCGATATTTCAACATCTATGTCCACAGATGGCAGTAAAACACAGACTGTCATGTCCCTGTGTTGTTCGTTACATCGTAAGAGCTTAGGAAGCATGCTAACATGAAAGCACATTATTGAGAGGGGTTTTGATGTTTATGACCTGCTCTAACTTTTTCGTACCTATTTCCATAAGTGCTACTAACTAATGCACCTGATGATTATATCTTGACGGGACTCAAAGGTTTCACTTGTTTGTATATAATAAAAGTTGCTTATATTGCTGGGCGCGATCTGATATTTGGTGACAAATAAGAATTTTTGCAGCCAAGACAGCGTGCTGAAATACTTTTAGTTCTTCAGTGACCAGTTTCGACAGAGTCTAGCAAGTACGACTTAGCCAACTGACATTACACAATATCTGCATGGCATTGGCGTCGGTATAATTCGTTCATGATTGTGGACGTGTAGGAACCATGTCAGTATTGTCGCCTTCGATAAGAAAAAACAGTTACATGTATAACTAAGCTATAAATGTAATAGCGTACGATATAATTGTATCTGTGATTCAGGTGAACCAACAATCTATATCCCGTATTGGGATATTATACAGGCTGAACATTAATAAAATCGACAAACTGCACGGACGGAATCCTAACTGGAAATGGAGGCAAAGAGGGCCTATGAACGTGTGTCCGGGAATGGACGGTGTGCGCCCAGTGACAAGAAATCGTTCCGGAACACAGTACAGAGCTGCATCGTACCCACGTCACAACACATGTTCAGAGTGGCCTCCATGGGATGCAGTGCTCGCGTTCACACGTCAAATCCTAGACCGTCGCACTCTTCCGTGCTTTCCGGCGTCTGCTGCGTGCCGCAAGCGGGGCTTTGGCAGCTTGCATTCCTCTCTTCCAGACAGCGTGGCGTCGCAGAGGGAGAAGTGTGCCGTCGGATGAGAGAGACTGGCACGCGTGCACAAGATCACACACAAGCAGAGGTCTTGACCATCCCTCCTCTACAGGGTCCAGTCGACAGTGTACCGTCTCCTGGCAAGGCTTCTAAAACCCGCTCTAAACTGTTACGATACCCACAATAACGAACAAAACTATGCTCGTTTATGTATGCAAATATGCTGTCAGTGATGGAATATTATTTCTGAACGAAAAAACTTTACAGTTTTACGTATTTTCAACACAAAAATATTAATAATAAATATATTTCTATGTAACAGATACTAAGAATAACAAAGACTATGAGTGTAATTCATGTCATGGCGTTTCTATATAATTGTATGATAAAAGACTTGGATGAACAAAAAGAACGCTCCGTTGTCAGCTCTCGAATGCACTAGAAGCTTTAGTACGACGTTAATCGTATGTAAGTTTTGTTCAGAACATATGTGTAGAAAGTGTTTACCCTTGTAATCTCATTTCATATCTCTCCCACCATGCGAATATAATTAAGTGGAAATAATTAATTACAGCTGGAATTCAAGAGTTATCATTGGCCGTCTGCCATTCTTTACTCGTCATGGTGCACTGGCATCCATTACGTGAAATATAATTAACCATACTATTTTCGGGCTCCACCCACAAGATAACAGGAAATAATAATTCAAATACCATTGCTATCAGGAAAAGAAAATATTTTTGGAAGAAAAGTTTTCATTAAATATACACTCCTGGAAATGGAAAAAAGAACACATTGACACCGGTGTGTCAGACCCACCATACTTGCTCCGGACACTGCGACAGGGCTGTACAAGCAATGATCACACGCACGGCACAGCGGACACACCAGGAACCGCGGTGTTGGCCGTCGAATGGCGCTAGCTCCGCAGCATTTGTGCACCGCCGCCGTCAGTGTCAGCCAGTTTGCCGTGGCATACGGAGCTCCATCGCAGTCTTTAACACTGGTAGCATGCCGCGACAGCGTGGACGTGAACCGTATGTGCAGTTGACGGACTTTGAGCGAGGGCGTATAGTGGGGATGCGGGAGGCTGGGTGGACGTACCGCCGAATTGCTCAACACGTCGGGCGTGAGGTCTCCACAGTACATCGATGTTGTCGCCAGTGGTCGGCGGAAGGTGCACGTGCCCGTCGACCTGGGACCGGACCGCAGCGACGCACGGATGCACGCCAAGACCGTAGGATCCTACGCAGTGCCGTAGGGGACCGCACCGCCACTTCCCAGCAAATTAGGGACACTGTTGCTCCTGGCGTATCGGCGAGGACCATTCGCAACCGTCTCCATGAAGCTGGGCTACTGTCCCGCACACCTTTAGGGCCGTCTTCCGCTCACGCCCCAACATCGTGCAGCACGCCTCCAGTGGTGTCGCGACAGGCGTGAATGGAGGGACGAATGGAGACGTGTCGTCTTCAGCGATGAGAGTCGCTTCTGCCTTGGTGCCAATGATGGTCGTATGCGTATGCGTGTTTGGCGCCGTGCAGGTGAGCGCCACAATCAGGACTGCATACGACCGAGGCACACAGGGCCAACACCCGGCATCATGGTGTGGGGAGCGATCTCCTACACTGGCCGTACACCTCTGGTGATCGTCGAGGGGACACTGAATAGTGCACGGTACATCCAAACCGTCATCGAACCCATCGTTCTACCATTCCTAGACCGGCAAAGGAACTTGCTGTTCCAACAGGACAATGCACGTCCGCATGTATCCCGTGCCACCCAACGTGCTCTGGAAGGTGTAAGTCAACTACCCTGGCCAGCAAGATCTCCGGATCTGTCCCCCATTGAGCATGTTTGGGACTGGATGAAGCGTCGTCTCACGCGGTCTGCACTTCCAGCACGAACGCTGGTCCAACTGAGGCGCCAGGTGGAAATGGCATGGCAAGCCGTTCCACAGGACTACATCCAGCATCTCTACGATCGTCTCCATGGGAGAATAGCAGCCTGCATTGCAGCGAAAGGTTGATATACACTGTACTAGTGCCGACATTGTGCATGCTCTGTTGCCTGTGTCTATGTGCCTGTGGTTCTGTCAGTGTGATCATGTGATGTGTCTGACCCCAGGAATGTGTCAATAAAGTTTCCCCTTCCTGGGACAATGAATTCACGGTGTTCTTATTTCAATTTCCAGGAGTGTAGAACAACTGAAGAGAAAGACTTCAGCCCCACCTCACACTTTTTTAATCCATCTTCATCGCCCATGATCTTTCATTCTTCGTATTTCCCTTTGGTTCTTGTACATATTGTATGTTAGACGTCCTTAACCGCCTAGTTTGTATCTATTTTTCTGAGAATTTCAAACACTTTGTGAAATGCTTTTTCTAGGTCGACAAATCCTGTGTGTCGTAACTTTTCTTAAGTCTTGCTTCCATCATCAAGTGTGGCGTCAAGCTGTTTCTCTTTAGCCATTACTCTTCATAAAGCCAAACTGAGGGTAATCTAACAGAACCTAAATTTTCTATCCGATTTTCGGCATATTATTCTTATCAGCAACGCAGAGGCATGAGCTATTAAGACGATTGCGTGATAATTTTCGCATTTATCTGATGTTGCTCTCTTTGGGATTGCGTGACTGACATTTTTCCGGAAAGCCGATGGTATGTCCAAACTCCCTTTGATTCTGCATACTAACTTCAATAATCGTTTCGCTGCTGTTCCCCCGAAGATTTTATAAATTCCGATGGAATGTTGTCTGTCCCCTCCGGCTTGTTTATCAAGTTTTCCAAAACGCTGTGAAATTCTAATACTGGGCGCCTAGGTCTTCAAAATAAACATCGATTTCTTCTTTACCACATCAGCAGTAAACACCGGACGTAAGGTGGCATCCGAACGGCACCATATAGCAGAGGACACAGTGACTCGTACCATCGCGTAGTCCTCTAGGCTCGGTAACGAAGTTCTTTTCTAAAAAGTCTTCGCTATCGAGCAACCATGAGTCGGATGAGCGATGAATAGCCGCGCGGGATTAGCCGTGCGGTCTAAGGCGCTGCAGTCATGGACTGTGCGGCTGGTGCCGGTGGAAGGCATGGGTGTGTATGTTTGTCCTTAGGATAATTTAGGTTAAGTAGTGTGTAAACTTAGGGACTGATGACCTTAGCAGTTAAGTCACATAAGATTTCACACACATTTGAACACTCCTGTTCAATGAAGAACTTTGCCGGACGAAGTGGCCGAGCGGTTCTAGGCGCTACAGTCTGGAATCGCGCGACCGCTACGGTCGCAGGTTCGAATCCTGCCTCGAGCATGGATGTGTGTGATGTCCTTAGGTTAGTTAGGTTTAAGTAGTTCTAAGTTCTAGGGGACCGATGGCCTCAGAAGTTAAGTCGCATAGTGCTCAGAGCAATTTGAATCATTTTTGAAGAACTTTGAGTTTACGTTGACATAAGATTATCTTAGGAAAAAAACTGTGCACTTAATTGCTACTGTGAGTGCCACGTTGTCATTTTTTGTTTGTCGTTCACAGTTACTATTTGATTTTACATATTGTCATTTTTTCATTTGGAGATAGTGAGTGGAGCTGTGGACACACGAAAACAGAGTGGCAAGTGGGGAAGTCGGAACATTTCCGACTTATTCTTTTGTTAACGTTTGCGCTGTGTGTGGGGATAATGCTATTAGACAGAGCACGGCAGGAAAATGGTTTTGTCGTTTTATTGAGGATCATTTTGACATCAGTGACTCTCTATGTTAAGGAAGACCTTCGCGGTTTGATTCAGATCGTTTAAACGCATTTGTCCACAATTATACACGTCAGTGTATTCTAGAACTAGCAAATGTGATGTGCTGTGGTCATTCGACCATCGTGCGACATTTGCTTGTAATGGGGAAGCTCCAAAAATGCGGTGTGTGGATACCGCATGCTCTAAGCCAAAATGAGCAGTGCCCTTACGTGCATTTCTGCTTGCTCGTAATCAGTTGGCTCGTGGCTCACACCGACTATTCCTATTCCGCATCTTTGCTGGTGACTATAAATGGTAAAACACCGTAACGAAGACGCTCTTCCGCATTCTGCTACAGCGAGAAGAAACGCTTTACGGAAACTGCGTTGGGAAACCACTCCAGAACCACCTTATTTGCTTGATCTTACGCCCTTATATTTTCACCTTCTCCGCTCTCTATCGAACAACCTTCAAGGAACTTCCTTTCCGGATGAGAATGTGCTACGAACATGTGTCGATGAGTTCTTCGCCACAACACCACGTGATTTCTATAGTCTCGGAATCGAAAACTTATCGCAACGTTAGCAGACTGTTGTAAATAGTGAGGGTGAATATATTATTGACGACTAAAGTCTCTGTTACGTGTACCCGTTGTGTTTATGGAAAAATCCTACGATCCAATAATTTTCATTCTTCACAATTTATGACGTTCGTCACCTTTGGTTTGTGGTGGTGCTATTCGTTTTCGGTTGGCGTAGCCCCGCCTACCGAGGGTTTTAATTTATATGCACAACGATGTTTCCGTGCGTTTCTGACTTTAAAATGGCGGGATGTTCACTTGTCGTGATATCGTCGGTTGTCGGCTACGTTGCTGCACGTAGTCTGAACAACGCTGCCGCCCTGAGGTATGGGCTGAGACAGCTCCGTCCCGGTCGGTAGCGCAGGTGTGCGCCTCCGCCGCTGCTGGACGGCTCTGCTATTCCCGTCCCGTGTCCGACGGAGCGGAGCGCGCCTCCAGGTCCTTGACCCGCTCCAGCTGCGTCCCTGGCCAGCCTTGCTGCTGCCGCTGGCAGGCCCCATAGCTTCCCAAATAATGCACCGGGTGTACCGAGTACAGCGCGTGTGCTGCACAACGGTACTGTCAGCTGAGAACAGCGACCTGACAGAAAGGTCAAAGCTCATGAAATCATCTAGTGAAACAGAAGAGATATCTGAGGGGCTCCAAGGAAGTGTTATAGACCTCCTGTATTCCTAACCTACAGCGTCTTTCGAAATTACACCGACAGACTTCGAGGGGATGTAGAAGCTGTCTTGAGGAATAGAATGAGGTCAGGAACCAGTGTCTGGAAACGTCAGCCAGCAACGATACAGAGCGTCAACGTTATAGGCGCCGGAGCCTGTACGTGTACTGTATGTATATACAGTGTGATTCCGTGATGATGTTATAAACCTTCACGATGACTGAGAAGGATAAAAGTATCCGGAAACGACCCAGTACAAAATTACAAGCGAAAATCGTATTGATACCTCTTACAGTAGAATACATGTACAAATGCTGCTGACGAACAGTCAACTTTCAGAGGTAATACTATAAACCAAAATAAGAAAAAAAGGTGTCTGCTAAACATTACTTCTAAAATGTATACCTTAAGACCAACTTGTGTTTGCTCAACCAAAGAGTAGTGGATGTGGTTCGCAGTAGCGAAAATGAAC
This sequence comes from Schistocerca gregaria, assembly GCF_023897955.1. Lineage (NCBI taxonomy): Eukaryota > Metazoa > Arthropoda > Insecta > Orthoptera > Acrididae > Schistocerca > Schistocerca gregaria. The sequence continues at coordinate 672,272,732 of NC_064924.1, read as the reverse complement.
AAGTGCTCATAGCACTTTAGAGCCCATGTTTACTCGATTTTTTTTTTCTTGTTTTGGTCCATACTACCACCTCTGAAAGTTGTCTACCCTACAATATTAGCAACAACAGTACCGGTACGTGTACTCCACTCAGAGGTATCAGAAAGATTTTCGCTTATAAATGTAGACTCGTTCGTTTGCAGACCACGGTCCCTTACTTCAAATTTATACATTTATCCTCTTCTCAATCACACCTGTATGTTATTAACGTCATCACAGAATCATACATACATATACACAGACGCGGGCGCCAATAGTTTCGACGCTCTGTAGCGTCCGTCGTTGGATGACGTTTCCGAATACGGGATCCTATTTTCGTTTTGTTCCCCAACACATCTTCTACATCCATTCGAAGCTTGGCGGTTTAATTTTGAAACACCCTGTGCAAAAAAGATTTAGGAGAGAATCCATTAACTGGACGATAAACGACAGCATGTTCCGCAAACGATCTAAGAGAGCTGCTCGGATTCTCTCCTAAATCAGAAGACCCAAACCAATTACAAAATACTTTAGAAAACATATCTGAATGGTGCCGAAAGTGGCGTTTGATCTTAAAGAATAAAAAGTGTGAGGTCCTCCACATGAGAAATAAAAAAATTCTTTTAGTTTCGGTTACACGATAAAAAACGGAAATTTAAAGGTTGAAGGTGCAACTAAATACCTACGTATCACACTGACGAAGAACTTAAATTGGAACTACCACATAGAAAATGTTTTAGAGAAGGCGAGCTCTTCAAGGTGCGAGAGATCCACTACAAAGACTACGTACACTATGGGTTTCCGTCTTCTGTTACAGTATTGCAGCGCGGTACGAGATCGTCACCAGATACAGTTGACGGAGGACACCGTAAAAGTTCAAAGAAGGTCAGCTTGTTTTGTACTATCGCGAAATAAAGAAGACAGTGTCACGCATATGATAATCGAGTTGGGGTGGCAATCATTTAAATTCTCGTTGCCTTTGTCTTTTCACAAAATTATGATCATCAACTTTCTCTTGCGAATGTCAAAATATTTTTGATTACAACCTACTTGAGGAGGAACTATGATCGAAATAAATAAGACAAATTCGAGCTCGCACGGAGAGCTTTAGGTGTTCGTTCCTGCAGTCACGTAACACATTAAAGCGTCCTGGAGCCTGAGTACCGTAAGACGCTGCTACTGGAGCCAAAACAAGATGGCGAAGCTTGTTACAGTACTCAGATTCAGGGGTCTTTGCTGTGTCCAGGACTGCAGTCATCTCCATGCAAAAAAATAAAAAAATAACTAAAAAAATGGTTCAAATGGCTCTGAGCACTATGGGACTTAACTTCTGAGGTCATCAGTCCCCTAGAACTTAGAACTACTTTAAACCTAACTAATCTCAGGACATCACACACATCCATGGCCGAGGCAGGATTCGAACCTGCAACCGTAGTGGTCGCGCGGTTCCAGACTGTAGCGCCTAGAACCGCTCGGCCAGCAACAATTAACTATCTAACTGTATTTATTCGATATTATTATTCAAACTTTGACTACGTTTCTTATTTGATACTAGGTTAAAATTGCAGTAAACTACTTATACTGTATGAAGGACATCATCATTTCGCCAGTTACTGTTATAAATTTTTATTACACACTATTGCAATTTCGGCCTTAGGCCATGATCAAGTGCTGATATTACGGCTTTAAGGGATGTCAACGTAATGAAAGCTGACACATTTGTATGTTGACAGCGCTGTCAGCAGCAAATTGAATAAGAAGGTAGGGAAGTGTGCAAAGAGAAAGAAAGTCTTGTTGCTAGGTAGTTCGCATGCTAGGGGTGTGGGCCAACTTCTGCAGGATGAATTAGGGTCAGAATACCAGGTCACAAGTTTTTTCAAACCTAGTGCTGGACTGGGGCAGGTTACAGAGGATTTAGGTTCACTACGTAGAGGCTTTACTAAGGAAGATACCGTGGTTATTGTGGGTGGGCCGGGCAACAGTACTGACAGAGATCCGGGGTACAGCATAGAGTGTGACCTGGCAAACATTGCATCGGCATCGAGTCATACCAGTGTTGGGTTTGTGTCGGTTCTGGAGCGCCACGACCGGCCTCATTTGAGCTCTTCTGTCAGGAGAGTTAATTTGGAGTTGGAACGGCTACTTGTATCTGATGTGGGGTCACACATTGGTGTGGTTCCTGTTGATTAACTCTGTAGGTGGGACTATATTAGACATGGCCTACACCTCAACAAGAAGGGGAAGGGTAAACTGGCTGCGCTGATAGCAGGAAATTTAAAAGGGGGAGGAACTACACCTCATGGTGGTAACTCTTTTTTAGTGTAAGATCAGTGTCCAGTGGGAAACTCAGCCAGGCAAGTACTAAAGATGTTAAAAAAGTTAAAGATACAAAAGTAAAATGAAAAATGTTAGTATACCTGTATTTCATCAAAATATTGGGGGATTGAAGAATAAAATTGATGAGCTTCTGCTTTGTTTAGAAGATATAGAAACTGAGAATGTAATAGATGTACTATGCCTGTCTGAGCATCACATTGTCACTGATATGCAAAAGGTTAGCATCAATGGGTACAAATTAGCTGCACATGTAAGTAGAGATAATATAATGAGAGGAGGAGTTGCCATATATGTCAAAAGCTTCCACAGCGCCAAACATTTAGAAACTAAAAAATTTTGTGTAGAGCAACATATGGAAGCATGTGCCACTGAAGTAAAACTAAATGATGGCACTTTTATAATTGTAACAGTGTATAGGTCCCCCTCAGAAAATTACCAGCTACTTCTAGAAAACTTGGATGCTTTGTTGTGCTATCTGTCAGACAGGGGGAAGCAAATTATCATTTGTGGGGATTTCAATGTTGATTCCCTGAAAGAGTGTGATAGGAAGAATGACCTTGTAGTATTACTCAGTTCTTTCAATTTGAGCTCCGTCATTGATTTTCCTACTCGGATAACAAAGAACAGCAGGACATTGATAGATAACTTTTTTGTAGACCAAGATAAGTTTAAGGACATAAATGCTTATCCTGTTGAGAATGGTCTTTCAGATCATGGTGCACAGCTAGTTACAGTACATGGAATAGCTCCATGCAGTATATCAAATCAGAATTTCAAAGCAGTGCGTTCAATTAACAATATAAATACTGCAAACTTTAGGGAAAGCCTACAGCAGCTAGACTGGGACGAAGTGTATAAGGAACCCGATGCAAACTTGAAATATAACTTATTTCACAATACATTTTTAAGGGTATTTGAAAATTGTTTTCCCAAGAAAACAGTGAAACATAATTCCAAGAAAACATATAAAAAAACCGTGGCTAACTAAAGGAATAAGAATATCTTGCAACCGTAAAAGAGAACTGTATCTAACAGCAAGAGGGAGCATTGGCCCCGAAATTGTTCAATATTATAAAAACTATTGTGTGGTACTAAGAAAAGTTATTAAAAAGTCCAGAAGCATGTGTATCATGTCTGAGATCAGTAACTCTGATAATAAAATTAAAGCAATTTGGAACATTATTGAAAGGGAAACAGGGCAACCAAGAGCACAGGAAGACTTTAGTGCCATAAAACTGAATGACAAGTGTACTAACAAACAATCTGAAATTGGAAATATTTTCAATAATCATTTTTTAAATGTTGTGGAGAAAGTAGGATCTAGATCTTCACTAGAAGAGGCAAGGCTTCTAATAGTAGAGGCCATACCTGTGCAGTTTGAAACAACTGTATTTCCACGAACCTCTCCCTATGAAATCAGTGAAATTGTAAACTCACTGAAAAGTAAAAGCTCTTACGGAATTGATGGCATTTCCAGCAAGGCACTTAAAGCTTGTTCCACACAGATAAGTAGGATTCTCAGCCACGTATGTAATACCTCTTTGGAGCAGGGTGTTTTCCCCGATAGACTGAAATATGCCATTGTAAAACCATTGCATAAAAAGGGGGAAACGTCGGATGTCAACAACTATCGCCCAATCTCTCTTCTGACAGCTCTATCAAAAATTTTTGAGAAAGTAATGTATTCAAGAGTAGCCTCCCATATAGGTAAAAATAAAGTACTAACAAAATGTCAGTTTGGTTTTCAGAAAGGCTTTTCATCAGAAAATGCTATATACGCTTTCACTGATCAAATGTTAAATGCTCTGAATAACCGGACATCACCCATTGGTATTTTTTGTGATCTCTCAAAGGCCTTTGACTGTGTAAATCATGGAATTCTTTTAGATAAGCTAAATCATTATGGTTTGAGAGGGGCAGTGCACAAATGGTTTAATTCATACTTAACTGGAAGAATGTAGAAAGTTGAAATAAGTGGTTAATGTAATGTTAATACAACAGCTGATTCCTCAAACTGGGGGGCCATCAAGCACGGGATCCTACAGGGTTCAATCTTAGGTCCTTTACTGTTATTGATATACATTAATGACTTACCATTCCATATTGATGAGGATGCAAAGTTAGTTCTTTTTGCTGATGATACAAGTATAGTAATAACATCCAAAAACCAAGAACTAAGTGACGTAATTGTAAATGATGTTTTTCACAAAATTATTAAGTGGTTTAAATTTTGATAAAACACAGTATATACACTTCCGTACAGTAAATGGCACAACTCCAGTAATAAATATAGACTTTGAACAGAAGTCTGTAGCTAAGGTAGAATTTTCAAAATTTTTAGGTGTGTCCATTGATGAGAGGTTAAACTGGAAGCAACACATTGACGGTCTGCTGAAACGTCTGAGTTCGGCTACGTATGCTATTAGGGTTATTGCAAATTTTGGTGATAAGAATCTCAGTAAATTAGCTTACTATGCCTACTTTCATTCACTACTTTCGTATGGTATCATATTCTGGGGTAATTCATAATTGAGTAGAAAAGTATTCATTGCTCAAAAACGTGTAATCAGAATAATTGCTGGAGCCCACCCACGGTCATTTTGCAGACATCTATTTAAGAATCTAGGGATCCTCACAGTATATATATTCACTTATGAAATTTGTTGTTAATAATCCAGCCCAATTCAGAAGTAATTGCAGTGTGCATAGCTATAACACCAGGAGAAAGGATGATCTTCACTATGCAGGGTTAAATCTGACTTTGGCACAGAAGGGGGTAAATTATGCTGCCACAAAAGTCTTTGGTCACCTAACAAACAGCATCAAAAGCCTGACAGATAGTCAACCAACATTTAAAAATAAATTAAAAGAATATCTAGATGACAACTCCTTCTACTCATTGGCTGAATTTTTAGATAAAAATTAAGGGAGGGAAAAAACTAACTTAAGCATTAGTGTCATGCAATATTTTGTGTAATGTAATATCTTGTGCAGTCATCTTTCATTAACCTGACACGTTCCACATCATTACGAAGTGTCGTATTCATGATCTATGGAACAAGTATCAATCTAATCTAATCTAATCTCTAATCTTAAAGCCGTAATATCAGCACTTGATAATGGCCCAAGGCCGAAATTGCAATAGTGTGTAATAAAAACTTGTCACTGGCGTAAAGATGATGTACTTCAAAAGTTTTCATGACTGTGAATCCCAGCCACAACAAGTGCACTTATACGGTAGGTTCTTGGGCCACGAACGACGCGCTCGTGTTGGAACCATTAGACGCGTGCATTAGTTTTATGTGCCTTGTTTCCTGGGTGATTAACTATCAGAATACTAAGCTAAAGGCCGACCGGGGTGGCCGAGCGGTTCTAGGCGCTAAAGTTTGGAACCGCGCGACCGCTACGGTCGCAGGTTCAAATCCTGCCTCGGGCATGGATGTGTGTGATGTTCTTAGGTTAGTTAGGTTTAAGTAGTTTTAGGGGCCTGATGACCTTAGAAGTTAAGTCTCGTAGTGCTCAGAGCCATTTGAACCATTTTGAACCAAGCTAAAAGCTCTGGTTCAATGACCCGTGTCTCCAAGACTTTTCACAACTTACCATGACTTTCATATCTGTTAATACTTTGTTCAAACAACAAATTACACGGTAGTTCGGACTCAAAAACTGAAAATCACATTTCTTGGAGGAGAAAGGCACAGGTATTCCACGTGCAATAGTTCGATGTCCAGTAAAACTCTGCGGTGCTCAAGGCAACATTTTCGTTGATTCTAACTTACGGTAACGAAAATAGCAAATGTTGTCGATTGGTTGATTTGGGGAAAGGAGACCAGTGAGTGAGGTTATCAGTCCCATCGGACCGGCAAGGAAGTCGGCCGTGTCCTTTCGAAGGAACCGTCCGAGCATTTGCCTGAAACGATGTAGGGAAATCGTGGAAAACCTAAATTCGGATGGCTGGACGCGGGTTTGAACCGTCGTCCTCCCGAAGGCGAGGGCGCTGTGCTAACCATTGCGCCACCTCGCTCGGTGGCAGCAAATGATTAACTTCAGAATGCAACGTGATCATTCGAGACGAAACCTAGTTTACTGCGCGAAAGAAGAGTAGGAATTTATTTTTCTAAGTAGGAGTAGTGTCAGAGGAACTCCGCAATGTGTGTGTGTGTGTGATGACATATTAGGATTTCTCCAGCTGATGGAAACAAGAGCCGGCGGCGAGCGGGCATCGGAATGCGAGGCGGGCTCAGCCGAAACGGAACGCCGCGGCACATCAAAAGCGGTCGCGCCGCGGCAGGTGATTGGCGGAGGCCGGGCGCTGGAGCTGGAGCGCACGGAGATTGCGCTCCCACGGTCGCCGCCTATCTGGAGAGGCCGGACCGCGCGTCGCCCTTTAATCTGCCGGTGGCAACGAGCAGCTCTCCGCTCTTACCTCCTCTCCCTCTCTGGAGCCGCTACCGGCAGATAAGGATGTTTTAACGCCGCGCGCCTCCGCTCAGCGCCTTCTGCGTAGAATTCCACACCCGACGAAGTGGTGCTGCGTTCCGGTAGCCAAAGTTGTGCGTAGAATGATTTCTCGTGTAGGGAGGCAGAAGAATGATGCGCTACACTAATAGGTACGGGAGAATACGCTAATGTAGGTACTTCTTCATCAAACCACAACAACATTTATTCTTTGCAGCTCATCTACGCCACCTCTCACTGTGTATGGAGTTTGCGTAGCCTGTTACGATTTCTTGTTGATGGAGGTGCCATTCTTCCTCAGTCATTCGAATGGGCTCCTCTCAATGTGTTTCAAATTAGCTATACATAGTTCTACAGCCTGATGAGCCAAAACATTATGGCCTTATAAAATAATTGGGCTTTTATGTCACGACGATTTCTGGTTCACATTTCTTCATGAATTTAATCATTAACAGACGGCAAGTGATGATGATGATGATGATGATGATGATGATAGGAAGAGGATGATGACAAAATTGACTGACAACAATGAATTAATAAATCACGAACTGTATGTTTTATTACGGGTACTCGAGAATTGAGAACACTTTTAACTAGCCACAGCTAAGCCACATTCCACGACCTACCATATGTTACCGATCGCGGTCACACTGAAACTTGTACAGTAACCGACCGCAGCACGAATAACCATTTTAAGAACTCATAAGCAAAACAGCCTAACAGTAGTTGCTGTGGCACTGCTCTGACTCAGCTCCCAGACAGCTCCGCTGCGACTACGCTCGTACTCGCGTCTAGCGCCAACATTGTCAGCGATCACAGATTATTTTGTGTCTCTGGCCTCGGCTAAACCAGAGGTACCTGTAATCACACTCTATGGCGTAGCGGATCGATAACTTTCCCGTTTTAGTTAACAACTGATGTCAAATGTCTTGCGAAGTAATGGTACTGTAGCCACAAAACTTTCATCTTAAAAGTGTGTTGGTCCACCTTTGGAACAATACAGCATTGATTCTGCGTGATACGGACTCGACAAATCCTTGGTAGGTTACGGGAGATATGTGTCAAAAGATGTCTACCACAAATCACACAATAACAGTAAATCATGGGCCGAGTGTTTGTAGGCAAAGAGCCTTTGCCGTATAGCGTCCCAGATGTGTTCCATCGGGTTCAGACCAGGCGAATTTAGTGGTCAAGACACCAAAGTGGGTTCACTCTCATGCTACTACAGCCACTGCAGCAGTGATCGTATTCAACAATGTTACTCTGTGCATTGTTTCTACCTCTCGCCATTTGAGGGTATGTCCGCCATTGTCGAACAGTTTTCGTGGTCCAGGTGTTGCGGTGTGGGGAGGCATAATGTTGCACGGGCCTACTGACCTCCACATCTTTGAACCCGGTAACTCCTCTGTCAATGTTATGGTGACACTGTACTCCTTCCCATCGTGCATCTTTTCAGCGTTGCATCCCTCCCAGAGGTCATTTTTATGCATGGCAATGCGCGGCCACATTGAACGATGGACGTGGAGGAGCACATGGAACGAGAAGCAATTCGGCGAAAGGTCTGGCCTTCTCGTTCTCCCGACTTTAATCTCATCCAGAACAAGTCAGCTGTTTTGTGGATTGTAGCACGGCCACATTCGCCAACGACACTCCAACAGATGTCAGCCGCGCTGGTAGAGGAATGCAGCGACCTACCACAGTAACTGCTTACCAACCTTGTGGCCAGCATAGGAGCAGGTCGCAGAGCGTACGTTGACGTCTGTGGTGATTAGCCTGTCTTTTGTAATGTCCTGAGCTCAATCATTTATTGCGTGACTTCAGTGTAATTATTGTCTTTAAATAAAAGTGTCATTTCTGTTCGTCTCATTGCTTATACTGCACATTTCTTTCAATTATCTTCTGTAGTATGTAGTAGCGGTTCTTTCGGCGTATGGTCCGTGTTCCATCCAACTATATCTCTTTATGTGACACCATGCGAACGTTACTTTCGTCCTTAAGTATTGCACACTATTACATGTATAACCCGATCGAGACCAACATTTCTCCATAGATATTACTTAAAATTATTCTCCGAATTGTTGCTTTATTGATACTGGTAACTTTTGAGGTAAAGTTACTGCACTGCTGATTTATCAGTTCTACCCGGTGTTGCATGTCGTCCGTGTATTGACTGAAACTAACTCGTGTACATGTGACCTCGAAATCGATCCTCTGTAAGTTACGAAACAACTGAAGTGAAAAGACCGCATGACATCGCTCTCTTGAGGTCTGTTCTAAACAGCTTTCTTTTCACGGGCTACAGGGTCACATTTCATTTCTGAGGAATACAGAACGGCCAATTTCTGTCTCTCTCTCTCTTTCTCTCTCACTATCTATCTATGTATCTTCATTTATTTAGTCCTATTTTTTATCAGACCTGTGGAACCGCAACCAATGATATTTAGCTATAAGCTAAAAGTATTAGCATCTTGTACGTTTCTTCCGTTTCTATTTCGTTGAAGCAGAATTTCATAGATTCTTTTATTAGTTTTATGTCACTTCCTTTGTGAGGAACGACAGAAAAAATCTCTGTTCTGTTTCTGCGTCAGCAATGTGGAGGAAAATATGTGGAGAGGTACATGAATGATGTTTTCTCGTGTTTGCAGAACGTAGAAACTCGTATAACATCTGTGAGTTTTTTGTGATTTGTATACAAAACCAGAAAATTGCAATTTGACAGTTATTATAAAGGCGAAGAGAAATATGGGAACTCACATCGTGAAGACGAAGATGTGGAAAAGCCGCTAGAGGAGGATGAGAAGGGGTGAAGAAATGCGAGCTGTAGTGTTAAAGAACAGGAATCTGCAGAACTATGCAACAAAAAAAAAAAACAAGAACAGGTTTCACTGGCGGTATCTTCAGGTTGTGTTACCGTGGTTTATTATTTTGTCAGTTTCGTAGTTAATCGTCCAGGGAGAGTTCAATTAACAGCTCAGCTGCAAACTGCTCGTTAAATTGATCAGAAAAGCATCCTATAATCGCCTGGAATGAACTGCGGAGGCTCCTTTGCCGATCCACTTACTATAGTTCAGATTCAGACGTCTTCTGGCAATAACTCTCTTTCAGTCTCTGGATGAGACTGATTAGCTGCCCATGATTCATTGATTACTTCGACCGACTTAGCCTGTATAGTTAGCTAAAGTAACTGACAAAAATGGTCACCAGATTAATGTTACTCATCTATTTCTCTGAAAGAGCAACTGCTCACCTGAATTGAAATAGAAATGCTCTGGATCAAAGGGGTGGTCACAAACACGACACCAAACTGTGCACGCATCCATCACAGTTTTCTGCACTGAAAAAATATAATTAGACGTTTAATTACCTAGTTCGCGAACTGTCCAGTAGTAACTAGATAACAGGTTTCCATTGATCAGCAATCTTCCTCAGACCATACTTGCACTTTCTGTGGATAGTTATTGGTCATCCGAAACCGACTATCTAATTACTATTGGACTAGGCTGCGATCAAGACCACAAAAGTTAGTAATAAGTAACACAGATCGCTGTGTCTCCTTCACCTCGCGATATCAGGTTTTGCAAATACACTTAATGCTCAACACCGCGAGGAAAGGAGCCACTGCTAGCGAAAGAAGAAATCTCCGATTACGTGACTGAACCTACCCTTCGACGTTTCCACTATTCGACCCTTTCTTTCTACAATAATCAACAAAAGTTTTGCATCGTCCTGTTATGTCGAAGATATGTGTTGGTATCGTGACTGTTCTTATACCGATCGTGAGGTCACCCCTGACGTTGTTCGTACACACAATAACCACGAACGCTACCTACGGACATAACGCCGCAGTCGAATGGATTACAGCTTTCAAGATGAAAGTAAAGTACCAGAAGGGAAGATTGATACACGTCTGTGGAACAGCAGAGCGACCATCCACCTTGCCAGGAAGGACAATCACTACCAGAGATCGGGTTCGCATCATTCCTTTACGCACGGAAGGCGTGGCAACCGGCATACCGGCCTCAAAATGATGTGGAATCGACTCCAATATGCAGACAGTATTGAGGACTTTCACCTCACACGCGAGCAGAAGATGATCTCGATAACTATGGCTTTTGCGTCAGAGCAACCGAGGGCTGAGTGCTCCAGAACTGAATTCAGTGTTCGAGGAGGCTACAGGACTTTAAGTATCACATCAAACTATTAGGTGCGATTCCATTACACGAATATCCTTTCCCGACCGTCATGGCGAGCAGCACAACACCACGGATTTCGTTACAGATGGGCTCCAAATAATACGGAATGGACGCCCCATGATTGACGTCGGGTGTTGTTTACCGACGAAACTCGGATCTTCTTGTGTTCCGATAATGGAAAACAGCCTGTTTGGAGATAATCTGATAATATCGAAAGCCTCCAATACTGTGTCGCACATGTGCAACAAGGCACTGTGGAGTGATGCCTTACAGGGACGAGACTGTGCAACCAACCATCACAAACTGTTTTATATTATTGGCAACCGCAGCTGTTGAAAGACATAATGTTAGGAAGAATTCCTCTTGAAGCTGTAAAATTGTTGTTTATTAAAACACGACTGGTTTCGCGGCTTCTAGCCGAATCATCAGGTGGACCTAAACGTTAAAAACCAAAGTACAGTGTCACCACATTTTGTAGGTATTAAAATTTATAAAGGAATGTCTAAAATATAGTCACAACGTTAAAAGATCATACTTATCGCTCCCAGTCAAAATATAGTATTCAGAGAATAACGTCAATACTATGGCGAGTGAAAGGTAAAGAATACGTCATCCTTTCTTTAAAATTTGCCAACATCTAAAAAGAGAGGAGAAAACGTTTTATAGTGAGCGGACGCTAAAATTATTTTAAAAAAGAGGACGGAGTGGCGATAACTCTTAGACAAGTCGGGTAGACAACCAAACGCTCTATGTTTTGCAGAATACCATACCTGGGTGCAATACAAGGAAAAAATGGCAATAGTATGAGATTTGAAACCATTATTCCAGCGTATTTTACATTTTCAGATCTAGGCGGAAAATTCAGGCACGAGGAGAAAGCTGTGGTAAATAAACATAATGGAGCAGGTGCAAACTGTATTACATGGAATGATTTCCCTAAGAAATATATAGAACACACCGGTTAAGTCATTTGGAATGATTTCAGGAACACGTTAACTTAAATAAGTCGCGATCTGCATTAACAGGGCACACACGCGATGAGGGCCACATTATTGCCAGCTCTTCATAAAATTTAAAAATACTTCACAAAAAAAGAAATTAGCCATATTTTGATTATATTAGACGAAGTGGAAATTTTTAGACATGCAAAAGAAAACGCATGGTTCATGGTGAATAACCAGCTGGAATTAAAGCAGCAAGTATTGATTGAGTGTACGATTAGGTCCTAGTATGTAATGAAATTCTGTATTATTCTCGCTTGCAAAGATAGCGACCCAGCGCTCCCAGTCATAATTGTATAACGTGACACTGCTCACATGAACAGCTTCCGATCCGCCGGCCAGCTAAGTCTCTCTCTGTCGTTCGTGCGGGCCGCTTTTGCCATGACCCACTGTCACACTGGTAAGACACTTCCACCTGATACTTTTCACATATTAACTTGAATGTTAGCACTGACATTTCCTTATCGCCAATCCGGCCTCTTTTTTTAAAAAAAATTTTTAGCGTCCACTCACTATAAAAATGTTTCCTGTTTTCTTTTTAGTTGCAGTCAAATTTTAAAGAATGGTGCACGTCTTCTTTGCCTTTCGCTCGCCTTAGTACCAACAATATTATCTGAAAAGCAAATTTTGACAAGGAGCGATGGCTATGCCTAGATATTTTAACGTTGTGAGTATATTTTAGAATTTCTCTATTAATGTTAATATCCAGAAAATGTGGTGAACTGTACTTTGGTTTTTAACGTGTAGGTTCAGCTCATGATGCGCCAAGAAGCCGCGAAACCAGTTGTGCTGTAATAAAAAATTTTACCTGCTGTAGACGGAGTTCTTCCTAACACCTACAACTAACAGTGGTACTGTAACGCCAACATTTTGGTGATGTCTCTATCCTGAGGGGTGATAATTAGCCTGATCATCGTGATGTTCATTCAGAATGCTAGGACCACCAGAACAGAGTGGCCTACCTATTCGCCGAACGTGAGCGGGATCGTTTGAAAAGAGCAGTTTTTGGGGATGGACAAAGACCAGATGTTACACGACTTACGCAACTCTGAACTACTGTGGGAAAAAATAAACTAAAAAAAACTTATTGGCAACAGATTTTGGCGTTACACAAATGTTTATTATTATTATTATTATTAGTAGTAGTAGTAGTAGTAGTAGTAGTAGTAGTAGTAGTAGTAGTAGTACTTGCTGATGTGGACACATTGTAAATGAATGTACAGTGGAGAGCCAAAAACGTGTTGCACCTGCTTCATACCGAGCAGGGCCCCCGAGAGCACGCAGAATGCCGCAATACGCCGTGGCATTGACTCCACTAATATCTGACGTAGTGCTGGAGGGAACTGACACCATGAATCCTGCAGGGCTGTCGATAAATCCGTAAGAGAACGAAGGATGGAGACCTCTTCTGAACAGCACGTTGCAAGGCATCCCAGATATGCTCAATAAATGTCTGGGGACTTTGGTGTGCAACGCAAGTGTTTAAGCTCAAAAGAGTGTTCCTGGTGCCAGTCTGTAGCAATTCTTGACGTACGGGGTGTCGCGTTGTCCTGCCGGAATTGTCCAGGTCCGTCGTAGTGCACAATGGACATGAGTGGATGCAGATGATCAGACAGGATGCTGACGTACGTGTCACCTCTCAGAATCGAGGTCCCATATCACTCAAACTGCACTCGTCGCACACCATTACAGAGGCTTCCGCAGCTTGAACAGTCCCTTGCTGACATGCAGGGACCATGCATTCATTAGTTTATCTTCATGCCCGTACACGTCCATCCGCTCGATATAATTTGAAACGAGACTCGTCCGAACGGGCAACATGTTTCCAGTCGTCAACAGTCCAATTTCGGTGTTGACGGGCCCAGCCGAGGCGTAAGATGGTCCGTTGAATGATTCGCACGTTGACACTTGTTGATGTCCCAGCACTGAAATCTGCAGCAATTTGCGGAAGAGTTGCACTTCTGTCACGTTGAACGATTCTCTTCCGTCGTCGTTTGTCCCGTTCTTTTTCCGGTCGCAGCGATGTCGGAGATTTGATGTTTTAGCGGACTGCTGATATTCACGGAACACTCGTGAAATGGCCGTACGGGAAAATCCCCGCTTCATCGCTACGTCGAAGATGCTGTGTCCCATCGCTCGTTCACCGACTATAACACGACGTTCAAACTCACTTAAATCTTGATAACCTGCTATAGTAGCAGCAGTAACCGATCTAACAAACGCTCCAGACACTTGTCTTACATAGTCGTTTCCGACCGCAGCACCGTATTCGGCCTGTTTACATATCTCTGTATTTGAATACGCATGCCTATACCAGTTTCTTTGCCGCTTCAGTGTATATACATGCCTGAGAGTCAATTTTTGTTTTCTGCATCATGATTTTCTAAATAAAAATGTGACGCAAAACCTTTTTTGGTGTGTTTATTTACTTGTGAGGTGTGTAAAATAGTGTACTGCCCAAGTGTACTGTTCCTTAGCGATTGGATCGACAGGGAACATCCAGAGCACACAAAGGAGGACAACGCAACTGGTTCCGCGCTTGTTTGATTTGCCGGAGAATGTACTAGAGCTCCTGAAAAGTCAGGCAGACACTTGAAAAATCCCTAACATCCTGAAAACACTTGGAAAATTTCAAGAACCGATTTTCAAGAAGAAAATTAGGAGCTAATATTCAAGTTCAACAAAAGGACTTACTGTTAACAAACGCTGCCAGCTTGGAAAAAATTACTACCTTCCAATGAAATGGAAGTGTTAGGGCGGCCCTTCCGCAGCGACCGTCGCCAGTGCGCGGGGTAGGGCGGCCCGTGGCTGCCAGCTGTATTTTATAATAATGTGCTTGTAGCAGAGTCCACAAACGTCACCTAACGTCAAAAGCTTCTTAGGTGCGTATTTTTCTTTCGCATTAACAAACAAAAATACTTAAAGAGATATCTTAATTGACGTCGGTACATTCGGCTGTGAGCTAAGTAAATTTTGCCGCGTACGTCAGGAGTATACTTTTATGTAGTGCGGCCTCTGCGGAGTTAATAGAAGTGAGAGGGGGAATATTTTGTTAGTCTTCCAATGATGACAACTCAAGATCATGCGCAACTAGCTCCGATCAGCTACTGCGGTAAAACTGGATTCGTGAATACGAAATATAGAGACGGCCGTCTTCAAACGTGGTACGTGTCTGCAACAAGTAATGCGAAATCGAATTGTTATAGAATACCGATTACAAGAAAAATAACATTCAGAATATTTAGATTTGCGATCGTGTCCCATGTTGTAATTACTGCCATTAAACGATACAACGTACTAATTTATGTAAGTTACGAATTAACAGAATTAATAATAATATCTGTAGGGAAAGACGTGGTAAAGTGGCGAGGAGGGCAAAAGTGACCATGGCATATATATTTCCTGAACAGCGTTACTGCCCGCCGAGAAGTGGTCAGACTGCTTCAAATACACGTGTCAGCGAAATTGACAGAGAAACTTTTTTGTTTTTCATTCGTATGATGTAAGATAAGTCATTTATATTAATATTGTTATCTCATGTGTATGGAGAGTTATCATTTTTATAATATCAATGTTTAAACAACGTCTTTTGGCCTGTAAACATTCCATGTTATTTATTTCAGTTCCATAGTTCATTTCTGTGCATCACTAATGAAATGACGTCCGATCGGGAGACGTGGCCACACTACTCGCCAGGAAAAGTGCCAACGCGTCCACGGAAGTAATAGTTAGTTGCTTCCAAATGACTCGCATAATACAATAGATAAAACTGTCTTCTAAACCCTTATACGTACAAAGCTGTCATCCGCCATTCTATCCCTTAGTGACAATTTCTAATTAATACTAAAGTCCGTCCGAACAGGCCCTGGAATGCCCAACGGCATCGACCGGCCGCCGTGTCATCCTCAGCCCATAGGCGTCACTGGATGTAGATGTGGAGGGGCATGTGGTCAGCACACCGCTCTCCCGGCCGTGTGTCAGTTTACGACACCGGAGCCGCTACTTCTCACTCAAGCAGCTCCTCAGCTTTCCTTACAAGGGCTGAGTGCACCCCGCTTGCCAACAGCGCTCGGCAGACCGGATGGTCACCCATCCAAGTGCTAGCCCAGCCCGATAGCGCTTAACTTCGGTGATCTGACGAGAACCATTGTTACCACTGCGGCAAGACCGTTGGCGTTTCGAATTAATGAACTTGCATAATTTACAACCGTCTCTTTTCTGTTATATTTCGCCTCATGCAAAAATTCGATTGAAAAATGTCTGCTGCAGCCGCTTGGTATTCTTTCAGAAAGTAGGGCGAGGCAATGCCTCGAGGATGTATAGGCAATTAGAGAAAAAAGTATGGGATCCTACTGCGATGGCACCGGCCTCAGTGCCCGCTTATTTATGGAAAATTAGTCACTATGTAAGCCTTCAGCAAAAATGCATTTATTACCAATATGTTTTCTTTTTCTCATGAATATATATACATTCAAGGTGCACCATCAGTAACCATGGTTTGGTGAAAATTGAATTTCTCTTTGAGTGTTCACTTTAAACACCCCCCCCCTCCCCCCCGCTTCCTATGCGGTCCGAGGTGTTGCCTTACAATCCTTGTTGTTGGCTCTTGCGCAAAGTATTTTGACGATCACTAGCAGTTCAGTATCTCTCGACTGACCTTTCATCTGACACAAAAAAATTAAACATTCGTTAACAGATTATAGTTTCTATGTTACTTCTTGCCTCAGAGGATTTCTAGGTTTTACTTATTTATTATTTAATAGATTTCGCCGCAGGCAGAGTGTGTCGTATTACAATGGCTTCTCGCACACACCTAAGTGCGAAAGAGATGAGTGCGGCTAGGCGCTTCCCTCGCCAGCTGTAGCCGCGTTACACGCGGTCCTCGCAACGCCAGATATGGCCAGCACAGAGGCTGGGATAATAAAGCGCGATGGCCGGTGCCCAGGTGTAGGTGCGTACCGTTCCATATCCGGAACGCGCGAGCAACCGACCGCGCGTTGGCCAGTCCGCTCACGTAGCGCCGCAAAACACGCCGCCACCGCCACGCTCTCTTTCGCGGAACGTTTGGCGCTGCTGAAATATTTACTGATGGCGGACAGGCGAAACGTTTTTCAGGCTCGCAACCGCTTGGACGTGACGAGCTCTTTCGAGTGAAAAGAGCCGTATCAATATTTCATCCGCGTTTCCTAAATCGTCAGTAATTTTTCGAGTCCTTGAATTACATCAGTTCCGTTAGTTACAAATGGTTGCTCGTTTATGTTCATCAGGAATAACTCCATCTAACACTTCCACTTCTTACAAGAATTGTAGTTTACAGTAATCCGACATTACTGTTATAATTTTAGGCACAGTAATCACCTTAACAGCTAAGGTTGCTGAATAGTGTTGCCGCTGCGTTCGGAGGTAGGTAATTCGAATCACCCAGAAGTAAACAAATGTCCAGTTGAGACAGAAAACTCAACAGTACGTCACCTTTCTTTGTCTGTATCTCGTTGCGAAGGAAACGACCTCTGCCGCCGTACACTTTGTCCAAGTAGTACACGACGTTTGCCGATTTACTACTCGACGCAGTTACGTCATCGACGATGAAGGAAATGTTATTCAGGGGACCGGGATCGGTTTTCCCAAATTAAATCCAAATGATTTCTACCTTCCTGCTTCTTTATGGCCGTGCGCTTCTAGGCGCTACAGTCTGGAACTGCGCTGCTGCTACGGTGGCAGGTTCGAATCCTGCCTCGGCCATTGATGTGTGTGATGTCCTTAGGTTAGTTAGTTTAAGTAGTTCTACGTTCTAGGGGACTGATTACCTCAGAAGTTAAGTCCCATAGTGCTCAGAGACATTTGAACCATTTTGCTTCTAATGGGTCAACTTGCTTGTGGTTTACAGGTGTCCAAGTATACAAATTCGACAACTTTTCTATAATTGCTGTACTAATCTTACTATTTTTCTATCGGCGCACTGACTGTACTTTACTTTGTTTTCGCAATAATAAATCTTCAGATCTACCGTGATACGTGCTCCCGTCAGTTTCTCCAACATTTGCATAAGCCACCTGCAAATCGAAGGTGTTTCAGATGAGATATGATTACGTTTATTTCTTCTTCTTCACAGTTTGATGATTGAAAGACCTTGTATACAAAGTCGCAGCAAATAGTGCCTAACAACTTTCTCAATTTTTGAACTTCCATTTGCTTGAAGAGTTTCTAGCAAATAGAGCACAGGATGTCATTCTTAAGGCAGAGAAATCTTGTGACGTAAAAGTAACTTCGAGTGTATCCCAAGTGTGTGTTACAGGTCCATTACTGTTGACAATATGTACAGGTACAAACGAAAATTGCCAGTACTTGGATGGCTAACCGCCTGGGTGCGCCATGAGCGGTTGGCTGCTTTCCCTTTGTTTTCACCGCTCGAGGTAGCCCCGCGGCCTGCGGCGCCTTGTCACGGTCGGAGGTTCGAGTCCTCCCTCTGGCATGGGTGTGTGCGTTGTCCTTAGCGTAAGTTAGTTTAAGTTAGATTCACTAGTGTGTACGCTTAGGGACCGATGACCTCAGCAGTTTGGTCCCATAAGTCCTTACCACAAATTTCCAAGTTTTCCCTTTGCTTTCGTCGTAAACGAGAGATGATATGGTGGCCTAAGGTTTCTAACAAACAGACTTTGCACCAGTGTCCTGGATGAAATCTGAAATCTCTCTGCGTAGTGCCTCTTGAAGAGAGGACGAGTGACACTGCTGATGAAGATCCGCCCGGTGGGTAACGAAGAGAGGAGCGGCTACTGTGTCGGCACCGGGTTTCACCCTCTCCTTTCTCTCATCATTATGCAACACTAACATGATACCACGCTACGCACAGCCGGTAGTCACCTACTCTTGTCAGATACATTTAAGCACAAAACTCACACCGAGTGAGGGGGCGCAGTGGTTAGCACATTGGACTCGCGTTCGGGATGACAACGGTTCAAACCCTCGTCCGACCATTCTCTTCAGGCAAATGCCGGAAAGGTTCCTTTGAAAGGACACATGCGACTTCCTTCTCCATCCTTCCCCAATCCAATGGCGCCGATGACCTCGCTGTTTGGCCCCCTTCGCCAAATGAACCAACCAACAAAATTCTTTTCGATTAGCTGGCTGAATCTGCCACTCAGGGTCTCTCAGGCAACAATGTCACACGACTGTATTTTAAAGCATTTGTGTCTTCCAGCCCTATTAACAGCGTCGATGAACACAGGGAACGCACTGTGGATGGTTGAAATGAATTCAAAGTACGCTTTAACGTGTACAGTCATCGATGAGAAGACGAGCTGCAGCTTGCCTGCTTGGTGGCCACATCAACATTAGATGTACCATGTGTCTCCTGCAGTTTGGCTCCACAAGCACTCTGTTATAAGGTGTACGTAATACGGCGTATACAGGAAACCATTAGTTTCCAGACCTACGTTTATTAGGCTTATTTGCATGTTTATCGTCTCATACTCGTCCCTTTCGTTTGTACCTACAGTAGTCAGACAGTTTGGTGGTGGTAAGTTCCTATGGGACCACACTGCTGAGGCCATGGTCCATAGGCTTACACACTACTTAATCCAACTTACTCTAAGGACAACACACACGCCCATGCCCGAGGGAGGACTCTAACCTCCGACGGGGGGGGGGGAGGGGGGGGGGGGCGGCGTCGCGCGAACCGCGTCAAAGCGCCCTAGACCGCGCGGCTACCCAGGTGACCAAACAGTCTGTTTAAATGAGCTAGTGGAGGACGCCGAAATCTTCGTTAATATGTTCACGCTTAATGTTGCTCTACAGTATTTAGAGAAGTCGCGACAGTAGAAAATTAAAGCGAAATGCAGACAGACTTGCAGGGGATCGACGTTAGGTGCATGGGTTTGCAGTTGGCCCTCAACATAAACAAGTGTAACATATTGGGGATAAATAGGTGGAAAGATCAGTTACTGCATTATTACACTGACACGCGTAAGTGCGCGGAATCGAAGATATCTTGTCTTAACTGGTGTGAACGTATGTTCCTCTGCCGGCCCATTGCCGACTTCAGCGGAACAGTCGTGTCCAAGAGTGACTTGTGGCCCTATCGCCGATGATGGGCTAGCCGTGGTACATTGCCGCGTGACCGTACGGTGGGTGCCCGAGTGAGGAAGTTCTTCTTGGCGCCTTCCTACTTACACTGCGTTTCTGCAGTCCAGGCCTGCTTGTTAACTTAGTGGAGCGCCTTCAGAAAGAAGTTAGCATAAGCGCATTAAGTCAGGCACATGATACTGAAGGGTATGAGTACGTTACCCCAGGACGATCGCTCGAGAATAATTATTCGGTGGGAACTTTATGTTAAAGTTGCTTCGGATCTCTACCGAAAATTGACACTCAACATTTACCCTCTCTGCTCAGTTATAGTTAGGCATCATTTCATATTCCGACTGTTATTACTCATTCAAGGCTCCAGTGGACCTTATACGTGAACACCTCAGAACTCCGCTGAAGTAAAACTTATTTAATTACTTCAATTAGTTATTGTTAAATATTGTTCTTTTATTAAGTATTGAAACTGATTTTTTTAAAGAAATTCTACGTTGTGAAATTTAATTCCTGCAGAGAGTTAAGCTAACAAGTAAAATCTATGTAGTTAATGCAGTTTCCTGAAGGTGTTCATTGCTTGAGAAATATTCTTGTGTTTCCTAATGGTGGGATTTCTTTCTTGAAAAATTATCTTGTCAAATTTTATTTTTGGAAAAGAGTAAGATAAAATGCTGATTCTGCAAATTCTGCATTTCATGGCCTGACACCTTACCACTTAATCCTATTTTCCTGCTCGCTATCATTCACCATTCCCGGACAATCGCTGTATTCAGTCACATTCCTAAAATATCTGAAGTCTGCCTAAGGAGCGATCTGACGTACAGCACCTGCTGCTCTTTCTGTGCACCATTAGCGACTGGAACAGGGGGGAAGCAGTTGAGCGACAATGGTACAGACAGTAACGTCGCCAAAGGAGCCCGCCCGGTTGGCCGTGCGGTCTAACGCATAGCTTTCCGGGCGGGAAGGAGCGCCTAGTGCCCGGCACGAATCCGCCCGGTGGAACCTCACACTAACTCGGGGCGACGGAGGGGTGAGTGGACTGCGGTAGTCGTCGTCTCCGTCGTTTCTAGGTCCCCGGTTAACATAAAATGCAATAGAAAACCTCGCCAAATGTCATAGAGTCGCTTGTGGGCTACAGATGTAGATTCATAGGATATTTCCGTATCAATTCCCATGTATTGCAGCCATGAAATTTTGCGTTTAAGATATCGTTCACGCAGGAGAATCGTACAAATGTACCGTCGTTTGTGCATGGAACAGACTCCTGTACGGACAGCAGAGCAATAAGCATCCCTAGCGTAGAGAAATAAAATCACTGGTGACTCCTGTATATAATAAGGGTAAAATTACCGATCATTATTCCTGCAGAATCGTTGAACATATTCTCAGTTCAAATATAATAAATGTTCTCGAGGCCGAGAAGCTTATCTTTACGAATCAGCACGGTTTTGTATCACTCTTGCGAAACTCAGCTTGCCCTTTTCTCGCATGACACATTGAGAACTATGGATGAAGGAGAAAATACAGATTCAGTATTTGTAGATTTCCGGAAAGCATTTGACACGTTGCCCCACTGCAGACTATTAACGAGGGTACGAGAGTACGAAATAGGTTCACAGATATATGAGTGTCTCAAAGACTTATGTAATAGAACCGAGAAAGTTGTCCTCGACGGCAAGTCTTCCTCAGAGACAAGGGTATCGCGAGGATTGCCCCAGGGAAGTGTGATACCACCGCAGCTATTTTCTGTATACATAAATAATCTGGCAGACAGGGTGGGCAACAATCTGCGGTTATTTGCCGATGATACTGTGGTATACGAGAAGGTGTCGAGCTTGATTGACAGGAGGAGGGTACGGGCTGACTTAGAAAAAATTTGTAGTTGGTGTGATACATGGCAGCTAGCTCTAAATGTAGAAAAATCTAAGTTAAATAAGGATGAATAAGAAAAACAAACAACAAACTCATAATTTTCGTATAAAACAACACTACAGTCCTGCTGGACACAGTCACGTCCTTTAAATACCTAAGAAGTTATATGAAGTGCAGCAGGGGTGTTAGGAATGTGGCAGGGAACGCGAACGGTCAACTCGGTTTGTTGGGAAAATGTGGTTCATCTATGAAGGAGTCCGCATATACGATGCAAGTGCGACCTATTTTAGAGTACTGCTCGAGTGTTTGGGATCGGTACTAGGTCGGATTAAAGGAAGACATCGCAGCAGTTCAAAAAGTGGCTGCTAGATTTGTTACAGGTAGGCTTCGAAGAACAGGGGAGTATTACGGACATGGTTCGGGAATTCATTTGAAGGTGGCAGCAGAACAATTCTACTGCCGCCGACATACATTTCGCATAATGATCACCCAGATAAGGTACGAGAAACTAGCACTCATACGGAGGCACACAGACTGGTCTTTTCCCTCGCACTATTTGCGAGTGGAACAGCAAAGGCAATGGCTGGCAGTGATCCGCACCGTACGGTGGCTTGCGGAGTGTGTAGGTAGATATGTATACTGGAGGAAGAAACGCTGTGACAACAGGTTGCATGTCGCGGTAAGACCTTTAGGCGGGCTAGGCAAGGTTCTGGATGGTGACCCGGTGTGGCATACCGTTTTAATCTGCCTGCAAGTTTGGAGACAGAGCACACTGTGGCGGTTCTGCTGCCCTTGACGGGTTAGTGGCCGCTCGTCGGACCGGAACACCTGCTGGAGCCGCGGCTAGGCGCTCCAGAAATAGCGGCCCTAATGGCGGTCTTCAGCAGCGGCGGGCTGCGTTTACGGCGCTCTCAGTAACGCCCTGAACGGGCCCCGCGGCCAGCCGCGCAGCAGGCGCTAAGCGCGCCCTCCTACGTGCCGACGGCTCCAGGCCCTTCTCACAGTGATTCCCTAGCGTCTCCCTAACGTTATCGCCAAAAAACTAAAAACTAGCAACATTCTGCTGCACTTATTGTACAGGAATCCTCCACCCCCCTCCGGATCAGTTTTGGCAAGTAGTGGACCACGTGGCAATTTCAGTTCCTTCTCATTTCTTCCTTTCTCTTTTCTCCAATATTTTTTCTGTCCAGCTGGGGACCAGCGTCCCTACAGTAAACTATATTTGCTTCTCTCACTCCATCCTGTTTCTGTTTTCTTTCTTCCATTATTTCGCGCTCTTCCACTGATCAGTCTACTTGTTATTCACCTTCATTCCTACTGCACTGCTACCACACGTTCCTGTTAAACGTTACTACTCAACTCTCGACATGAATGTAATGAGAAAATTGCTAACACAGCCTCAATATGACTGACATTTCTTAAATTCATTACGGCCATTGTATATCACGAATTGCAACATTGATTTATAGTGGTTCAAATGGCTCTAATCACTATGGGACTTAACATCTGAAGTCATCAATCCCCTAGAACTTAAAACTACTTAAACCTAACTAACCTAAGGACATCACACACGTCTGTGCCCGAGGCAGGATTCGAACCTGCGACCGTAGCAGCAGCGCGGTTCCGGACTGAACCGCCTAGGACCGCTCGGCCACACTGGCCGGCCATTTAAAGTGGCAGTTACTGTAGATGACCCTGCCAGTCCAAAAAGTCTGCAGACTCCGTTAATAAAACCAGAGGAAAGTTTAGATGGTGATTTTAGTGCTTCAGTTGTTCGACCCAGCGTCCCCCTGCTTGAGTACAAGCGCAGAGCGTTCATACAATCATGTGAAACTGTCCTTTTTTGGGATGTTGTTCAACTCGCGCTTCACATTCATTTGAATGTTGATTAAATCGTCAGTGTGTTGAGTTTTCATTTGTACTCTGCACTCAAACGTTTTGTGATAGGTGCAGATAACATCATTTTACATCACACATGGTCACTTTTTTCAGAAATGAATAATCCTCATTTTGCATTTCAAGTTGTGTCAGGTATCCACGAGCAGTTGTTTTTCTTCAGGGGTGAGTGGCTAAGGGACAAACTTTGCACACACACGTTTCTCTTCTTCGAAATATTCTGGAGAATCTCTTGAACATCTGAATTCGAAATGCTGCTCCATTGCGATTTGTACCACACCAACGTTGTCACACTACTGCCGCATTTCCAATACTTAACACAGACTGCTCAAGGGTCGAATGTTCTTTACAGGTCAAGCTGCCACCGTAGTTACTGCACTGACGTCACTGATACGACAGGAGTATGCTCAGTCTCGGAGCTTTTTCGACGAACGGTGTATAACTAGTACCTTGCCACGGTTTCGCACTAGCACCATTAACAAATAAGTACCTACGACCGTTCCATTTGTCTGGCATAGCTGCAATAAATTATTTACACAAATTTCCTCGTGAGTCAGTCTGTCTGTTAATGAAAGCCGTAAGACAATTCCTACAGTAGTCCTAGAACTAGCGGTTACGATGAAGGCAAAAAAAGGGGGCAGTTCACATCAATTACCCTGACTTAAATCACGTAGAGCACGTGTGGTATGCGCTGGGGAGACGCATACCAGCACATCCACATGCACCAGCTGTCAACAGAGCCAGTGGTGGAAAGGAACGCGCGCAGCAGGAACTGCTTACCAACCTCGTGGCTGGCATAGGAGGGCGCTGCAGCGGCTGCGTTGTCTTCCGTGCTGACCACTCACTCTGTCAAGAATCATGCCGCGCCTGTTGTAACGTCCAGGAGACCAGCAGAAATCGTACTGACTTCAGTGTAATTCTTTTCTTTCAATTAAAGAGTCATTTCTGTTCGTCTCTTTGCGTATTTCTTTCAGTTAGCTTTCGTTCTTTGTATGTACGGAACAAAATTTCACATGGCGGTGACACGTCATGGGAAAGTTACTTTGGTCCTTCAGTTTCACAGACCAGTGTATTGTTAAATTAAAGTGACCTGCCCTGTTTTTTTTTTGTTTTTTTTTTGCCTCCATCGTAACCACTAATTCTAGGACTATTGTACGAATTTTGATACGGTTTTTATTAACAGACAGACTGATTCACGAGGAAATTTGTGTAAATAATATAAACGGCAGCGCGGTATTGTGTCAAATGCCTTCCTGAAGTCAACGGGCACGGCGTCGAACTGAGCGGCTTTGTCTGCAGTGCTATCGCTCTCACAGACGAACAGAGCGAGCTGAGTTTCGTAAGATCTCTATCTGTAGAATCCTTATAGAGGAGATCTCAGTTCTCCAAAACGTCTTAATTCTTGAGCATAAAACATGTTCCATAATTCTACAACATACTCGTCAATGATACAGGCCTATAATTACGTGCATCTGTCCTACGAACCTTCTTGAAAACTGGAATGACCTACTTTTTTTTTTTTTCAATCGCTAGGTACTCTTTAGTTGCTCCAGTTAACTACGATAAACTGCTAACGGAAGGGGAGCAAGTTCTTTCGCATAATCTTTGCAGAATCTTACAGGTATCTCATCTGGATCTGATGCCTTTCCACCACTAAGCGATTGTAATTGTTTGTCTATTTGGTGATCACTTATCTCAATATCTGCCATTTCGACGTTCGAACCGTGACTGAAGCGAGGAATCTTCGACGATGAAGCAATTTCCGAAGACTGATTTCAGTATTTCGGCTTTCTCTTTGCCATGTTCCGTTTCGCTGCCAGTATGCTCACTGAGCGACTGAGCAGATGATTTCGACCGCTTACTGATTATACGTAAGACCTAAACTTCTTAGGGCTTATAGTCAGACTGGTTGAAAAAATTCTGCTTTAAAGTTCATGGAAGCATGTCTCGTTCTCCTTCCGCTCTTTTGCACTTCGCTTAGTTTTTGTTTGTCAGCTAGGTTTTATCTTTTCTGTTTCGACCACAGAAATGAATAGTTGATGTTGGTTATTGACCTACTCTACAACACTAAGAAAAATGCCT
Source organism: Schistocerca gregaria (assembly GCF_023897955.1). NCBI lineage: Eukaryota > Metazoa > Arthropoda > Insecta > Orthoptera > Acrididae > Schistocerca > Schistocerca gregaria. The sequence continues at coordinate 672,246,799 of NC_064924.1, read as the reverse complement.
ACGTCAACAGAAACGCAATACAGTGCGTGCTCGTGTGTGTGTGTGTGTGTGTGTGTGTGTGTGTGTGAGAGAGAGAGAGAGAGAGAGAGAGAGAGAGAGAGAGAGAGAGAGAGAGAGGTGTACCATGAAATCAATGAAAGATCAAATCACCAGTGACAATTTCAACTACACAATACATATGTCAATTTGCGGAATTTTAAAAGAGGATATAACCACATTAAAAAGCTTTGGTACCTGGTACTTAATTGGTTGGCTTCACTGTCTTCAGTGTATGTATGATTTTTGTCTCCAGATTTTCATGTAGGAAGAAACCGGAAAATTTCCAGAATGTTTGGGCCACTAACTACGAAATAATGAATCTTCACATTTTTAACTTTTGCAATCTTAATCATTTCAAGCACCTGACTGACAAAAATAACTTACATCTGCTCTCGTAGGCAACAAACTCCAAGTACAAATGGTTCAAATGGCTCTATGCACTACGGGACTTAACATCTGAGGTCATCAGCCCCCTAGAACTTAGAAATACTTAAACCTAACTAACCTAAGAACATCACACACATCCATGCCCGAGGCAGGATTCGAACCCGCGACCTTAGCAGGCGCGCGGTTCCGGACTAAAGCGCCTACAACCGCTCTGTCATAGCGGCCGGCTCTCCAACTACAATGATACGCTAAAAAACCTGGAATAGGCATGCGTAATCAAATACAGAGGTATGTAAAGTGGGAGAAGGCGGCACTGCAGTCGGCAAGCCTATATTAAACTACAAGTGTCTGGCGCACATCTGATACTGCTGCTACAATGGCAGATTTAAGTAAGTTTGAACGTGGTGTTATAGTCGGCGCACGAGCAATGCACACAGCGAATTTTAAAATTTTCGCGGCGAATTGACCGTTCAAACAAATTTTCAAAATTCAAAATTTCGGGCTTGCAGCCGGTCGTCCTTCAATACTTCGCAGCCTGCGACGGCCCACCTGAAGATGACTGGCAGGTGCGCAGTTGAAATATCGTGCCAAGTACTGAAAGACGAACGCCTGCAAGACCGAAATTTGTTTGAACAATGAACACAGCATCTCCGGGGTAGCGATGAAGTGGAGATTTTCCCGTGCGACCATTTCACTGCTGTACCACGAATATCAGGAATCCGGTAAAACATCTCATCTCCGACATCACTCCGGAAGGAAAAAAGATCCTGCAAGAACGGGACTAACGACGAGTGAAGAGAATTGTTCAACGTGACAGAAATGCAGCCCTTCCGCACATTGCTGCACACTTCAGTGCTGAACAATCAAGAAGCGTCAGCGTGCGAACCATTCATCATCAATGTGGGCTTTCGGAGCCGAAGGTCCACTAGTGTACCCTTGATGACTGCACGACACCAAGCTTGACGCTTCGCCTGGGCCCGTCAACACCGACATTGGACTGTTGATGACTGGAAACATGTTGCCTGGTCGGACGAGCTTCGGTTTGAATTGTATCGAGCGGATGGACGAGTACGGGTGGAGACAACCTCATGAATCCAATTGGAGTGACATGGGACCTGTGATATGTCTAGATACGTCTGACAGGTGCCACGTACGTAAGCATCCTGTCTGATCATTTGCATCCACTCATGTCCATTGTGCATTGCGACGGACCTGGACAATTCCGGCAGGACAATGCGACACCCCACAAGTCCAGTATTGCTGCAGAGTGGCTCCAGGAATACTGTTCTGAATTAAAGCACTTCCGCTGTCCACCAAACTCCTCGGATACGAACATTATTGATCGTATCTAGGATGTGTTGCAACGTGACTTTCACAGTAAATCTCCATCCTCTCGTACTCTTACGGATGGTGTGTAGGATTCGTGGCGCCAGTTCCCTCCAGCTCTACTTCACACATTAGTCGAGTCCACGTCATGTCTTCTTGCGGAACTTCTGCTTGCTGGCGGGGGCCCTGTTCGATATTAGGTAGTTGTACGTGTCTCTTTGGCTCTTCAGTATAAATACAAAATATGTCCCCCGTTTAGAACTGTGCGCCGACCGGGGTGGCCGAGCGGTTGTAGGCGCTACAGTCTGGAACCGCGCGGCCGCTACGGTCGAATCCTGCCTCAGGCATGGATGTGTGAGTGATGTCCTTAGGTGAGTTAGGTTTAAGTAGTTCTAAGTTTTAGGGGACTGGTGACCTTAGAAGTTAAGTCCCATAGCGCTCAGAGCCATTTGAACCATTTTAGAACTGTGCTTCCCACTAAGCGATAAAGAACGGTGACTGCATTTGTGTACAAAGAAGGTAATTATTTATATCACTGGCAAAGCCAGTGTATAAATTAGCTTATATTCTTTACGTAACGAGTAACAAAGATCATTGGAATTGTTGTAAATAAGTTTATAAAATATACAGTTCTGTTTCTTTTCACACCGGATTGAATTAGTAGTGCAGAAAATATGACATGTATGTACAAATACTTTTGTATGGAGTTATATTAATTTAGATTAGATTAGATTAATACTTGGTCCGCAGATCATGAATGTAATGCTTCATAATGATGTGGAACGTGTCAGTAAAACAAAATGTTTCTTTACATGCTTTTGTTTTGGGAGATTACTAATTTATTTCTAAAAACTCATCTATTGAATAGAAGGAGCTGTCATTCAGAAATTGTTTTAATTTGTTTTTAAATGCTGGTTAGCTATCTGTCAGACTTGTTAAGTAACCAAAGATTTTTACGGCAGCGTAAGTGACCCCTTTCTTGACCGAAGTTAGTGTGTCTTATAAGTGAAATTATCCGTACCTTACAGTATCAGAAAGTAAATACCTTGCATTAGACTTGATTAGGCTAGGCGCAAATTGAGAAGCGTACAGCACGTGTGACGTGACACGACACTACAGCGCGACACGCACGTGCCGCATGGGTCGCGCGGGTGCAGTGCATATTGCGACGCGTACAACTTTGCACGCGCCGACTGGCGAAGCTCTGCGCTGACTGAACCGAAGCGCGCAACCTCTTATCTTTCTCAAACGATTTTACAGAAACTATTCTCAGAAAATATATGATTTTTGTCTTACTTGTAGCGTTATATGTCAGCTTCGTGACGAAGTGCCCATCACCTCGCTAATGACCATTCTTATTGTGATGTACACATTTTAGTAAAGACACTACGCAAACTCTAAAAGTTTGCAACGAAAATTAGGGGTCGCTATGATTTTGCTTTTGGTGCGTATTACACCATATGTTGCTGCGAATGAAATTTAGCTAACATGCTGAATTTTTGTTTAGACTTGGGAGGAGATCTCTATCTGCCTCCGATCTCGAGAAAATGGATCCCATGTAGCGCGCTCACTTCCGATCTCACGCCCGCGAGAATGAAATACTCGCAACATCTCTCGTATCTCCTAAACCGCTATAGACATCGAAACGAAATTTTTGCGAATGGTAGCACACAAGGAGGAGAGTGTTTTGCCAATTATTAAACGCACAGAACTTTCTTATCTATGGCGATATATCACTACTTATACTTCTTTTTTTATTTATTTCACTCCAGTGACTAATTTTTTAAGAGTTATCGACAGCTAGCGCAACAACAGCTTCGTAGTATGAAAATAAACATGAAATTTCTTCTTTTATGTTACTGCAAGCTAGTACTACGAGGTTTTTCGTAAGCTATTGAGCTCTGTGATTGCCAATTACTTGTTTAATGAGGCCCTCCGTTTCGGAATTCTGTCTCAATAGCTGCTGTGAGATGAGTCTGGCAAATTACATTGTGACAAAGGAAGTACAATTAAACCAGTCACCTAGAGAAATGTGGGCTTTACTCATAAATGGTGATGCTTCTTCGAATGAGAAAAGGTTAACAACTCACACAAAAACAGATTGGCAATTCTGTTGGAATTTTGGTGGAATCCCCGTAACCCATCGTATTTTTAACACTGAGCGACTGGAATGGAAACTTACCAAAGGATTTTATTCCTTTTCTTGATCTGAACAGAATTAAAATAATGACGAACGTTCCTTCAGGCGGAATGATAGGCGCATGCCAGACACTGTTTACTCACCTAGGGCTGGCCAAACTGACAATGCGTGATAGCGAATTAAATACACTCCTGGAAATTGAAATAAGAACACCCTGAATTCATTGTCCCAGGAAGGGGAAACTTTATTGACACATTCCTGGGGTCAGATAAATCACACGATCACACTGACAGAACCACAGGCACATAGACACAGGCAACAGAGCATGCACAATGTCGGCACTAGTACAGTGTATATCCACCTTTCGCAGCAATGCAGGCTGCTATTCTCCCATGGAGACGATCGTAGAGATGCTGGATGTAGTCCTGTGGAACGGCTTGCCATGCCATTTCCACCTGGCGCCTCAGTTGGACCAGCGTTCGTGCTGGACGTGCAGACCGCGTGAGACGACGCTTCATCCAGTCCCAAACATGCTCAATGGGGAACAGATCCGGAGATCTTGCTGGCCAGGGTAGTTGACTTACACCTTCTAGAGCCCGTTGGGTGGCACGGGATACATGCGGACGTGCATTGTCCTGTTGGAACAGCAAGTGCCGTTGCCGGTCTAGGAATGGTAGAACGATGGGTTCGATGACGGTTTGGATGTACCGTGCACTATTCAGTGTACCCTCGACGATCACCAGAGGTGTACGGCCAGTGTAGGAGATCGCTCCCCACACCATGATGCCGGGTGTTGGCCCTGTGTGCCTAGGTAGCATGCAGTCCTGATTGTGGCGCTCAGCTGCACGGCGCCAAACACGCATACGACCATCATTGGCACCAAGGCAGAAGCGACTCTCATCGCTGAAGACGACACGTCTCCATTCGTCCCTCCATTCACGCCTGTCGCGACACCACTGGAGGCGGGCTGCACGATGTTGGGGCGTGAGCGGAAGACGGCCTAACGGTGTGCGGGACCGTAGCCCAGCTTCATGGAGACGGTTGCGAATGGTCCTCGCCGATACCCCAGGAGCAACAGTGTCCCTAATTTGCTGGGAAGTGGCGGTGCGGTCCCCTACGGCACTGCGTAGGATCCTACGGTCTTGGCGTGCATCCGTGCGTCGCTGCCATCCGGTCCCAGGTCGACGGGCATCCGTGCGTCGCTGCCATCCGGTCCCAGGTCGACGGGCATCCGTGCGTCGCTGCCATCCGGTCCCAGGTCGACGGGCACGTGTAGCTTCCGCCGACCACTGGCGACAACATCGATGTACTGTGGAGACCTCACGCCCCGCGTGTTGAGCAATTCGGCGGTACGTCCACCCGGCCTCCCGCATGCCCACTATACGCCCTCACTCAAAGTCCGTCAACTGCACATACAGTTCACGTCCACGCTGTCGCGGCATGCTACCAGTGTTAAAGACTGCGATTGAGCTCCGTATGCCACGGCAAACTGGCTGACACTGACGGCGGCGGTGCACAAATGCTGCGCAGCTAGCGCCATTCGACGGCCAGCACCGCGGTTCCTGGTGTGTCCGCTGTGCCGTGCGTGTGATCATTGCTTGTACAGCCCTGTCGCAGTGTCCGGAGCAAGTATGATGGGTCTGACACACAGGTGTCAATGTGTTCTTTTTTCCATTTCCAGGAGTGTAGTAGTTATTGAGAAAAATAAAGAATTGATCTGTAGCACAACACAATGGTCAGTGTATCGTCAGCAGCGAACGATAATGCGCGCGACAGGAATGCACAAGCTAGCCATGTGTGCCTTGTGAGATGGAGTTCGAAAAATATTGTCATGAAAGTAGATCTGCCTTTGTCAGCAGCACATTTCAACAAATTATAAATGTATGTAATCATAACACTCTTTTAGGATATTCCTACTTTCGTAATAATACCGACCATTTTCTTTATTTGCGTAGCCTGTTGTTGTATAATTAGTTTATTAATGCTGATAATGTCCATGCAACAATTGAAATGGTTTTTCTCATCACGGCGAACCAATTAAAACATTGTTATTTGTGACTGCTTTTCGACTGTTTCTAGCTTGCAGTGGAAATATATTGTCCACATGCATGTAGTACAGTGTGTCGTATTACATTATTTCATCCATATCAGAGTAACCACAGTGAAACTTCTATACTTCAGATCTTGGATGCTTTTCCCACGGCCGCAGCGAGCCCGTTAATGGCTATTAAAAACAGACACTTAGAACAGAACGCTGTGGCACACCGTTCTCCTGGACTTGGGAGGAACTATATGAGGCCGCGACGTGCACGCCGAAGGTACGATACGACAGAAAATTGCGGATATAGATCGGCAGAGGGCCCCGAAGACCCCATCCATGAAGCGTAGAAAGGATGTGATGACGCCATGTCGTATCATACGCCTTCCGCATGTCGAAAAAGACAGCGACCAGATGCTGACGGCTCACCATCCGTTCAAGCAACTTGCAAAGGACGTTGGTGAGGCTAATGGGACGGTAGCTGTCCACCTCTAAAGGGTTCTTCCCCGTTTTCAGAATGGAGACAACAAGACTTTCCCGCCATTGCGACGGAAACTCACCCTCGACCCAAATGCGGTTGTAAAGGTCGAGGAGGCGTCGCTGGCAGTCCACTGAAAGGTGTTTCAGCATCTGAAAGTGGATGCTATCTGGCCCAGGAGCGGTATCAGGACAAGCGGCGAGGGCACTGCGAAATTCCCACTCACTGAATGGAACATTGTACAATTCAGGATGGTGGGTGCGAAAAGAAAGACTTCGACGTTCTATCCGCTCTTTAATGGAGCGGAAGCCCAAGGGGTAGTTGGCAGAAGCGGAATTCAGGGCAAAGTGCTCTGCCAAGCGGTTTGCAATGACTTCGGAGTCAGTACAAACTGCTCCATTCAGTGAGAGCGCAGGGACGCTGACAGGGGTCCGATAGCCATAGAGGCGGCGAATCTTGGCCCAGACCTGCGATGGAGTGACATGGAGGCCAATGGTGGACACATACCGCAGCTCCCAGCACTCCTGCTTGCGTTGGCGGATAATGCGGCGGGCTCGCGCACGCAGCCGTTTGAAGGCGATAAGGTGTTCGAGGGAGGGATGTCGCTTGTGACGCTGGAGCGCCCGCCGGCGAGCTTTAATCGCTTCAGCGATCTCAGGCGACCACCAAGGCACAGTCCGCCGCCGAGGGGACCCAGAAGAACGGGGAATGGTAGAGTCGGCGGCAGTAATGATGCCGGTGGTGTCCGATTGAACCACTGCCTCAATGTCATCGTTAAAGAGAGGCTCAATAGCGGCAGTGGAGGAGAACAAGTCCCAGTCAGCCTTATTCAGAGCCCATCTGCTAGAGGGCCCAGAATATTGACGCTGTGGCAGTGACAGAAAGATCGGGAAGTGGTCACTACCACACAGGTCGACATGCACTCTCCATTGGACAGACGGTAAGAGGCTAGGGCTACATATCGAAAGGTCAATGGCGGAGTATGTGCCATGCGCCACACTGAAGTGTGTGAAGGCACCATCATTTAATATCGAGAGATCGAGCTGCGCCAATAAATGCTCAGCGATGGCGCCTCGACCTGTTGCCACTGACCCACCCCACAGATGGTTATGGGCGTTAAAGTCGCCCAGTAACAGGAAAGGTGGAGGCAATTGGGCTATTAGAGCAGCCAGGACATGCTGCGCGACATCACCATCCGGTGGAAGGTAAAGACTGCAGACGGTAACAGCCTGTGGCGTCCACACCCGAACAGCGACAGCCTCTAAAGGTGTTTGGAGAGGGACAGACTCGCTGTGAAGAGAGTTCAGGACATATATGCAGACGCCACCAGACACCCTTTCATAAGCTGCCCGGTTCTTATAATAACCCCGAGAGCCACGGAGTGCGGGGGTTCGCATTGCCGAAAACCAAAAGTTTCCTGCAAAGCAATGCAGAGGAAAGGGTGAAGGCTGATAAGTTGGCGGAGCTCAGCTAGGTGGTGGAAGAAACCGCTGCAGTTCCACTGGAGGATGGTGTTGTCCATGGCTGAGAAAGGCGTGACGGGACTGGGAAGGCAGATTACGCTCCTGGGTCACCTGCTGCCTCCGATGTAGCACCTGTGCAAGTGCTATTCATTGCGTCTGAGGGACCGGCAAGATCGAGGTCCTCAGCGGACGCAAGAATCTCATCCTAAGACACAGAGCTTGTAGGTAGCGGTGGAGTAGGAGCCATCGCAGGTGCCTTGGTCTTACGAGGCTTCAATGTCGTTTTCTCTAGCTGTTCCTTCGGTTGCCGACGTTGAGAGGGCTGATTGGTGTCAGTCTCTGGAACCGAAGGTGATCGCGAAGCTCGACGAACAGCGACCTGTGGCTTCTTCAGCCACTGGTTGGCGTCTGCTGTGCCGCTGGTAGGAACCTAGGAAGGGAGTGACCCAAGGGATCCCTTCCGAGCGAGAGAAGCCGAAGAAGACTTACGCTTCTCCGGTTTAGAAGTGGGGACCGGTGTCCTCGGTGGTTTAGTAGGTGCTGCTCCCGAGGTAAATGGTGTGGGAGCAACAGCAAGAGAAGGGGCCCCCATCGTCAAGGGGGCAGGTGAGGTCCTCTGACGCTGAGAGCTGACTGTCTGTGGTGCAGCTAAAGGAGCTGGAGCAGGAGTGACAGTGGAGGCATAAGATGACATCATGCGCACGGGATGTAGCCGTTCAAATTTCCGCTTAGCCTCAGTGTAAGTCAGTCGGTCCAGGGTCTTATATTCCATGACTTTGCGTTCTTTCTGTAAGATCCTGCAGTCTGGCGAGCAAGGTGAATGAGGCTCTCCACAGTTGACACAGATGGGAGGCGGAGCACATGGAGTATCGGGATGAGATGGGCGTCCGCAATCTCGACATGTGAGGCTGGAAGTACAGCGGGAAGACATATGGCCGAACTTCGAGCACTTAAAGTAGCGTATCGGGGGAGGTATATAGGGCTTGACATCACAACGGTAGACCATCACCTTGACCTTCTCCGGTAATGTATCACCCTCGAAGGCCAAGATGACGGCACCGTAGCAACCTGATTGTGCCTCGGACCCCGATTAACGCCCCGGACGAAATGAACACCTCTACGCTCTAAGTTGGCGCGCAGCTCGTCATCAGACTGCAGAAGTAGGTCTCTATGGAAAATAACACCCTGGACCATACTTAAACTCTTATGTGGTGTGATGGTAACGTTAACATCCCCCAACTTGTTACAAGCAAGCAACCTGCGTGACCGGGCGGAGGATGCTGTTTTTTATCAAAACTGACCCAGAGCGCATTTTAGACAAGCCCTCCACCTCCCTAAACTTGTCTTCCAAATGCTCTACGAAGAACTGGATACAAAGGATTCCCCATCAGCTCTGGTACAGACGAGATACCTGGGCGAATACATATCACTATCACTCATTGCCTTTCGTTCCTCCCATGGTGTGGCCAAGGATGGGAACGATTTGGAGTCATAAACGGTAGCTTTAAAATGAGCCCTTGAACGCTTAGAGACTGCTTGTGTCTGGCCACCAGCAAGAGATGATGTACCACGCTTCATTGCGGGACATCCGCCCTGATGCCACCTACTCCGACCAAGGGCCCTCCCCATGGGCGCCACCCAGCCACAGCAAGAGCCACCTGGCAGGATGGCCATTGTAGGGAGTCCTGATGCCCCAGGGAGTTGGGCATCTACTCCTTGGCATACATGGGGAGTAAACGGCGCAGGCATCAGCAAAGCGATCCCTGTGTTGTCAGGGGGCTACAACCAACAGGGTACATGGCGGCCCCACCACAACGGACTGGCTACCGTGCTGGATCTTAGGTGCAAAAATGTATGAGGTCGTCGTCGCAGCGAAAAGCAACACTGCACAGTGCAGCGTGGTAATCGCACCCAGGGACGTATCCTCGCCCAAGGGATGGAAAACGAGCGGTACACCACTGCAACGACGAGAAAGCCGGCTAAAGGTCTCAATGCACGGCAGATACAATGCACCATCTAAGGCGCCCTTCCCCAATTGGCTCGCTCTCCGGAACAATTTAGAAAGATGGAGGTCAAACCCGAGAGGGGACCATCATATAAGGCCGAAAAGGTTGAGACTCCTTTTAGTCGCCTCTTACGACAGGCAGGAATACCGCGGGTTTATTCTTACCCCCGAACCCGCAGGGGGGGGGTACTGAAGTATACATTTTTCTTTACAGAAGAAAAACAAAACTATGCAGATATAAATAACAGGAAAGTATAATGTGATAACGCAGAAAGCTGGAGCGTTTAAATGGCGAAAAACGAAACACTACTCAAAGGCAATAAAATTCAGTACACAGTAAGGCAAAATTTATCGTATTGGCAATATTACCAATGCTGATATGCGCCGTTCCGATGTGAGCATATGGCCGGGCTACTTTTCCGCTCCCCGCCTCAAATTTCCCACGGTGCTAGCGAGGCAAGCGCGACGCGCGGCGCGAGAAACTGTGCCTCAACCACAACGCCGCGCGATTTGGCGCAGGCGCGTGTCGCGTCCCAGTCGCGTCGCGTCGCAATTTGCGCGGTCCCATTTGAACCCGAGATGTTACAAAAACGCGCTGCGCAGCGTCGCGCCACACGCGCTTTACGCCTAGCCTTACATCACAGTGCGTGTGTGTGACGAGCGCCTCCTTGGCGTGGCGGGGGCCGCCCGGCTTGTCACGCCTCCCGGAGGCTGTTGGGTGGCCCGCGCCGTCATCGCGGCCAGGGGCAGCGCCGTGCGCGCTTACAGTCGTCAGACTGCCGTCACGCGGCCAGCGTAACGACGGCCGTCCGCCATTGTCTCTGTGTCAACATTTACACTGACACACGCCACCTCGCGTCGAGCCGTGCGTTTGGAGTGCAGTTCTCACCTTCATTTACTTCTGTCCTCCTCTGCGGTCTCTTCAGCCGCAGCAGGTGTCGGTGGCTTCCCATCTCGACAGTGAGAAATAACCCATTCAACTGCAAAGCAGCTGAAATGTTTACACAACTCTTTCCTGCAATACTCTTTAATGAATCGTTTTTAGTACACAGAATTATCAGTACATGCTAGTGAATGTTGATGGGAGCAGTACTGGCAACCCGCTCACACGTTGACGATCATGTGGAGTATGAAGCTATGAGAGGTCGTCTTAATTATGTAAGCAATACTTACTTAATTACATTTACTGTTCATCGCTTTGTCATATCTTTGTTATTGTTTTTGTTATTGCATTATTATTAGATTTCGCGCATATTAACGCGCCTGATAGGGAGTACCTGTCCGTTACGCAGGGAGGTGGGAGGACTACTGTGTGCGAAACTAGTTACATCACTATCACTGGCCTAACATTTCTAACTAAATCAACTCTGGAACTAGTTACAAACACCATAAACTAAATTGTCAACTTCTGGTGTCTGTATCTGTTTGCAGGTTTGGTAAGCCGGCAGCGAGCCCTCAACTTATTGCTTCTTCGCTAGCGACCATCAGTCTGTTTTTCAATACTCAAGAGTGTCGCTGTCTCCCACTCTTAGCCTACCGCACCTTGTACGTCTTATTGGTAGCTTCAGTGTGCCGCGCATTAACCAACCAGAAACATTCGTTTATTTGCTGTTTGTCCTCTCTTGTGGTAGTATTGATAAATAAACCAGAACTGAAGTTCATGAAATGTATTCGCAGTTGCGAATATCGACAATAGGCACCTCTATAATCGAATGACAACATGAAAATTTTTGCTGGACCGGGACTCGGACCCAGAATTCCCGTTTGTTGCAAGAGGTCTCCTTACTATTTGACTAGCCGACCACGCTCCACGGCCAGACCTAAGCTTCCATATGCCCTCAGTCATGTGTCTACAAACTGCACTCGTACATCCATTATGTTAATTCCTTTACAGGAGAGATATTTTAATTGAAAGTCACTTGCCCAGTGCCCGCGCATAAGTACGATATTGCAGTGCCAGCATTGTTCACGAATACGATGCAAGCACTGCGGCGACTATGGCCGTTAAGAAACACATTTTACGTATTTCAGAATGGCTGTAGTCGCCTGTGTGTCCGAAGGAACATTCCATCGTACATCTGAACAGCACAAGCATTGGAATATCGTAAAAATGAAGTGAATATCTGGAAGAAACTTCCACTCCTAAGTTCAGATTCGAAGTCTCAAAATAAAATTAACTGTTATATACCAATTAATAATTAAATCCACCGGATATAATTAGAATGCGTCACACACCAGAAGATCGATTACGCTTCCTATCATGGCCCTTTTTCAAATTATTATAAATCATAAATTTATTCTTTTATCTTTAATATGAGTGACTGGGTTATACGCAATTATTTATTCTGACACAGTTAAGTTCATTTAACTTCATACGTAAACAATACATAGTACCGTTAATATGCTGTTGTTTGCTTGAGCGATAGAGACAGAGTGAACTTTTTGGTATACGAATACTATTTCGTCTTCCCTTTATTTTTCAAGCCAATAGAGGAGAATAGCACACGGAACCCGAAAATCCCGCCTTTCTGCTATCTGTGGATTTCTGCTCGCGCACCATCAGATACAAAAACTGTGGAAAATACGCGCTGGTAGCATGATGCATTCAACTGTAGAGCCGTGCGCCATCGGACCGACCAGACCGTAGATCGACCGAGTCTTTCGGACAGAGCATTAAGATCAGTGGCCCTTTTGACGCCAATCAAGATGAATGCTATCATCGCTCTCCCTTCCCTTCATACTAACACTTATATATAGCTATAAAAACAGAACTATACACACACGCCGGCCGCGGTAGTCTCGCGGTTCTAGGCGCGCAGTCCGGAACCGTCAGGTTCGAATCCTGCCTCGGGCATGGATGTGTGTGATGTCCTTAGGTTAGTTAGGTTTAAGTAGTTCTAAGTTCTAGGGGACTGATGACCAAAGCAGTTGCGTCCCATAGTGCTCAGAGCTATTTGAACCATACACACACGAGCAGACAGAACACTTGAAATAGGGAAACTTCATCAGGAGTGGGAGTAGCGTGGTACTTACCTCGAAGTGATTCCCTTCATGAAATACATACGTGGCTTCCTATAAGGTACGTAAGATTTTCCGACGCTCGTACAGACGATATAAGTATACAGGACGGTCAGAACCAGTCTGAAACGCTTCTAAGGATGTTACGGGAGGGATAGAGCTGAGAAATACTTGGTAAACAAAAAATTCGATACGCTGCGCCTTTCGCAGTTATTTACCGTTGAATTTAGCCAATCAGATCGTCGCACGTGCTAATTAAAAAGTTAACAAATGCAGACAGATTTACAGCGGTTCGATGACTGGAAGCTGACTCTAAATGTAATGTAACTTGTAAATTGACGAAAAGACCCAGTATAGTTTGAACATTAGAGTGGCGATCAGTGTTTCAAGCCAGCCATATGTAGAAATATATGGTGTGTACAGGGGAGTACCGACACATTTTCCCCACTTGCTGTGAGTAAATATTTGTTCAGTTATATGTACATTATGCTACACATGATGTGGGGTTTCGCACAGATAAAATTTATATGTTGACATACCAGTCGTCACAAATCACTGTTTGGCAGTTCACGCTTTACCCTGATGAAGGGGCCATCTGAAAAAGTTTAATCCTGTCCCACAAAACAGTACCTGCCTCAGCGAATGAACATATTTTGAGAAAAATTTTAACTTACGCTTAGTATTACAAAGTTTTTGTTTTCAAGGGTACATCTTGTACCTGCCTCCATACACCACCGTGTGATACATTTTACAGTTACTTTTAGTGTTAACGTTTTCATTTACCTTTCACGAACATACACTGTAACCTCCAAAGAACGCATGACAAACATCCAGACGATAGTCAGAATAGTCCTATACGTTTGTGATCACGTCTACAGCTACTTCATTCGCTGCTGTTGCCATGCGGCGGCGCATTTCATCCAGAGTTGCTTTAAAGGGGAGGCACATAGACGCAGTCTTACACAAATGCCCACAAAAAAACGTACACCGTGACGTCAGGCGACGCTGCCAGCCGTGAAGTGCGAGAATCGTACGCTCTTACGGCCGACCCATCGATGAGGCACTGAGAAAGTGCAGAATCATACTCTGCACAAATATCGTGGCGCACAGTTGTAACCGAGTCGTACGGCAATTCACCATCTCTACTCGATGCACGTAGAATAGTGAAGGAACGAGCGAGCGCGATAGCTGTCACAGGTTGTGTCCTGCCGGCACCAACATGAATTGGCGATTTACAGCGGCCGACAACATAAACTTTTAGCTTCGACACGTACGTTAAAATTCAACCCACTTATTTTAATATTCGGTGATGTTGGAGATGTAGCTTTGTGAATTCGGACTAGTTTTTTGAAATAACCTGAACTTCAGTGCGTCCAACAAACGTAAATAAAAACTGATCGCAATATTCACGTTCGACCTAACGACGACGTAGAGTGTATCAAACATAACGTCACTACCGTTTTGCTTTCCTTAGCTAATCTGTTATGGTCTGGGAAATCCCCTAGCATGATATGCACGCCGCAGTTCATTATGCACGCAAAGACCGTGAACCATTACCTGCTGCCCTCCGTTCTCCCTGTTGTCTGAGAGATTGCCGAATCGTCTCTAAAATGATTGTGATTTGACACGCAAATAACGATCTATTAAGTACCAGAAGAATAACTCGTCTCGGTCGGAAACAAAGGTTTGTTTATTTACTTTTTTATTTTTAATGCCACGCACATTTACGTAACTGACTGGCTCGTTAGCAGCCTGGAGGAGCTCTAATAACTAGTGTTTTCGGCTAGTATACGTTAATGCGTAAAACAAAAAGTCATAATAAGCGCTTCGTAATCTGAGTTAACGTTCTCTGAGATAGACTTATTAGGGAGAGCGCCATTAAGCGTCGGCAGTGGACGTAATAAAGGGAAGGGAGGAGCCCGCGGAGAAAGTTTCGGCGACATTAAACGGGCTGTGGAAGAAGGCGCGGCCGCCATTGCGCGCCTGTGTCTGCAGCGTGGTGGTGCGTGCGGCCACCGGCAGGACGCTGCACCGGCTGGCCACCAGCCCGCCGTCTCTGTTCGCCGTCTCAGGTCATACTGCTGTTCTTTATGTTAACCGGCCGGCCAGAAATTCTGCACGCGTGCGGTGCTCCTGTACACGTGCAACGTCCGGGTCACAGCGTGCACGCCGCAGCCGTCAGCGCTCATGTAGTGCATGTTTCTACGCACAGATGTCGCTTTATCCTCTTGCTGAGATACTCTGTACCGGCACATTCTGGTGCTCTTTCCAACCATGGGAAGGTATTTCGCGTACTAAACATTTAAAAAAAATACTCTCATAGTCTACTCATTGAGACATCTACTTTTATGTTAACAGTTTAACCCAGTAAGACATGTAATACAGTTAACAGCCGTGGGTTTTTATTAAGGAAGCTTGACTGACGGCAGGTAAATACGCGAAATGTTTTTGAGCTAGTATTTAAGAAAGAGAGCACTTAGCGACTTCCAACGAATCTCATTCATGATTTCAAATAACATTAAACTAGTGCAAGGTTTCCTATAACTCTGTGCCCTCGGTTACACCCACATAATTTCTCTCTCACTGACCTTTGAACTGAATGATAACCGCAGACCTCTCGATGATCACCTGTTATTTCAATACCATTATTGCTATATCTTTCATCAGTTCCGTCTGAAATCTGCATAATAACCGACAGTTAGATGAATGTTATGTTTTATCGACTTCAGCTGAGCGTAGCCCTTCACACATGACATGTCTAATAACAGATGTCGCTGTCGCTCCCTGTCGCACACGTGCGCACATGTGCGGCACTTCCGCACGTCTGCACACTGCAGCGTTTGGCATTTTCAAAACTACATATTGTTAAAACGGTTTAAAAACTGTTCATGTGATTGGCGGTTTATGTAATCGTAATACGCATCCAGTCTTTTTTGAATTTGATACGATTTATGGTTCCATTAAGTAATTTTCAAGTTACTGTACGTTCATTATCTGGTGATGACACAGTAACATTATCTTCTGGACCACGTTCAGCTCACACACAAACACACACATACAGTATGTAGTTGCACTTGGTTTGGCAGTAAACTAACACTCAACGTAAATATTAAGAATCTGTGATACTAGATGCTACACTTTACCACATCGTGATCTTTGCGATGAAATGCATTACATTACTAAGTAAAATATTTACAAGCAAGTGAACGAGACAAGCTGCTTATGTTTCCATACGTTGACTATATGCAAGTAATATGGATCAAAAGTTAGAGATAAACAAGTAACGAGATATATTTAGGCCTACTAGATAATTAAAAAGTGGATTAGTTTTTAGCATATGTGACAGAGATGGACGACGACACAAACATGTAGGTATGTACATGAATTGAGATTTTGTTTTTGGAATCATGGAAATATAAATATCGTTATTCACGTTACATGTCTGTTACCAATGTGTGGAAACACGTGCAGCTTACAATGTTCACTTACTTCAATTATCTATGATCGTAAAATATTGTACTGCAGTTTAACGCACCTCATGCCAAAGACCACGATGTTACCTAGGATGATATCTAGCATCTTGATATCCTTAATGTTCATTTACTGCTAAACGTACTGCACCTAAATACTGTGTGTGGGTGTCTAATCAGGCAAAATTACATTTATCGGAATGAATTTATCATGGACACTAGGAGGCAAGGCAATATAACGATCATCTCGTTGCGTAAACATTTCGTTAGCTACATTTCTGATCCATCCACCAGCAACAAGCTCCCCGCGTCTAGGTGCACATATTCCTGAAAATAACGTTCCTGTAACGCCTGCTCGGAAAACAAGCCTGCAATGGCTCTAAAATTAGTTAATGGTACAATAAATCGTATCTTTTCAGTTGACACCACATTGGGCGACTTGGGTGTCGATGATGATCAAATAATGACGAGAACAACACCACAACCACACCGTGCTGATCACTCAACTAAGGAGGCGGACTTGCAGTAATTACTGAAACGAATTGAGAGAAGTGTACGTGCTACACATCAGCAACAGCTGACACTCAGATGAAGTCGTGACACAAATTGTGACATTTTGCATACTGTGAAGTGTAAGTCGTATAGTTCGTTTAGAAAACGTACGCTAACTCACCAAAAAGTTAAATGTTTATTTGTCCACTGTTTCTGCCCTCCCGTGCATTGGTGGCTAGCATATAAAAACAGCTATTTTACAATTGTATTGTATATGTACAATTACATACATATTAGTGTAGTCTTTCAGTTTTCTAATATTAATTTTTGATGGATACATATTAATCCTCTCTGGCTTCCGGCGGCTATCTGATTTGGTGAAGACTGCCAGTCTCGCTAGCGGGATGAAAGCAGAGCTCACCATCTGCAGCATCGTCGACAGGACTGACTGCGGACCTTTGGTACAGAGCCGAGTGGAGAGTCTGAATCAGAGGCTGAGACGGTTCTGCGACCATGTGGGCTGCAGATTCCTCGACTTCCGCCATAGGGTGGTGGGGTTTCTGGTTCCGCTGGATAGGTCAGGAGTCCACTACACGCAGCAAGCGGCTACACGAGTAGCAGGGGCTGTGTGGCGTGGACTGGGCGGTTTTTTTAGGTTAAATGGCCTCTGTCAAGTACAGAAAGGGCAACAGTCTCAAAGGGTGCTGGGCAAAGTCAGGGCATGCGGGGACCAAGCAGCAATCGGTATTGTAATTTTAAACTGTCGAAGCTGCATTGGTAAAATACCGGAACTTCAAGCGCTGATAGAAAGCACCGAAGCTGAAATCGTTATAGGTACAGAAAGCTGGCTGAAGCCAGAGATAAATTCTGCCGAAATTTTTACAAAGGCACAGACGGTGTTTAGAAAGGATAGATTGCATGCAAACGGTGGTGGCGCGTTTGTCGCTGTTAGTAGTAGTTTATCCTCTAGTGAAGTAGAAGTGGATAGTTCCTGTGAAATATTATGGGTGGAGGTTACACTCAACAACCGAGCTAGGTTGATAATTGGCTCCTTTTACCGACCTCCCGACTCAGCAGCATTAGTGACAGAGCAACTGAGAGAAAATTTGGAATAAATTTCACATAAATTTTCCCAGCATATTATAGTCTGAGGTGGAGATTTCAATTTACCAGATATAGACTGGGACACTCAGATGTTTAGGACACGTGGTAGGGACAGAGCATCGAGTGACATTATACTGAGTGCACTATCGGAAAATTACCTCGAGCAATTAAACAGAGAACCGACTCGTGGAGATAACATCTTGGACCTACTTATAACAAACAGACCCGAACTTTTCGACTCTGTAAGTGCAGAACAGGGAATCAGTGATCACACAGCCGTTGCAGCATCCCTGAATATGGAAGTTAATAGGAATAAAAAAGGGAGGAAGGTTTACCTGTTTAGCAAGAATAATAGAAGGCAGATTTCAGACTACCTAACAGATCAAAACGAAATTTTCTGTTCCAACACTGACAATGTTGACTGTTTATGGAAAAAGTTTAAGGCAATTGTAAAATGCTTTTTAGACAGGTACGTCCCGAGTAAAACTGTGAGGTACGGGAAAAACCCACCGTGGTTCAACAACAATGTTTTAAAACTACTGCGCCGGCCGCGGTGGTCCAGCGGTTCTAGGCGCGCAGTCCGGAACCGCGCGACTGCTACGGTCGCAGGTTCGAATCCTGCCTCGGGCATGGATGTGTGTGATGTCCTTGGGTTAGTTAGGTTTAAGTAGTTCTAAGTTCTATGGGACTGATGACCAAAGAAGTTAAGTCCCATAGTGCTCAGAGCCATTTGAAGCATTTTTTAAAACTACTCCGAAAGCAAAGAGAGCTTCACTCCAAGTTTAAACGCAGCCAAACCTCTCAGACAAACAGAACCTAAACGATGTCAAAGTTAGCGTAAGGAGGGCTATGCGTGAAGCGTTCAGTGAATTCGAAAGTAAAATTCTATGTACCGACCTGTTATTGTACATTGTGTAGGTCATATCTTGTTTCTTGTGCCTCTATATTATGTTCAAGCCCTCTTCTGACAGAATGGGTTACCAGGCAAATGGAGCAATGTTATGTTAGCAAGATAGCAGTGTGTCACTCCAACATGAGAGTACAGCGTGTTTTTGAGATTCTTCTTTCGGAACATAGAATGTAGTAAAATTATGTGCTGCGTTCCATATGGAAGCTTGCTGTTTTTGATACATTTATGGTTAGGTTATTATATGTGTTTATCTAATGAGAGTTTTCGTTGTGATAATGATTAAATGTACATATACATGTCTAATATTCAGACTTGTGAATTTATATCAGCCATATGATTGTTGGGTCACAGCAGAACACATTGCAAGAATCTTTGACAATTTTTTTCTTGGTGTAGTTTTTATCTATTCTAGATTAGGACATGGGAAGAATAGTTGGGCAACCATAGGCCTGACTTGTAGTGACTTGGACGAGTCACCTTTGCCTCGGTTGCCTTGTCTCATTATTTTTCGTAATTGTTGTCGGATGAATGGTTACGATCCCATTATATATCCTCTGACTGATGGTCTACATATGAAAATGACGTAGTTAGTTCGTTGAAACCGGTAATGTAACCTTTTTTTCTTTTTAAAGAAAAATGTTATGTAATATGTCTATGGTTTCACTACTGTAGTGTCTTATAAATATTTAACTTATATTAAAGTCACACTTCTTTACGACAATTATGTCGGAATACAGAATAATCTTAAACCATTTTAAAGTGGTATGCCTCTCAAAGTATGAAACGCTGTACTTGTAAATGTGTCGAGAGAAACGGAGATTCGCTGATTTTATACCAAGCTTTGTTTATGCGCATGTAAGTGAAACATGGACCTTGTCGTTGGTGGGAAGGCTTGCGTGCCTCAGCGATACAGATGGCCGTACCGTAGGTGCAACCATAACGGAGGGGTGTCTTTTGAGAGGCCAGACAAACATGTGGTTCCTGAAGAGGGGCAGCAGCCTTTCCAGTAGTTGCACGGGCAACAGTCTGGATGATTGGCTGATCTGGCCTTGCAACATTAACCAAAACGGCCTTGCTGTGCTGGTACTGCGAACGGCTGAAAGCAAGGGGAAACTACAGCCGTAATTTTTCCCGAGGACATGCAGCTTTACTGTATGATTAAATGATGATGGCGTCCTCTTGGGTAAAATATTCCGGAGGTAAAATAGTCCCCCATTCGGATCTCCGGGCGGGGACTACTCAAGAGGAAGTCGTTATCAGGAGAAAGAAAACTGGCGTTCTACGGATCGGAGCGTGGAATGTCAGATCCCTTAATCGGGCAGGTAGGTTAGAAAATTTAAAAAGGGAAATGGATAGGTTAAAGTTAGATACAGTGGGAATTAGTAAATTTCGGTGGCAGGAGGGACAAGACTTTTGGTCAGGCGAATAAAGGGTTATAAATACAAAATCAAATAGGGGTAATGCAGGAGTAGGTTTAATAAAGAATAAAAAAATAGGAATGCGGGTAAGCTACTAGAAGCAGCATAGTGAACGCATTATTGTGGCCAAGATAGACACAAAGCCCATGCCTACTACAGTAGTACAAGTTTATATGCCAACTAGCTCTGCAGATGATGAAGAAATTGAAGAAATGTATGATGAAATAAAAGAAATTATTCAGATAGTGAAGGGTGATGATAATTTAATAGTCATGGGTGACTGGAATTCGTCAGTAGGAAAAGGGAGAGAAGGAAACATAGTAGGTGCTTATGGATTAGGGCTAAGAAATGAAAGAGGAAGCCGTCTGGTAGAATTTTGCACAGAGCACAACTTAATAATAGCTAACACTTGGTTCAAGAATCATAAAAGAAGGTTGTATACATGGAAGAAACCTGGAGATACTAAAAGGTATCAGATAGATTATATAATGGTTAGACAGATATTTAGGAATCAGGTTTTAAATTGTAGGACATTTCCAGGGACAGATATGGACTCTGACCACAATCTATTGGTTATGATCTGTAGGTTAAAACTGAAGAAACTGCAAAAAGGTGGGAATTTAAGAACATGGGATCTGGATAAGCTGAAAGTATCAGAGGTTGTACAGAGTTTCAAGGAGAGTATAAGGGAACAATTGACAGGAATGGGGGAAAGAAACACAGTAGAAGAAGAATGGGTAGCTCTGAGGGATAAAGTAGTGAAGGCAGCAGAGGATAAAGTAAGTGAAAAGACGAGGGCTGCTAGAAATCCTTGGGTAACAGAAGAAATATTGAATTTAATTGATGAAAGGAGAAAATATAAAAATGCAGTAAATGAAGCAGGCAAAAAGGAATACAAACGTCTCAAAAATGAGATCGACAGGAAGTGCAAAATGGCTAAGCAGGGATGGCTAGAGGACAAATGTAAGGATGTAGAGGCTTATCTCACTAGGGGTAAGATAGATACTGCCTACAGGAAAATTAAAGAGACCTTTGGAGAGAAGATAACCATGTGTATGAATATCAAGAGCTCAGATGGCAACCCAGTTCTAAGCAAAGAAGGGAAGGCAGAAACGTGGAAGGAGTATCTAGAAGGTTTATACAAGGGCGGTGTACATGAGGACAATATTATGGAAATGGAAGAGGATGTAGATGAAGACGAAATGGGAGATACGATACTGCGTGAAGAGTTTGACAGAGCACTGAAAGACCTGAGTCGAAACAAGGCCCCCGGAGTAGACAACATTCCATTAGAACCACTGACGGCCTTGGGAGAGCCAGTCATAACAAAACTCTACCAGCTGGTGAGCAAGATGTATGAGACAGGCGAAATACCCTCAGACTTCAAGAAGAATATAATAATTCCAATCCCAAAGAAAGCAGGTGTTGACAGATGTGAAAATTACCAAACTATCAGTTTAATAAGTCACAGCTACAAAATACTAACGCGAATTCTTTACAGACGAATGGAAAAACTGGTAGATGCGGACCTAGGGGAGGATCAGTTTGGATTCCGTAGAAATGTTGGAACACGTGAGGCAATACTGACCTTACGACTTATCTTAGAAGAAAGATTAAGAAAAGGGAAACCTACGTTTCTAGCATTTGTAGACTTAGAGAAAGCGTTTGACAATGTTGACTGGAATACTCTCTTTCAAATTCTGAAAGTAGCAGGGATAAAATACAGGGAGCGAAAGGCTATTTACAATTTGTACAGAAACCAAATGGCAGTCATAAGAGTCGAGGGGCATGAAAGGGAAGTAGTGGTTGGGAAAGGAGTGAGACAGGGTTGTAGCCTCTCCCCGATGTTATTCAATCTGTATATTGAGCAAGCAGTAAAGGAAACAAAAGAAAAATTTGGAGTAGGTATTAAAATTCATGGAGAAGAAGTAAAAACTTTGAGATTCGCCGATGACATTGTAATTCTGTCAGAGACGGCAAAGGACTTAGAAGAGCAGTTGAACGGAATGGACAGTGTCTTGAAAAGAGGATATAAGATGAACATCAACAAAAGCAAAACGAGGATAATGGAATGTAGTAAAATTAAATCGGGTGATGCTGAGGGAATTAGATTAGGAAATGAGACACTTAAAGTAGTAAAGGAGTTTTGCTATTTGGGGAGCAAAATAACTGATGATGGTCGAAGTAGAGAGGATATAAAAGGTAGACTGGCAATGGCAAGGAAAGCGTTTCTGAAGAACAGAAATTTGTTAACATCGAGTATAGATTTAAATGTCAGGAAGTCGTTTCTGAAAGTATTTGTATGGAGTGTAGCCATGTATGGAAGTGAAACATGGACGATAACTAGTTTGGACAAGAAGAGAATAGAAGCTTTCGAAATGTGGTGCTACAGAAGAATGCTGAAGATAAGGTGGATAGATCACGTAACTAATGAGGAGGTACTGAATAGGATTGGGGAGAAGAGAAGTTTGTGGCACAACTTGACTAGAAGAAGGGATCGGTTGGTAGGACATGTTTTGAGGCATCAAGGAATCACAAATTTAGCATTGGAGGGCAGCGTGGAGGGTAAAAATCGTAGAGGGAGACCAAGAGATGAATACACTAAGCAGATTCAGAAGGATGTAGGTTGCAGTAGATACTGGGAGATGAAGAAGCTTGCACAGGATAGAGTAGCATGGAGAGCTGCATCAAACCAATCTCAGGACTGAAGACAACAACAACAACAAGTGAAACATGAACGATAAATAGTTTAGACAAGAAGAGAATAGAAGCTTTCAAAATGTGGTGCTACAGAAGGAAGATTAGGTGGGTAGATCACGTAACTAATGATGAGGTGTTTAATAGACTTGTGGAGGAGAGGAATTTGTGGGACAAAAAAAATGGTTCAAATGGCTCTGAGCACTATGGGACTTAACATCTGAGGTCATCAGTCCCCTAGAACTTAGAACTACTTAAACCTAACTAACCTAAGTACATCACACACATCCATGCCCGAGGCAGGATTCGAACCTGCGACCGCAGCAGTCGCGCGGTTCCCAACTGAACCGCCTAGAACCGCGAGACCACCGCGGCCGGCAATTTGTGGGACAATCTGACTAAAAGAAGGGATCGGTTGGTAGGACACATTCTGAGGCATCACGGGATCACCAATTTAGTACTGGAGGGGAGCGTGCAGGGTAAAAATCGTAGAGGCAGACCAAAAGATGAATACAGTAAGCAGATTCAGAAGGATGTAGGTTGCAGTAGTTACTCGGAGATTAAGAGGCTTGCACAGGATAGAGTAGCATGGAGAGCTACATCAGACCAGCGTGTGGACCGAAGACCACAACAACAACAACAACAACCTAAGTACATCACACACATCCATGCCCGAGGCAGGATTCGAACCTGCGACCGCAGCAGTCGCGCGGTTCCCAACTGAACCGCCTAGAACCGCGAGACCACCGCGGCCGGCAATTTGTGGGACAATCTGACTAAAAGAAGGGATCGGTTGGTAGGACACATTCTGAGGCATCACGGGATCACCAATTTAGTACTGGAGGGGAGCGTGCAGGGTAAAAATCGTAGAGGCAGACCAAAAGATGAATACAGTAAGCAGATTCAGAAGGATGTAGGTTGCAGTAGTTACTCGGAGATTAAGAGGCTTGCACAGGATAGAGTAGCATGGAGAGCTACATCAGACCAGCGTGTGGACCGAAGACCACAACAACAACAACAACAACAACAACAACAATGCTGATACGTAAAAATCGTAGCACTGTCACTGCCCTTTAACATTTAGCCCCAAGTAATTAACACTGCAGATATTCACGCGATACGGCTGTGTATATCGGCATCGGTGCAGGCAAAGTAATTGTTACTGCGGGTGTATCCGTATCCGTGAGGACCTCTAGTTATAAACATCAAATCGTTCCAATTTGTCTGATTTGGAAGTTTTATTAGGTCTACATATTTTCTCGCCATTGTTAGGACAGAAGAATTATGGGATGGTTTGAAGAGACTACTTAGCCTTGGCAGATTCCGATGGCGCGTCATTGAATTTTTCTCAGTTTTCAGACCGCGTCTTGACTAAGATAAAACGCTAGTGGAAATGATTTCTGAGAGAAAGTTGATGAACTACTTGGAAAGCTAGAGTTTTACCACGAAGAGAGGCGGTACAATGATAAAGACATTGGACTCGTGTTATGAGGGACGACGGTTCAAATTCTAGTACGGCCACCCAGATCTAGGGTACCGGTATTCCTGTAAATCGCTTAAAGCGCATTTCTCGTTGGTTCCTTTGAAAAGGTACAGTCGATTTCCTTTCACGTTTTTCCCTGTGCTCTATCAGCTACGACGGGACATTGAGACGTTATCCACTGAGGTGACAAAAGTCATGCGATACCTCGTAATACCTTGTCGGACCCCTTTTTGCGGCGGTTGTCGGGCCGTTTGCAAAGGCGCTCGCGTCGCTCGTCTGCTCTCACAGCCCATAAACGCCAAATTCCGCCGCACTGACCTAACGGATACGTTCGTCGTACGTCCCACACTGATTTCTGCACTTATTTCACGCAGTATTGCTTGCCTATTAGCACTGACAACTCTACGCAGACGCTGTATTCGGTCGGTAAGTGAAGGCCGTCGGCCACTGCATTGTGCGCACTGAAAGGTAATGCATCAAATTTGGTATTCGCGGTACACTCTTGACACTGTGGATCTCCGAATATTGAATGCCTTGACGATTTCCGAAATGCGTTCCACGTGTCTAGCTCCAACTACCATTTCGCGCCCAAAGTCTGTTAATTCCCGTCGTGCAGCAATAACCTAGTCGGAAACCTTTTCACATCATCCGCCTGAGCGCAAATGACAGCTGCTCCAGAACACTGCCTTTACTACATCTATCTGCACGTGTGCACATGACTTGTGTCAGCTTAGTGTACCGCAGAGGCATCCTGCCATCCTTTTTGAATTATACCACAGACATGACACTGCTTTGAGCACCCAGAAAGTTTTATACAAAGACATACAGAACATGATAAATCATGTGTCTGAGATGTATCACTATTGATGAATTTTAAAACTTGATAGGACAGTGTATGCTGGAACAAAAGACGGCAAAAGAAGTACATTGAATTGTTTTTATATGATGAGGGGCGTAATAGTAAAATATTTACTGCGGTATAATTTCTAAGGCAAACGGGCAAACAAAACGTATCTAAAAATGTTTTTTTTGAAATTGCTGAATATGATAGGTATGTAGAGATGAAAATATTAGCGCAAGACAAGTGAAGGACGCCAATACCAGACCAGAAAAGTCTACCAGTAAGTGTCGGTATTTCTCACCCACTGAAAACATTTGGTCATGGCTCGTCGAGAGACTAATACGTCACCGCTCGCATTGATGAACTCCGTGCGTAGAGGTGAAGCAGCATGGAACGATGTCCGCCCCCTCCCCCCCCCCCCCCCACCCCTCACTCCTCCCGTCCCCCCAAATCTGTCATCCAAGCCAGTTCCACTCTATCCCCAAGCAAGTTAGAATAACTGTTGCTGCCAGAGACGGCAGAGATGTGTACCAAATTTCGCAGTATTCACCCACAAAATCTGATCATGCACTCGTCCTAATATACCAGCAAAGTTATTTGCTATTTTTCCAGGTGTTGGAAATTGAATGACAAGCAGTGTGAAAACTTAAGTGTATAGTGTACCTGGAAATTCGATCGTCGTCAGAGAAACGCTGTCGGCAAGTGAGTTAGGGACGTCGGAAGTCATTAACACATGCAGGCGGGCAGCTGCCGGCCGCGTGGGAGAAGCTTGCGCCGCCGGACCCCGCCCACGGCCGCCGTCCTGTCCGGATTTCAGCGCCACAGCCGTCCCACGGGGAAGGCATCTGGCGAGCGGACCAGAATTGCGCCGTGATTGAAATTTACGACAGCACAGCCGTCGCTAATTGCCCGCACTAAAATGCGAGGCCTCGCTGCAGGCGGGCGAGGGGAGTATCATAACATCCGACGATGTGTCCGACGCGCAACTGGAACTCGTATAATCCTCTAGCATTGCCTGCCGCCGCTGCCTTTGATCTCTTCTTTTAATACGTGACGAGAAGCCTATTAAAGCTCATACGCCACATTACTTCACAGTGTTCACGACATGCCAGCAACGTATCCGTACTGGGACAGCTGTCTGGCATCCAATCACGGTGCTGTTGCTTTTCAAACCGAAGCTTTTCTGTGCGCTAACCTAGTTCGGTTCTGTGCTAAAAAAATGAAGTGTGGTTGGTTTAACTAGACTTGACTTGGTGTCCATCGGCCACCATGTTTGAAAAAAAATAGTGAAAAAATACCTAAAAATAGTGTTTAGAAGTATCTGATTAAGGCATAACTTTATTACTCTCAGTGGAATTATTACTGTTTCTGTATCGACTTCATTAATCCGTCTATATTTTCTGCGGCCGATTACCTGCTCTACACCTCTGTAGCTGACATGACTTCGGCAACTTCTAAGTGACGTACCTTATCAGTCCCGAGGAGAACATCGAGCTTAATGTCTGCTTAACAGATGGAAGATTGTCTTATATAGTGTCACATGGCCTGGTCCATTAGACATGGGGACTGAGAAGTTAACCCAGAACCTTGGTGCTCTGTCCGATTGTCAACTAGTGTACATCAAACGCTGGTGATCGCAGTTTCTTCCAGCAGCTGGGTTCGAGGTACGTCCCTTCCAGTTGTTACCACAAAACCGACCGTCACAAAGCAAAACAAATAGGTGTAGGTTTCGGGTTTCGTGATAGTATTTGATCAAAATAGTAGGTGTTATGATGGCGTACAATTGCTGATCTCCAGAGTGTGAAACAACGTTCTGAGATTTAATCCCAGAGGACCGTCGTATGACCCATGAAATAGGCCTATGACGTTCCTCCTGCATTCACAAATAACTTAACCGCATATTAATTAAAAGTAATTGTGTTTTCAATTCTCCATAATAATATTTTGATCGTTTTTTTACCATTTGCAGATGCTTCGGATTCTACATCGACAACATACGTAAACACTCCCTCCGTTCCGAATGTCCACGGATTACATGTAAATATGCATCCTGAACCTGGACCTAAATAAATTCCATCTCCTAGATAAAGTTTGGACGCAATAAATAACTAGTAACGCTACACGACTGGAATTTTAAAAGTAAATGAACAAATTGAAGGTCAGATAAAACTTACTTTGTGCAACGAAGGACAGTGAGTATAAACGAACCTTGGAAAGCATTTTATGACAACACTCACTTGCAATAAGTGAAACCGTACAAGCATACAAAGAAATGCCAGAATCGTACTGCTCACTGTTGCTTTTGAGAAACGTATACGCTGTTACAAAAATGGCTCACTAGACCCACTTAATTCAGAAGGTCTGTTAAGTTCGGTGTTGTAGTACGATGAAAGTTGCCAAATGCACACAATATAGGAGAAAAAATACTAGAATTTTTACACGTGAATTTAGCAGCAGCACGGGATTATGATCACCACAAAGCAACGAGCTGAACACCAAGAATTCTATATGCATTAGAAAATGCTGTAAACTTTTTGCTAGAAACCCGACTCTGTACCGTGTCTCGAAAACTGACCACCTCGCCGAATAACGAATGCTGAGTCTGAATACGGATAAATGCACGTTAAATATACCGAAATGCTGCAGAAAAGGTCACTAAGCTACGCGATGCGAGCCAGAATCTCACTACACATTTGTTGCGCGGTTCCAGACTGAAGCGCCTAGAACCGCTCGGTCCCAGCGGCCGACAATTCTAATCTGAAATCATCAAAAATATATAAATACATAACATTTTTAAGTACACATCGAAATTCGTAACATACTATGTACGTGACTTATGCGTGAAAACAGATAAAGTTGGTATCTACCAGATGAATGAATTTAATGTTCGTGAAATTCTTACCATCGTGCCACTACTGTATTGAATTACACGCAGGTTAACGATATGGAGTCTATTAAATCTCTCTATCGCATTTGTGTTATTGTACTCTGTATGACAATGAAGTTGAAACTAATTATGTCCAAAACAGCTACTGTCCCCCCCCCCCCCCCCCCCTCCGAAAAGGTATCATATGAGTGTGAAGAAGCTTATGTGAACGTCAAGCGTGGCCGCAATCTTATCTTAGCTATTGATGCCGTGAATGTATAGCAGAAATTGCGACAGAAAAGGTATACTATCGTGGCATGACGAATCCTTGAACTGTCGATATTAAACGACAATTCCCACTTCCATTTCAAATAAATGTAGCACTAGCTGATAGTCAGTGTGATTATAGGACGCTCGCGCCTTTGCAATGCGGTACAAATAGAAGTTCGTTAACTTGCGTAGTACTGTTTTGTCACTAACTTGTTCCACCATCTGGGCTGTGCATGTAAGGCGCTAGTACAGACGATATTTATCGGTGCCTGGAACTATTCAGCAATTTGTTTCCATGCTCGCAGACCAGCCGCCGAGAACAAATGGCTCTGAGCGAGGATGTTTCTTCATACAGTCGGCCACGTTTATTGGCTATTGTGACCGGACAGCGCTCAGAGCTCGCTTCTTCTACTAAGGCCACGTGTCTCCGTGCGACAATTTATAGGTGTTATTTACGTCCCGAACAATGCTGCGTACAGAGCCGGCATCTGCGCCTATTACACCGCTACGGGCCGTGTATGGACATGAGAAAAGACTGCTCGTGAGCTCCGCTCAAACGGAACTGCTTATCGGTGGAAACCATCAGCTAAAGTATGCCCTGTCCAACAAGTGCATTGCCCCATTACCATAACAAAAGTTTTCTGGGCGTGGTGGCATAATTTTCGCATAACGTTTCTTTACGGAAACAGGCGACACCCGGCAATAGTTGGTATGTAAATAACGAGTCCGTAGGCAGGCTCGCATCTTGATTTAGTTTCTGGTCATGTAAAACAGCTGAGGAGGCAAGAAGCAGATTGTTGCTGTTAGCCGACCGGTGTGGCCGTGCGGTCTAGGCGCTTTTTTTTTGCTGTTAGGGCTGCTCCACCCAGCTTACGATGCTATTGTTGTAACTCACAGTACGCACGTATGACACTCAGACACTGTCGAGTGTCGTCACATAGCTAATAT
Source organism: Schistocerca gregaria (assembly GCF_023897955.1). Lineage (NCBI taxonomy): Eukaryota > Metazoa > Arthropoda > Insecta > Orthoptera > Acrididae > Schistocerca > Schistocerca gregaria. The sequence continues at coordinate 672,217,406 of NC_064924.1, read as the reverse complement.
TTGACAAAGAAGAGAAAAACAACTCACCTTACTAAGAAGAATTTAAATTTCTTAGCAACATAAGTGGGAAATTACTACTCACGACACTTTTTTGTTTCTGGATTATGCGCACCTCTGTGTTTGTCTCTTCACATGCAACTTTAAATTACTGCCAAAGAAGAATTCGTACTTTTATAACTAGTAATGTTTTGCTTCACTTGCTAACTTTGTACAACACATACGTCGATCCATAAACACAAATCTCCTTTTCGAGAGTACCACTATTGAATTTTACACAAAGAATTATAGCTGCGGTTTTTCACATTGTTTAAGGAAAGGAATTAATTCATCACTAGCTGTACCCGGCCACGCTTCATTGTGGGTCGGTCTGGTTAAATGGAAAAGAAAGCACACATCTCTAATATGTATGGGAATTGGATACACGTTGTCATCTCCTTCTCTCCCACGTCTCTGTCCATCTCCCCCATTTCCTCTTCAACATATATCTCGTCTTCGCACCTCTCTCTCTCTCAACTTGAGCCTTATTTACTATTATTGCAGAAGTGGGCATGGGCTCGACTAATGGCTGAATTAGTGCTGGAGGGAAATCATGCAGTGAGTACGATGGGGTGGAGGTATCTTCTGAACGGCACTTTGCAAGGCCTGCCAGATATACACAATAATGTTCATGTCTGGAGAGTTTGGTGGCCACCGGAAGTGTTTAAACTCACGAGTGTTCCTGGAGCCACTCTGTAGGAGTTCTGGACGTATGGGGTGTCGCATTGTCCTGCTGGAATCACCCAACTCCGCCGGAATGCACAATGGACACGAATGGATGCAAGTGATCAGACAGGATGCAAAAGTACGTGTCACCTGTCAGAGTCTTATCTAGACGTGTGACAGGTCCCATACCCCATACCACTCCAATTGCACCACCCCCATCCCCCCCCCTCCCCGCCACACCATTACGGAGCCTGCACCACCTTGAACAGTACCCTGCTGACACACAGGTTCCATGGATTCATGGGGTTGTCTCCAATACCAGTACACGTCCATCCGCTCGTTACAATTTGAAACGAGTCTCGTCCGACCAGGCAACATGTTTCCAGTCATCAACAGTACAATGCCGGTGTTGACGGGCCCAGGCGAGGCGTAAAGCTTTGTGTCGTTCTGTCATCAAGGGTACACGAGTGGGCCTTCGGCTCCGGAAGGCCATATCGATGATGTTTCGTTGAATGGTTCTCATGCTGACACTTGTTGGTAGTCCAGTATTGAAATTTGCAGAACTTTGTGGAAGGGTTGCTCTTCTGTCACGTTAAACGATTTTATTTAGTCGTCGTTGCCCCGATTTTTTTCAGGCAGCAACGATGTCGGAGATTTGATGTTTTAGCGGATTCCTGATATTCACGGTACACTCGTGAAATGCTCGTACGGGAAAGTCCACACTTCATCGCTACCTCAGAGATGCCGTGTCCCATCGCTCGTGCGCCGACTATGACACCACGTTCAAGCTCATTTAAATCTTGATAACCTGCCATTGTAGCTGCAGCAACCAACCTAACAACTGCACCAGACACTGGTTGTCTTCATCTACATCTACAAGACTACTGTGCAATTCACATTTAAGTGCTTGGCAGAGGGTTCATCGAACCACAATCATACTATCTCTCTACTATTCCACTCCCGAACAGCGAGCGGGAAAAACGAACACCTAAACCTTTCTGTTCGAGCTCTGATTTCTCTTATTTTATTTTGATGATCATTCCTACCTATGTAGGTTGGGCTCAACAAAATATTTTCGCATTCGGAAGAGAAAGATGGTGACTGAAATTTCGTAAAAAGGTCTCGCCGCGACGAAAAACGTCTATGCTGTAATGACTTCCATCCCAACTCGTGTATCATATCTGCCACACTCTCTCCCCTATAACGTGATAATACAAAACGAGCTGCCCTTTTTTGCACCCTTTCGATGTCCTCCGTCAATCCCACCTGGTAAGGATCCCACACCGCGCAGCAATATTCTAACAGAGGACGAACGAGTGTAGTGTAAGCTGTCTCTTTAGTGCACTTGTTGCATCTTCTAAGTGTCCTGCCAATGAAACGCAACCTTTGGCTCGCCTTCCCGACAATATTATCTATGTGGTCCTTCCAACTGAAGTTGTTCGTAATTTTAACACCCAGGTACTTAGTTGTATTGACAGCCTTGAGAATTGTACCATTTATCGAGTAATCGAATTCCAACGGATTTCTTTTGGAACTCATGTGGATCATCTCACACTTTTCATTATTTAGCGTCAACTGCCACCTGACACACCATAGAGCAATCTTTTCTAAATCGCTTTGCAACTGATACTGGTCTTCGGATGACCTTACTAGACGGTAAATTACAGCATCATCTGCGAACAATCTAAGAGAACTGCTCAGATTGTCATCCAGGTCATTTATATAGATCAGGAACAGCAGAGGTCCCAGGACGCTTCCCTGGGGAACACCTGATATCACTTCAGTTTTACTCGATGATTTGCCGTCTATTACTACGAACTGCGACCTTCCTGACAAGAAATCACGAATCCAGTCGCACAACTGAGACGATACCCCATAGCTCCGCAGCTTGATTAGAAGTCGCTTGTGAGGAACGGTGTCAAAAGCTTTCCGGAAATCTGGAAATATGGAATCAACTTGAGATCCCCTGTCGAGAGCAGCCATTACTTCGTGCGAATAAAGAGCTAGCTGCGTTGCACAAGAGCGATGTTTTCTGAAGCCATGCTGATTACGTGTCAATAGATCGTTCCCTTCGAGGTGATTCATAATGTTTGAATACAGTATATGCTCCAAAACCCTACTGCAAACCGACGTCAATGATATAGGTCTGTAGTTAAATGTATTACTCCTACTACCCTTCTTGAACACTGGTGCGACCTGCGCAATTTTCCAATCTGTAGGTACAGATCTATCGGTGAGCGAGCGGTTGTATATGAGTGCTAAGTAGGGAGCTATAGTATTAGCGTAATCTGAAAGGAACCTAATCGGTATACAATCTGGACCTGAAGACTTGCCCGTATCAAGCGATTTGAGTTGCTTCGCAACCCCTAAGGTATCTACTTCTAAGAAACTAATGCTAGCAGATGTTCGTGTTTCAAATTCTGGAATATTCCATTCTTCTTCCCTGGTGAAGGAATTTCGGAAAACTGCGTTCAATAACTCCGCTTTAGCGGCACAGTCGTCGATAACAGTACCATCGGCACTGCGCAGCGAAGGTATTGACTGCGTCTTGCCGCTTGTGTACTTTACATACGACCAGAATTTCTTCGGATTTTCTACCAAATTTCGAGACAATGTTTCGTTGTGGAACCTATTAAAGGCATCTCGCATCGAAGTACGTGCCAAATTTCGCGCGTCTGTAAATTTTAGCCCATCTTCGGGATTTCGCGTTCTTCTGAACTTCGCATGCTTTTTCCGTTGCCTCTGCAACAGCGTTCGGACCTTTTTTGTGTACCACGGGGGATCCGTTCCATCTCTTACCAATTTATGAGGTATGAATATCTCAATTGCTGTTGCTACTATATCTTTGAATTTGAGCCACATCTCGTCTACATTCGCATAGTCAGTTCGGAAGGAATGGAAATTGTCTTTTAGGAAGGCTTCTAGTGACACTTTATCCGCTTTTTTAAATAAAATTATTTTGCGTTTGTTTCTGATGGATTTGGAAGAAATGGTATTGAGCCTAGCTACAACGACCTTGTGATCACTAATCCCTGTATCAGTCATGATGCTCTCTATCAGCTCCGGATTGTTTGTGGCTAAGAGGTCAAGTGTGTTTTCGCAACCATTTACAATTCGCGTAGGTTCGTGGACTAACTGCTCGAAATAATTTTCGAAGAAAGCATTTAGGACAATCTCGGAAGACGTTTTCTGCCTACCACCGGTTTTGAACAAGTATTTTTGCCAACATACCGAGGGTAGGTTGAAGTCCCCACCAACTATAACCGTATGAGTGGAGTATTTATTTGTTACGAGACTCAAACTTTCTCTGAACTGTTTCGCAACTGTATCATCGGAGTCTGGGGGTCGTTAGAAGGAGCCAATTATTAACTTAATTCGGCTGTTAAGTATAACCTCCACCCATACCAATTCGCACGGAGTATCTATTTCGACTTCACTACAAGATAAACCACTACTAACAGACGCAAACACTCCACCACCAATTCTGCCTAATCTATCTTTCCTGAACACCGTCTGAGACTTCGTAAAAATTTCTGCAGAAGTTATTTCAGGCTTTAGCCAGCTTTCTGTACCTATAACGATATCAGCTTCTGTGCTTTCTATTAACGCTTGAAGCTCAGGGACTTTTCCAGCGCAACTACAACATTTAGGCACATTAATTTGGAATATACTGGTTATTGAGGTTACTTTTTTTGGGATTTCCCTTTGAATAGAAAACAGGATACAAACTGACACAGTGCACTCTGTACTGTGTGTAGCCGCAGTTACCAATAACACACACACACACACACACACACACACACACACACACACGCACGCAAGCGCGAGCGCACGAGTAAATCATGCACCAATCTCATACTAATGACAGCCACACTCAAGAGCATTACTTAATCAAATTTTGGAATGTCACTGCATGAAGTGCAGAAGTAAATTTAGACACGAGGGGCTTCTATCCTGATTGACATAAAAAACATAAATAAAGATGAATAACATCGTAAATATACTGTAACATATTGCGCATAAAGGAAAAGAAATCCGCTACTGTACAGCTACACTATTGATGACAAACAGCTGGAGACAGCGTCTGCCCTAAAAAACTTAGGCGAAACTATCCATAGCTACCTTAAGAGGAATGACCACACAAAAACAAATAGAAAAAGCAGATGCCAGACTGAGATTCATAGGAAGAATCTTAAGAAAATGTAAACCATCCACCAGAGAAGTGGCGATTGTTCGACCAATGCTTGAGTACTGTTTATCAATCTGGGGCCCTAACCGGGTTGAACTGATATAAGAGATAGAGAAGATCCAACGAAGAGCGGGGCGTATCGTTACGGGATCGTTTAGTCGGCACGAGAACGCAACAGAAATGCTCAGCAACTCTATTGGCAGACAAAAAAAAATGGTTCAAATGGCTCTGAGCACTATGGGAGAACTACTTAAACCTAACTAACCTAAGGACATCACACACATCCATGCCCGAGGCAGGATTCGAACCTGCGACCGTAGCAGTCGCGCGGTTCCGGACCGAGCGCCTGAACCGCTAGACCACCGCGGCCGGCTATTGGTAGACACTACAAGAGAAACTATCCCAGAGGAGCCGGAGAACACATTATTTCCTCCCACATACATCTCGCGACAAGACCACGACGGGAAACTTTAGAAATTTGGACTAATACAGAGGCTTATCCACCATCATTCTTCCCACGTGCCATTCGCGAGTGGAACAGGGAAAAGAGGATCAGTTAGTGGTACCGGAACTACCCTCTGCCGTGGCTTGCGAAGTGTTGACGTAGATGTGGAACAAGATGCCACTCTTCCGTGTACTATGAAACATTTCAAGAGAGGAATAAAAAGTGTTAGAAATATAAAGATACATAGTCTCTTCATTTCCAGACATAATCCCACTCTACAGGGTCCGCTGTTTTCACGGTAGGCAAATTTCTGGTAATTTTGTTTCCGGATGTCCTTCCTTTCGCGAGAATGGTCAATAAAACGGCGGGAGGAAATTCATATACGTCATTTTGTTGTACATCAAACTTCGTTGTGTGCGTAATCGCTTTTTAACTGTTCATTTATTGTACTGTACTTACGCAGGCGGAGATTGTGGACCAGCTCAGCATTTGTCTAATCGAGCACGGGAACCCGTGTTGGCGCAGTGGTCAGCACACACTCGCGTTCGGGAGGACGACGGTTCAATCCCGCGTCCGGCCATCCAGATTTAGGTTTTCCGTGATTTCCCTAAATCGCTCCAGACAAATTCCGGGATGGCTCCTTTGAAAGGGCACGGCCGACTTCCTTCCCCCTTCTTCCCTAATCCGATGAGACCGATGACCTCGCTGTTTGGCCTCTTCCCCCAAACAACCCAACCCAACGAGCGCGGAACGTCGCCTACAACCGCACTCAGTCTGACCCGTTAGTGCGCTACGTGGATTCGTTCCGAGCCTGGTTCACCTCCCCGTCTCGAAAGTCAGAGCGCTGCGCCTTCCTCTATACAAGTCAATCTCCAGATCATGTAACGAAAAGAAATGTACTGTATCATGAAGGAAATGCATATAATTGACACCAAATACATTAATGGAAGTAAAACTTGAAAATACAGACTATTTATAGTCACAAAACTGGTTGTCTTGAAGCAGCTGCGACTTTCAGTAAGAACTTCTATACGTCCTAAAAGAGTAAAACTCCCTTGTCTGTCTCAGAAATTACCTGACAGTTATTCAGTGCATTATTAACTTCGTTGAACCACTGTCCTCGCAGGAACACGTTCGGCTCATTCGTCTGTCCGCTATGACATTTGTTACAGCAGTCAAAAGAATTGGCGGTGACAACTATTTCTCGTAGTATTTTATTTTCATTAAAGCAACATCTGAAACATTTCAGAGGTAGCCGACTTATTACGATCCAGCTGCCTGTGGAATCGGTGTTTGCAAGTCAAGACAAATGGAAACAAGTGTCGACCGCATTTCCTAAATAGGAAATCGTGCAAAATGGCTGATTGGAGAAACCAGTTCGGTGCGGTTTTATTAGGCGTTTTTGCGCCCTTTTCTTGCAGCCTCTCGAGTCGCCTTATTAAGCGAGTGGTATTACGTCGTCCACCGGTAATCCTGTCTCGCCGCTGTTGTCTGGCATTGCCAAGAGCCGTTGCAGTTGTTTGGGCTACTCGAGCAAGCCGAAGTGTGACTAGTTCCAAGTACGCGACTCGTAGCAAGAGTGAAGGTCAGCGCTTAGCCTAGCTCTTTTACAATGCCCATGTTGGTTGGGTTATTAAACAATAAACTGCTTAGCTCTTGGGAAATTTCTCTCTTTTCGGCTGTTTTTAGCTGGATTTTGGAGGTCTGTTTGAGGACAGCTGCAATCTCAGATGCGCTGGTTCCAAGAGTCGGCCTGTTAGGCGCTGTGGCACCGTCTAATTTCCTCAGCAAGCCCCAGCTCTTCCTGCTGGAGTGGGTAAAATCTAGATTTTCCATCGCCTCCTTCCATCTACTCCTGCGTTCCTCATTCATGGCGTTGATCAGTTGGTCTGCAGTCTCCTCGTCCCCAGTCTTCTCATATTCATCCAGTAGTGTTTCACTCTTTCGTCCAGCAGGGGGTGTATTCCTTTCTCGATCCTCGTGGAACTGCATTTAGGGCCGCTTTTTGTACTACGGTTACGAATCTTTTGTAGTTCTCAGGTTTTGGTGGTATCCGATTTATCGTTTTCTCGACATGGGATCGATATTTATTCCAGTCAGCTTTCCTCAGGTTCCACTGGGGTATTGGGGGACTTTTTATGACTGGGATTGATAGTCCGATCTCCACTATTACTGGATTGTGTTGGCTGCGGGGGAACGCCTCGAGGACCCTTCTTATAGCTTGCACGGGGATACCTGTTGCTCCACGTGTGACTAAGGTCAGGTAAGGTGTTGACGTTGTGCTCCACGCCTTTGATTTGAAGTTCGCTGTGTCCTTGGGGTCGAAAAGGAGGTGTAGGTCCCGGTTGTCTGCAAGTCACTTAGTCCAATCCCTTCAGCTGTGGATCTCGGGTATCCCCATCTGGTGTGCTGAGAGTTAAAATCGCCAGCGTAGACTGCTGGGTGGTCAGCCTCGGGTAGGATACCTGTGGGCCATTTCTGTGATGGAGGTTTGTAGACATTATACAGTGTCATCTCTCCCAGTTTTATGCCTATCGCATGCTCTGCTGGTACCACTTTGGTGTCCAAATTCCTTAGGAGTTCGTTCTTCACTAGGGTGGCTATGCCATGTTTGTCGTGTCCAGTGTAGCTCACAGCTGTAAATCCTGGTATTTTGAGTCGATTGATGGTTTCATCTGTGAGGTGGGTCTCTTGTAGGAGTACGACACTTACTCGTTCTCTAGTTAAGAACCTTTCGAGGATTTCTCCCTTGGTCCTCGTGTAGCCTTCTATGTTGAACTGGCATACGTTCAGCTTCTTCATGCTAAGACTCTGCTCTATTTGCCTCTGAAACCAAACACCCTGCAACAATCATCCGATTGTTCCAGGCCGTAGGAGGTAGCTTTATGGTCTGGGGACTGCTGTTGCGGAATTCTCTGGGTGATCTCCTTATACTGGGAAGCATAATGGATTAACACAAGTCTGCATCTAGCCTTGGGGACCGTTTTTCCTTTGCACAACGGCACCTACCAGCAGGCCAATGCAACGCGTCGCACTGCACGCAGTATACGCGCGTGTTTCTAAGAGCAGCACGGTTAGTTTCCCGAACTCCCCTGTCCACCAAACACCCCGCATTAAAACCCAATCGAGAAACGGTAGGACCACCCCTCCATCGGGTTGTACGTGTGATGGATCCTCCGAAATTTAGCGCAGCTGCATATGGCACTGAGTTCGCCACGGTTCCACATCGACTGTTGGTACTTTCCAGAACCTCAATGACTATGATCGTGCACGTCTCGCAGTGTCCGCGCAGCAAAAGTGACTATTCAGGCTTTTGACAGGCGGTGGCATTAATCTGACTGGGTAGTGTATAATCAATCCTGAATCCCTCGAACAAAAACCGTATACAGTATACCCTTTCACAAGAAGTGTAGTACAAGTGATCCACAAAACTATCGCCCAGTACCCGTGACATCGATCTTTTGTAAAATCTTTGAACATACTCTGAGCTGAAATCTGATGTGTCTCGAATAGAATGACGTCCTCCATGTACGAGGTGCATTCAAGTTCTTAGGCCTCCAATATTTTTCTCCGGACTGGAAAGAGATAGAAACATGCGCATTGTTTTAAAATGAGGCCGCGTTCATTGTCAATACGTCCCAGAGATGGCAGCACCGTACGGCAGATGGAATTTTACCGCCAGCGGCGAGAATGAGAACTGTTTTAAATACTTAAAATGGCGACGTTTTCCTTACTTGAACAGCGTGCAATCATTCGTTTTCTGAATTTGCGTGGTGTGAAACCAATTGAAATTCATTGACAGTTGAAGGAGACATGTGGTGATGGAGTTATGGATGTGTCGAAAGTGCGTTCGTGGGTGCGACAGTTTAATGAAGGCAGAACATCGTGTTACAACAAACCGAAACAAACTCGGGCTCGCACAAGCCGGTCTGACGACATGATCGAGAAAGTGGAGAGAATTGTTTTGGGGGATCGCCGAATGACTGTTGAACAGATCGCCTCCAGAATTGGCATTTCTGTGGGTTCTGTGCACGCAATCCTGCATGACGACCTGAAAATGCGAAAAGTGTCATCCAGGTGCGTGCCACGAATGCTGACGGACGACCACATGGCTGCCCGTGTGGCACGTTGCCAAGCAATGTTGACGCGCAACGACAGCTTGAATGGGACTTTCTTTTCGTCGGTTGTGACAATGGGTGAGACGTGGATGCCATTTTTCAATCCAGAAACAAAGCGCCAGTCAGCTTAATGGAAGCACACAGATTCACCGCCACCAAAAAAATTTCGGGTAACCGCCAGTGCTGAAAAAATGATGGTGTCCATGTTCTGGGACAGCGAGGGCATAATCCTTACCCATTGCGTTCCAAAGGGCACTACAGTAACAGGTGCATCCTACGAAAATATTTTGAAGAACAAATTCCTTCCTGCACTGCAACAAAAACGACCGGGAAGGGCTGCGCGTGTGCTGTTTCACCAAGACAACGCACCCGCACATCGAGCTAACGTTACGCAACAGTTTCTTCGTGATAACAACTTTGAAGTGATTCCTCATGCTCCCTACTCACCTGACCTGGCTCCTAGTGACTTTTGGCTTTTTCCAACAATGAAAGACACTCTCCGTGACAGCACATTCACCAGCCGTGCTGCTATTGCCTCAGCGATTTTCTAGTGGTCAAAACAGACTCCTAAATTAGCCTTCGCCGCTGCCATGGAATCATGGCGTCAGCGTTGTGAAAAATGTGTACGTCTGCAGGGCGATTACGTCGAGAAGTAACGCCAGTTTCATCGATTTCGGGTGAGTAGTTAATTAGAAAAAAATATCGGAGGCCTCAGAACTTGAATGCACCTCGTATATGCTCAGCCGTAAGTAAAGCAGATGACAGACTTCTGTTTATTGGCAGAATACGCGGAAATGAAATTAGTCTACAAAGGAAATTGCTTACAGGTCGTGCGACCAACCTTAGAATAATGCTCGAGTGTGTGGGACGTGTAACAAATACGACTAACAGGGGATACTGAACGAATACAGAGGAGGACAACACGAATGGTCACAGGTCTGTTTGATCCGTGGATAACACAGATGCTGAAGAAACTGAGTTAACCACTCTTGAAGATAGGCGTAAAATATTCCGAGACAGCCTTCTCACAAAGTTTCAAGAACGGGCTTAGATTATAGTTCTAGGAATATACTACAACTCCGTAGGTATCGTTCTCTTGGGAACCGGGGGGCACTAGGGTAAATTAATCACAGCACGCACGGAGGCACTTAAACAATCATTGCGAGTCCTAGAAGAATTTCTGTCCATCCTCCTCCAGGTCGTTAAACTTGCTGTCAGTTCGCCATTTGTCCAAGATGCCCTGCCATATTGGACGATCAACGTTCGGTAGTACACACAGGAACAGTCTTCACTCTGCCAACTAAAATGGTTCTCTTTATAATGTTGCCATTTATAATATACCATAGTCATCACATTTTAATAACCCGATTTGAAGTTAAATTCAAATTATATTAGATGAGAAAGCAATGAGGCAAAGACATTTAGATTTGGCACGACGTGCTTTATCGTGTCAAATGGATCGAGATACGAAACATGTGACTAAAAAAGAAAGTATGTGGTTGCAGTGCAGGAATTAATATAATTTTTCTTAAGTCTTTTACAAGACAACGGACGCATAAGGCCAGCGCGTAATAATTTATAAGCGAAAACTTAAGAATTTAAGAACCTGAATGGGAATACCTATAACCGTTTTTTCTCACTATTTGATATCCGAGCGAGAAAGTAGATCCGTATTGAATAATAGGAAATTATAGAATTTTCAGACTTTTCAATTTCCACCTATGGTGACTTTTGGATTTCCAGTCCATAGAGATATTTTCTGTTTTTGGAAATAGCCATCTCTTCTCGCGCTACGCAGGATACCACGTCCTGCATTAAAAACTACCGTTACCACTGGTCGTTTGTAGAAATACTCAGATAGTCAAGAGTTCGGTCAGGACCGAATATTAACTTGTTGATATTAATGATACCGTACGAAGATTATCGTAGCACAATATTAGCTGTCAGAAATAACATCAGTTATTGGTATTCCTCGCTGTACGTAATGAAGTACACACAGTGGAAGCATATTGTTACAAAGCCCTCATTTTCACCATTCTGAGTACTTAGAGGAGCTGTAACTCAGTGTCACTTTTCCAGAGATATGTGGAGTCATTCCTCGGGTACTTCCCACAGCTTTTGAAGAATGCGCTGCGCAGCTTTCTCGCAGGTATTCGAGGCCAGTAAAATACCTCGAAGTCGTTAATGTGCTCTTCCAGCTATTTACAGATGTTTCTAACACTGTAGGCAGATGCTTAATCTTGTTGAAGGATCCAATCATCCGCAGAATGGACAGTCCCAGCAGGTGAAAGTGATCTCTGACGACTGAATCATAACTATATGGATTGTTTCCTTGTAGATTATTATGAGAGGATGTTCAAATGTTTCACCCCTAACCGAACGTCATTGGTATCTACATCTACATGGTTACTCTGCAATTCACACTTAAAAGCCTGGCAGAGGGTTCATGATTACCCTGCAATTCACAAATAAGTGGCTGGCAGAGGGTCAAGAAACGCCTGCAAGCTATTTTTATAGCTTTCCACTCATGAAGAGCGCGCGAGAAAAGCGAACACTTAAATCTTTCCGCGCGAGCTCTGATTTCTCTTATTTTATTATGATCATCATTTCTCCCTTTGTAGGTGGGCGTCAACAAAAGATTTTTACACTCTGAGCAGATAGTTGGTAACTGAAATTACATGAGAAGATTCTGCCGCAACGAAAAACCGCAATTCGCGTTATCATATGCGCATTATTTCGTGATAATACAAAACGAGCTCCCCTTCTTTGAACTTTTTCGATGTCCTCCGTCAATCCTATCTGATACGGATCCCGCACAACACAACAGTGCTCTATAACGGGGAGGGCAGGCGTAGTGTAGGCAGTCTCTTTAGCATACCTGTTGCATTTTCTGAGTTTTCTGCCAATAAACCGCAGTCTTTGGTTCGCTTCCCCACAACATTATCAAATCTTCGATAAAGTATGATATATACCCCTGTATATCATTTACAATGTTCCGTATGCTATTTACCACCTAGTAATCTTGCGCTGAATACGCATTTTGAGCAGAGATGCTTGAATTTGTTGCCTGTGAATGTCCAACAACGCTTTTATGGCAGTCACTTTAGAAGCTGGTCTTCCTATCAGGAATGTACATATTACGGGAGACAATACTCACGCTGAACAAACATGATTCTTCGGCATAAAATAGCTTCGTAATTGATAGATTTTTACGAGCACCCGTTTTGAAGCTCCCAAACGAGAAGTACTGTTGCACTCGAGGTAATATGAATTTAAGCGCCCCTAGGTTATATTCGGTTTCCTTACGTAAGTCGCAGTAACGAAGTTGTTAGAGACTGTTGCACGTGGAATCCCATAGCCGAATACAGTCTATTATGAGACACATTTTTAAATACTTGAAACTTGGCAGGATTTTATATATGATGAGCACCATAAGTATCCTTGACCAACACAATGTTATATTGAAATGTTTGGTTTAGTTCACATCTGTTGTAGAACAAGTATCTTCTTCCAGTTATTCTGTTGGCAGTGTTCGTCTGGATGAGATCTGGTTGCCGTAACGATGTCTCTCCATCCTGCTGTCTCCGAAAAACCCAGCCATCCCCAATAAGACCTCCAGTAGCTCAGTTTTCACCTAATGTCTCTATCGTGGCTGATGGCTTCACGAGAATTAAGGGTTGTCGTGTTTTTCCTGCTACAAGTATTACACAGCTCTAACATAGTGTCATATACACTGGGCGCACCTTCTGCGTGTATTCTATATGAGAAGAAAGCGGACATTAAGTTATATGTCACGAATTAATATGGGAAGACTTTGTGCAAGATGGGTGAAATATTTGTTGGATACTGACCAAAACCAAACTTTGCAACTATTTAGGGCGAAATGAATGAAGGAATGCGTGAAATGAGACGTGGCTCAAAAATGACTGTTTAGCGGGATCTGCAGTCCTATCCACCAGCTTTGTCACGCTCAGACGTCCACATATTCTCGATCCGGAAAGCGTACTCTGTACTAGAGACGTTACGCGGTTGTAGGTGGGTGAGTTTTCGATTCCCAAGAATTGCATTTCAGAGATTGGAGTGTGCTGGAAAAACTTTGACCAGAAAAGGGACTACGTCGCTACCAAATTGACACTTTAATATTTCCATCTCTGTGGGGGATGTTGATTGAAATTTTATCCTTATGAGAAGCTTATTTTCAGTACAAAATTAGCCTTTCCTACAGACAGAGAACGGTGTAAGTATACTGGACGTGTCTAACGTTACGGGAAGTTTTCAGGTGGACATTGCAACGCAGCATGGACAGAGTGTGTGCAGATGACGCTTATCGCCATAGTTAGTACTTTGGTAAAGATCGAAATACTGGCATGAGGGACAAGGCAACATCATACCGAAAGATCGCACAGACAACTCAATCGGTTGTCTCTCGAGTTGACGTGTGTTCTTTACTGTTGACACCACTGCACATACAACAGAAAATGGCATGGTGTAGATCTAGCGTCAAATGGGAGATTCAACAGCATTCCGTTTTTCTCAGGAAGCAGCGATTTCCTCTCAAGAAGTATCGATGCTGGATACTTATACAACTCCTGGAATATTGTGGGAAACTGTTGGATATGACAACAGGACTGATTTGACAATAGTTGAAGGGAGGATGATTGATGGGCAGTATGTGGCAAGAACGATAAATTCTGCGGTCATAACGTTAATGACCGAGGTACGAAATGGCATATTCCAGAAAGATTATGGAAGCTCCTACGTTATACACTCCTGGAAATTGAAATAAGAACACCGTGAATTCATTGTCCCAGGAAGGGGAAACTTTATTGACACATTCCTGGAGTCAGATACATCACATGATCACACTGACAGAACCACAGGCACATAGACACAGGCAACAGAGCATGCACAATGTCGGCACTAGTACAGTGTATATCCACCTTTCGCAGCAATGCAGGCTGCTATTCTCCCATGGAGACGATCGTAGAGATGCTGGATGTAGTCCTGTGGAACGGCTTGCCATGCCATTTCCACCTGGCGCCTCAGTTGGACCAGTGTTCGTGCTGGACGTGCAGACCGCGTGAGACGACGCTTCATCCAGTCCCAAACATGCTCAATGGGGGACAGATCCGGAGATCTTGCTGGCCAGGGTAGTTGACTTACACCTTCTAGAGCACGTTGGGTGGCACGGGATACATGCGGACGTGCATTGTCCTGTTGGAACAGCAAGTTCCCTTGCCGGTCTAGGAATGGTAGATCGCTGGGTTCGATGACGGTTTGGATGTACCACGCACTATTCAGTGTCCCCTCGACGATCAGCAGAGGTGTACGGCCGGTGTAGGAGATCGCTCCCCACACCATGATGCCGGGTGTTGGCCCTGTGTGCCTCGGTCGTATGCAGTCCTGATTGTGGCGCTCACCTGCACGGCGCCAAACACGCATACGACCATCATTGGCACCAAGGCAGAAGCGACTCTCATCGCTGAAGACGACATGTCTCCATTCGTCCCTCCATTCACGCCTGTCGCGACACCACTGGAGGCGGGCTGCACGATGTTGGGCCGTGAGCGGAAGACGGCCTAACGGTGTGCGGGACCGTAGCCCAGCTTCATGGAGACGGTTGCGAATGGTCCTCGCCGATACCACAGGAGCAACAGTGTCCCTAATTTGCTGGGAAGTGGCGGTGCGGCCCCCTACGGCACTGCGTAGGATCCTACGGTCTTGGCGTGCATCCGTGCGTCGCTGCGGTCCGGTCCCAGGTCGACGGGCACGTGCACCTTCCGCCGACCACTGGCGACAACATCGATGTACTGTGGAGACCTCACGCCCGACGTGTTGAGCAATTCGGCGGTACGTCCACCCGGCCTCCCGCATCCCCACTATACGCCCTCGCTCAAAGTCCGTCAACTGCACATACGGTTCACGTCCACGCTGCCGCGGCATGCTACCAGTGTTAAAGACTGCGATGGAGCTCCGTATGCCACGGCAAACTGGCTGACACTGACGGCGGCGGTGCACAAATGCTGCGCAGCTAGCGCCATTCGACGGCCAACACCGCGGTTCCTGGTGTGTCCGCTGTGCCGTGCGTGTGATCATTGCTTGTACAGCCCTCTCGCAGTGTCTGGAGCAAGTATGGTGGGTCTGACACACCGGTGTCAATGTGTTCTTTTTTCCATTTCCAGGAGTGTAGTTCACACCACAAGCAGCTTAAGGACCGTACGGAGTCTTGACTGGCCTGACCTGTGCCCTCGTTTGTCACCCTTAGACCATGTCAGACATGCGGTGGGAAGACGTATGGTTTGTAGCCAGCTATATTCAAAAAATGACACAGTATATATTTAACGCACTTTAATATTCCTCATGCACACCGGAAACTGCTAGCTTCCATGCCACAACGAAGACAAGAGTGTGTTCGTGCCCGTGGTGGTCACATGGTCACTCCTCTTATTGATGTTAGTGGTGAACGTCATTTCCGAATGGAATGAAGCTTTAGTAATTGAACGAAAATGTCCACAAAGTTTTATAAATACCGTACTGGAGCTTTCTGGTGTAATGGTTTCCATCACTGGAAATGGATTTCACCTAAAACACGTCTGTGAACTCCCAAGCCGAAAAGTTATCGCCTTGCCTGCACGTGTGAACTCCACACGCTAATAGTCTACTTAAGACGTCTGCAGTTCTGCCTACGCCTCGCGTATTGTGCTGTGCCGTATTTGTGGCGCCCAGAAGAACCAGCGACCGCTACGTCAGTGGCCGGGCGCGTCGCGTCGCCGCTCGCGGAAAACAAATTTTCCGGCAGAGGTGAGGCGGTGGTGCGGTAATCGCCGTCGTCATTACGTGTACCGTGGCGTGGCGCCTGGCGCATTACCACCCACCTTAATGACGCGAAGAAGCCGCCCCGGGCGACGGCGGCGTCGGTCGAAATAAGAAACGGCACGGCGGACTCGAAGGCGGCGGCGGCGGCGGCGGCGGCGCAGCGCCGTGGCGGAGCCTGCTGCTGCGTCACCTCCGTTAATTGCCCCGTCTGAGGCGTCCGGAGGACGGCACAGCTCAGTGTCTGAGGCGTCAGGTTCCTCTCCTTACGCTTTGCAGCAAGGTACTTAATCTTCCCCTAATGGAAAGTAATCCATTTTTCATGACTCGATGAGCCTGTCACCATAATGTGCAGCAATAGATGACCGTTTGCTTTTCATTTTATTTTTCGGTAAGATTTGGCGGACTGTTAAATTCGTCTCAGCTCGGTCTTCAGTATCTAAACTTCTTTGGGTAAAAAATCGTTTTCCTTTAAGAAAACATTCACTGCCTGACAAAAAAGTGAAGCAACGAGAAGGGGAAGAGAAACCGAAGTGAAACTACACAGGTGAAGAAGAAACGCCGTGTTATTTTCAGTAACTGCAACATTGAGACAAATTAACGAAGAACTTCGCAGTATGAGCCCACTCATCAGTATGACGATACACCCACTCTGGCGTGGTCTCTTTCTCTGATTCCGTTGGGAAAGATGTCACAAATCCGTTGAATTCTGTCTGAGTCAAGGTGGCGCAAAACTGTTGCAAGAGGTCCTCAGTATCCTGGTATACTGGTCCCACACATGTCCTACCGGGCACCACTCTGGGGATCTCGCTGGCCGTGAGAATATCCCAACGTCTCGCAGACAGTTCATAAAGCCACCTGACGTGCCTGAACGAGCATTGTCATGCTGAAAAGTGGAAAAGCGATATTGACGAAAAATAGGAAACACGTGAGACCATAAGACCATGACGTACTTTTGTGCCATCAGAGTTATCTCAGCCACTATCAGCTGTGACCTCAATCATACTCGATGCCCCCCCCACGCCATGACGACAGACGTAACACTGCTGTTCCTCTCAAAAATGTTGGTAGGATGTCATATTGAAGTGCCTGTGTTGTTGAGGACGATGCAGGTTCCATCCAGATATGCATGCCTGTCCGAACGGAGTTTGCATCGTCCTGAACAACACTGCAATATCGTATTTGTTCGCCGGGACCGGACAAGCCACTTTCAGGTAAACTATCCTCCTGTACGGGAATAAACATAATGAATGTACGAATGCAGACTGTAGACAGTTTGTAGCCCACACGGTTGACCACATGTGGGAGTTTGGGTCTGGCTGAGAGACGTGCTTGGATTGCCTAATTGTAGGGCGACTCCTCTCGGAAAGCGGGAACCCCGGATGGATGTGTGTATTTCACGTGGCTTCTCTATAGGTCGCCGCCATCCTTGCCGGCGCTGGTGATTCGGGACAGTGCAGTAGCACGATTCATCGCTGAACACAATGCGACGCCATTTATCGACAGTCCATGATTCCCGGTCGCGGTACCACGCCAAAGGCACTCGTTTGTCTTGTGATGTGAACGGCGGTCTGCGCGTGGAATGGTAATTCCCTACTTGTGGTGTCCAGACGAGTACGAGTGTCCTCACGTTCCTATGCAGTCCAACATCGAGTCATTGTCACAAATGTCAATACTGCGCGGTTCGACAGCTGGCCATATGGAGACCCACCGTGAGGTCTGTGGCGGTTGCTGATAATGCTGTCTCAGACTGGTACGTGGCATCTGCGTGTTCATCATAGTGATGGCTCGCAATCTGAAGCTCTTCACGTGTCTTGTAAATGCACTCTGGTGGCTGTACCACTTGTCGCACACAATTCAATCTCAAATCATTTCTATGTCCTCCAATGGTGTGTACGTGTACAATATCACACTGTCATCTGACCATGTCTTCAGAGTCTACACATTTTTTTTTTTGTCTGGCGGTTTAAAATACACATCCTTCACAAAAAAATACCTGGAAATGGCCATGGACTCACTGCTAAAAATGCGACAGTTTGTGAAGAGAATGTCAGTCGATGAATTTTGACTGGCAGTGGTTTGCTGCTTCCTGCTGTCCAGAAGTCGTAATATGGTGTGTGGCTGTGGATACAAACGAATATGAAGCTCTCGGGTTTTGAAGCGACTGAATTCGTCCAAAGGGCGCGATGCTAGGATGAATGTCATTCCCATCAACTTAACACATGTTTCTTGTTCATGTCTACATATTTGCAGCCCTCTGCCTCTAGAGGACTCAGAATTGTAGCGCGTACCGTGGCGGTGTGTAACGTAACTATGCTGGTGCAAGAGAAACGGCGTGCTGTAATCGAGTTCCCAGTTCGCAGGGTTCGTCCACACGTGGAGAGGACCCTCTCCTTCTGCGTGGCAATGCCAGGCCACACACGAGCGTTGCCACATCTGCAGTAACCCGACGCCTTCGGTTCACTCTCATCGATGATCCTCCACACAGTCCCTACTTGCCACCATCGCATTTTCATCTGTTTCCAAAACTTAAAGAACATCTTGGAGGACTTCACTTTGATACTGATGAAAAGGTGCAGACAGAGATGATGATGTGGCTCGGTCAACAAAATCAAACATTCTACAGTGACAGTATCAACAAACTAGTTTCTCGTTGGGAAAAATATGTGCGTCGCGAAGGTGATAAAGTCGAGAAATAAATATGTAGACACAAAGAATAAAGATGTAGAACTCTAAAAAAGTTTTATTTAAAAGGGTTTAAGAGTTTTCACATAAAAAATTCGGAGGCATTACTTTTCAGAACTACGTCTTAATAATGTAAAAAAAGGCTTAATTGTTAGTTACAAGCTGTTTGCACTTTACAGACCTGGTAGAAGTATCCAGTGATGCAGTGATGATGATACTCATGGACCGAAACATCTTTGGGTGTTAAACAGAATGACCGGATCTTGAGGCTCATTTTAAATTACGAAATAATTATTTGATGTCGATTGTGAGAATACTCTGTTTAAAAGTCGCTTGAAGTACTTCTACAGTCGAAGCAAATATTTTTGGACTGTATGTATTGTAGTGTAGATTCACTCATTTGCAGTATGCTTAGTCGTTGAGTAATTTCACATGTTTGTTCAGAGAGTGCAGCGCTGACGATGTTTATTTGTTGAATCACAAGCATTTCGAGCGAAAACATCCCAGCTTATGTTGCTGTTGTTGTGGTCTTTAGACTGGAGTTTGGTTTGATTCAACTCTCCAAGCCAACCTGTACAAGCGTCTGCATCTCTGCCTAACTCCTGCAGCCTGCATCCACTTAAGTCTGTTTACTGTATCCAAGTCTTGATCTCCCGCTACAATTCTAATTCCAACACTTTCCCCCGCAACAAAACTGACAATTACTTGTTGCCTCAGAATGTGCCCTGCCTATTGATCCCGTCTTTTAGTCAATTCTTTTGCCCCCAATTCGATTCGGCACGTCTTCATTGGTCACTCGATTTACCCATCCAATATTCATCATTCCTCTGTAGTACCATATTTAGAAAGCATCGTAACATCCCCCCTTACTAATCGGTTTTATGTGCTCGATTAAAGACAGATCCAGTGACAGACCAGGGCTCTGTAGAGCTCTGTAGTGCATGTTGGGTTACAGCAGCGGAATGTGGGGTAGCGTTCTCTTGTTGGAAAACATTCCTTAGGATGCTGTTCATGAATGGCAGTACAACTGGTGGAATCAACAGACAGACGTACAAATTCGCAGTCTGGGTGCGAGGGGCGTGTACTAGCACGGAGGCAGGTTAGCTGCAGGTCCAGTAGTGGCCTCCTAAGCAACACGTGGACATTATTCGCACCGAGACAGAACCAGCTTTCATCAGAAAACACAGTAGACCTCCACCCTGCCCTCCAATGAGCTGTCGCCTGACACACCGAAGTCGCAAACGGCAGTGATTTGGGATCAGTGGAATGCACGCTACAGAGCTTCTAGCTCGGAGATGTCCTTCAAATAACTGATTTGTAACAGTGCACTGTGGTGCCAATTGCTGCTGCAGAGGCAGTACGACGCGCCAGAGCCATACGCCGAACACGAAGCTCTTCCCTCGAGGAAGTGCCACTTGGGCGTCTGAAGTCCAGTCTTCTAGAGACCGTACAATCTCGTGCTCACCAGTGTCAGCAGTCATGTAGAGTGTCTACACTCCTGCCAAGTACTTCTGCACTATCGCAGGAGGAACATGCAGCTTCTCCCAGCCCTGTCACACGACCTCGTTCAAACGCAGTGATGTGCCGATAGTGGCATCTTTGTCCACTTAAAGGCCTTAATCACACCAACTCAGCACGTCCAATCTGAAAGGTAACTAAGGCTCACGACCGTTGCAGCACGTATGTAAAGCAAACCTGATACGCCTGCTAGTGCCATTCTTATGCGACTCGATGCCCAGCAGCACGTCCTCCTACCTGTATTCGTCGTGGCATACTATCCACAAGTTCATCAAGGCACTGCTGGTCCAGGTTGTCCCACTCGTCAGTGGCGATTCGGCGTGGGTCCTATAGAGCGTCGTCCATAAACAGCCCTTTTCAATCTATCCCAGGCATGTTCGATAACGAACGTTCATGTCTGGAGAACATGCTGGCCACTCGAGTCGAGTAATGTCGTTATCCTGAAGAAATTCATTCACAAGATGTGCATGATGGGCGTACGAATTGTCGATATGCGACACTCACAGTGAAGAGAACGTATTGCCAATCCTAAGCGGTCCATTCGGCATGTTATTGGGCCCAACAGTAACGCGCTGCACGGTGTCGTGGCTGCAGAGATGGACCTCGCCATGGACGTCGGGAGTGAAGTTGCACATCATGCACCCTATTGCGCAGAGTTTGAGTCGTGGCTGCTCGAAAAGCATTATTCAACATGGTGGCGTTGCTGTCAGGGCTCCTCCGAGCCATAATCCATAGGTAGCAGTCATCCACTGCAGTAGTAGCCCTTGGGCGGCCTTACTGAAGCACGCCATTGACAGTTCGTGTCTCTCTGTATCTCCTCCATGTCCGAGCAACATCCCTTTGGTTCACTCCGGGACGCCTGGACACTTTCCTTGTTGAGAGCCCTTCCTGGCACAAAGTAACAATGCGGACGCGATCGAACCGCGGTATTGACCGTCTAGGCATAGTTTAACTACAGACAACACGAGCCGTTTACCTCCTTCCTGGCGGAACGACTGGAGCTGATCGGCTGTCGAACCCTTTCCGTCTAATTGACGCTGCTCATGCATGGTTGTTTACATTTTTGGGTGGGTTTAGTGACATCTCTGAACAGTGAAAGGGACTGTGCCTGTGATACAATATATACAGTCAACGTCTATCTTCAGGAGTTCTGGGCACCGGGGTGATGCAAAAACGTTCGTTTATGTATCCCAACTCCGTCTTGGTGTTGCGGTTTTTGTTTGGTTTGTGTAATTTATACAGATTACAGTACATATCACATTTATAATGGCCCCTCAGAATCTGAAGATTTACAAAATAAAATAAGTACGCCTTATTTACAATAAACATAATGGGCAAAAATTTTACGTAGCACATCTGTATTACCTCATCGTCCACATTCGTATTCCATATATGGCTACAATCCATACAAGTACTTTCTTAAAAAGACTTCCCGGCGCTTCCCAACTTCACACGATGCCTTAACTAGTCTGAACAGTGGTGTCTGCAAGTTGAGGGCAGCGGCGACGGGCGCCCGTGCTCTGCCGAAAGACGCCGTGCGCCGTCTTGAGCGCAGCGAGGCGCACACGCAGAGCCGCGCTATTAATTGGGCCCGACCGCTGGCGAGGCGAGCCCAGATACCGCAGCGGCCGCTAATGCACCGCCACCTCGCTGCTCACTTCACGGCGGCTAATGGCCGCCGCAGCAGGCGCCATTAGGGAACCTCCGTCAGTGCGTCGTACCTGCAGCGCCGCCTACCACGTGCCGCGCTACGTGAATAACGTCAGCGCAACTCGCCTTCACACACATACGACGCTGATAAGAACGAACACTCGATTTTGGTATGTTGGTACGACTTTCAATATCGGAAGCGTAGATTTCTTCAGAACAGATTGACACTGCTTTTTAAATTAGGCGTAGTGTGCAGGACTTTACTCAAATGGGTTTACCGGAGTACGTGTTGACATAACATTTCTTGCGTTGGACAGACAATCTCTTCACCCAGTCGTGTAGCTTAGCTCGTTTCGCGACAGGTTTCGATACAGGGAGGTGAGTCACACCCAGACAAAATCTGCACGTCCATTGGTACGGTACATCATCCAGACAGACAGTGGTTTTAGACGGTCTTCCGTGTTCATTTACGCAAATACTGGACAAGTGCACAGTTTACGCCTCGGAAAGCGCGATACACACAGTTAAAATATGATCACACAGAACAACGTTTACGTAATTCGAAGGTAGATGACGCACAGGGCTTTCATCTCTCAGGTCATCTGCGGCCGTGGCATGGGGAAGGACACCCGCACACAAAATTAAACTTAAAGAAATTTGCCACATCGTGATGGACTCTGTACGACGCGATAAACGCCAGGAAAGATAGTTTATCTCCGATGGAAATTCATCCAACGTTGTCGAAGGTCTATAAGGAGTCTGCTCTTCGAGTTCCGGTAGTAAAGGAACTGATGACGGGATTTCAGTACAACCGTATTCTTCTTCAAACATCCACGTACAGGTCATCGAAATGCTGCAGTCACATACTAAAACATTGAACAAGTGCAGATTATGACAGAGGAACAAAGGGCTTCTTGTCCAGTCCTCTGAAGGCCCAAGGGACGTCTACCAGCTACTGTGTCATCGTTTCCCTTGCTTCACACTGGACTCGCATTCGGGAGGACGACACGGTTCAATCCCGTCTCCGGCCATCCTGATTTAGGTTTTCCGTGCTTTCACTAAATCGCTCCAGGCAAATGCCGGGACGGTTCCTTTGAAAGAGCACGGCCGATTTCCTTCCCCATCCTTCCCTCACCCGAGCTTGCGCTCCGTCTCTAATGACCTCGTTGTCGACGGGACGTTAAACACTAACCACCACCACCTCTCCCTTGCTTCGTCATGCTGATGGTGTGTGGAGGGCCATCTGGTCAGCACACTGCTCTCCTGGCCGTTTTGCATAGTTTAGAGATAGTGGAATCACTACTATTCCGCCAAGTAGCTTCTCAATTGGCATCATGACGTTTAGTACCACCCTGTACCACCCTTCCATCAGGGAAAACCCTTCACAGTGTCAGGAACCGAACCTGAGTCCGCCGCTGAGCGCTCAGCTACGGAGGCGGACAGAGTACTTACGTCTACATCTTCAACATACACCGGAGCCAACGTATGGTGCGTTCCAGAGGTTACCCAATGCCACTTCTAGTCATTTCCTTTCCTTTATTATTCGCAAATAGGGCGAGCGAAAAATGACTGTCTATATGCCTCCGCATGAGCCGTAATTTCGTGTATCTTCGTTCTCCTTATGTGAAATTTACGTTGGCGGCAGTGGAATAGTTTGGCAGTGAGCCTCAAATACCGGTTCTCTAAATTTTCTTAATAGTGCTCCTCGAAAAGAACGTCGCCTTCCTTCCACTGATTTCCATGTGAGTTCCCGAAGCGTCTCCATAATACTTGCGCGTTGTTCGAACCTGTCGGTAACAAATCTGTCAGCTCCCTTCTGAATTGCTTCGATGTCTTCCCTTAATCCAAACTTGTGCGGATCCCAAACACTCGAAGAGTATTGAACAGTGGATCGCACTAGAGTTCTATGCACGGTCTCATTTACAGATGAGGCACACTTTCTTAAAATACTCCCAATAAACCGAAGTAGACCATTCACCTCCCTTCTACTGTACAACACAAGACGGTCGGCAGTTAAATGTGGATTAAATATCTGACGCTACTCTCATATCAAATGAAATGTACACTAACCTCTATGCTTGAAGACTTAAATATTCCAAGTCTTCTTGGTTACAAGTACTGAATTCAAGAATATATTTGAAGAGGCTTGAATTGCTGCAGAAAAAAAATCATTTTTCATCATGATATGGCACCTCTCCCCAAAGACTATTTGTCATGGGAAAAATGAGGAATTTAAAACATGCATTGTTGGATGAGTCACTCCGTTGGTCATATTTATTTAGCATACTCTCCTCTATGCCTACATTTAAGAGATTTGTGAGTGAAAAAGTTGTCAGTCAACGTGAAGGTGGTTGTAGCTGCACACAGGAATTAAGTAGACTGCCGACAATAACTCTTCAGTCATGGAATATACTCAATGAAAAAACTTATAACCTACTATCTTTTTGTTTCAAAAAGCCATCTTTTATTTTCACCCTAAGACATTTTTACGCTCTCGTAGGTATAAGAGGAACTGACAGACTGGTGTACCCACCCTCTCACAAATTTCATAGACAAAGGCAGCTATTCGCACAAGTATTAGAAAGGGGTATACTTACAACTTAGACGACCAGGCGTGTGTAAGGAGACAGCGGGGAGAAAAGTTTCTAAGACATCTAAATTTGAGAAAATATTAGTTCGTCTGCGGTGAATGGAACTAATGAAACATCGTGAACAATCGCCATAGAAACAACGCTACATGACATGACGCATGTGAACATTGGTGCTTGAAGCCCAGCCGAAGTGCAACAATGCAAAACCTTACTTTTCGACAAACCGATGAGTTACCTTCGTTATAAAGAACTTCATTACCTTCTGGTTAATCAGTATACCACCCTTACTTATTTTTTCTGTCCATATTGAGAGAGGAATGAAAACTTTCTCCATCTATGATCAAAAACAAATTGAATCTCCAGTATTCACAATGAGTCTCTACGAAGAGCGCAGGATGCAAGTCATTTCTATAGCACAGAAGTTGCTATCAGCAGTAACAGGTATAAAAGAATATCATACCCATTAGCAACTCAAACTAAATGGAAAACTATGTCCTCATTTTGTTCACAGTCACTTACAGCTTTCATAAAGAACATTCGCAGCACTCTTTGCGTTACGGATTTTTAACAAGCTTCATGCATTTATAACTGTTCGTCTTAACAAGTGCAGAATGAATTCTTAAGCTTATAGTGCCCCAAGTTATAAAAACCGCAAGAAGTGCCGCACCTTAATAAATTTGTGTCTCATTGTTTCAGGCGAGTGGCTGACGTAGTCTTTCGATATTTATATGCGAAAATGTCAACAACAACAATATAAGTCAACGACTGTCGCCTAGCGCACTAACCAATCGTGCTATGGCATTTCAATGTATTTCTGTACTCATTCGCCATTTTCACTGCCAAACAATCGGATAACAATTTTCAACAGAAACCAAACGGCGCTGCTTTCACGATACAATGAGAATTGTCATACCTGATACTTTTCCACACCTATAATGCAAAGATCAATGTTTTACATTAACAAAGACCTCTAGTCAAAGGCAACCTTGCCTGAATGTATAATGAGCGGAAGCTGTGTCAGGAGGAACTAAGTGAAAAAGAGTAAAAAATGTTTGAAGAACATTTCACGCAAAGCGTCTAAGAAGAAGTGCTACATAACCTAACAACGGTTAATTTGCCCGTAAAACAGTGTCTCAGTATCATGAGCCAAACGGTTTTGTGATTTCTTTCAACCTATTTCTAGTATGTGTGATTAGAGTTGCCTCAAACGGTTTTCAGTTTCTACAACAGAAGCTGCAAAGTCGGACTATCGCAGACATCCATAAGTAGGTTATGTTGGGGAATTAATCTAGATCCGGAATAGGTGAATTATTACTCCAGTGTGTCTATAGAAATCATAACAAATTAAGATGAGAGCTGAGAAAATATAGAAGGTAACCACCAACTGAACTCTTTTCATGCATCAAATTATTGTTTATTGTATTATTGTTATTATTGGTGTTCATGAACTTCGTGATAAAACTTCGGGCATATATTACGCGAATCCTCAATTTGTGTGCACCATAATTGTGTTCGTTTTGGCCTTCTTGATGCTGTAGGCTGTCTTCCTTACAAATCCAGCCATAATCAATATCGGGGATTAGGAGTATGATGCCTTTCACATGTACATCGTTCTTTCGAACCGGGTATTTTCTCTCGTGTGATATTGGGTGTAGATTGTAGACAACCAGCACAGACTCTTAGCAAACCCGACTCCTTTCTGCGTTTGTTATTCACGATCACCCCTGCCCAGACACCGATTTTTCCTTCAGGATTATAGCCTACAGTTCACTTTTCTCATTTGTCAATTCAGAACGTAACTAATCGCTCTCAGTAGGAGTGGAAACGAAAAAATGGTTCAAATGGCTCTGAGCACTATGGGACTCAACTGCTGTGGTCATCAGTCTCCTAGAACTTAGAACTATTTAAACCTAACTAACCTAAGGACATCACACACATCCATGGCCGAGGCAGGATTCGAACCTGCGACCGTAGCAGTCGCGCGGTTCCGGACTGCGCGCCTAGAACCGCGAGACCACCTCGGCCGGCTGGAAACGCAAGAGCATAGCAATAACAAGCAGGTTTCTTCCTTAAAAAAGGGTTTTTGTGTGTAAGAGCACACGGTAAGAAATAATTCGGAGGGAGAAAATTCAGAACGTAAGTTAACTGACTGTTCTAACAGTGCGTTAGAAAGAAGGAAGTCCTATGGATTCGGTTTGACGTTCCTCCGTAGCTATATAGAAATCACTTCAGCAAAATAGATTTAACAATATTTTCTGCTAAATAGCTCAGGTTTGCAGCGTAGTTGCATTTCACTGCAGCGGTCGCAGCGACGTCTTGCGAGTGCTCGCTAGCAAAACAACGAACGGTCCAGCCAAGAGCCAACCACAAGTAGTTGCCACTGATGGAGTTCGTGCTCATGTAGCTGCCGTTATCGGGCCGCCAGTTTACCCTGCTTACCGTGCCCTGTGCTTCCGGGACGCTCTGGTAGCCATTACACGAACCTGTAACCAAACACACAGCTATTCTCCCCATCTTTTCCATTTATCCTGCATGTTACGGGTCGCAGATTAACAATCAATGTCTTATAATTCTTTAAGATTGTATCACTGAACCTGTTCCATCTCACATAGCCCCGGACCCACCATCATTTGCAGGACACGTTAGACTTTTCTATGCATTACGGTCTTACGTTATACCCACCAGTATTTGTTCTGCATTTCTCAAATCATCTGCTAACCTTTAGTAGCTTCTCTTTTCTTCTGAAATGCAATGCACCAAATAATTTCCTCAGTCATCCACCATCCATCCACCTGGCTAAATGTATCGTTCACCTCCTTTCCACTTTCGTTACAGTCACAAATAAGTCTTGCATTCCAGCCTGTTCTCTGATACTTATTTCTTCTTCTCGTAGTTTCTACTACGGGACCTCTCCAAGCTCGCTGAGCAAATATGCATTTTTTGAATGGTTTTTGCACCAGCGAATCACTTTTCGTTACCAAAAGTCAGAACTAACAAAACACAGTAGCAAATTTTTCTTCTTAGATACGTAGCATTGTTTGGAAAACTTTATTTTGATCGCCAAAATCACTCAAATTCTTAACCTTCTGTGAACTTCTTTTTCTCTCTTTCCAGACGTACTCTTCAACTACCCTGATCGCAAAAACTCATCAACTAGTTCTACCACTCCATTCTTAATTTGTACTGTTTTCTTTTCGATATATTTCTTAAGCATTATTTAATTCTTGTTGTAGTTGCTAGTCTGAGCTTCTTTCAAACTCGCGCTTACTTTTCCATTAGTCGTTGCAGTTTATCTGCACTATTATCATTAGCAAAATGGAGATTGTTCAAGTTCCCTAACACACACATCAAAAAAGGTTTGCGTCACCACGGTTCGCAGCACTCCTGAAGACAGACGATTGTGGATAGACGTTGACTGAGGATAGCAGCGCGGTCTAAGGCGCTGCAGTCATGGACTGTGCGGCTGGTCCCGGCAGAGGTTCGAGTCCACCCTCGGGCAAGGGTGTGTGTGGTTGTCCTTAGGATAATTTAGGTTAGGTAGTGTGTTAGTTTAGGGACTGATGACCTTAGCAGTTAAGTCCCATAAGATTTCCCAGACATTTTTTTGACTGTGGATACTGTATCATAGGCACAGTCCCTTTGACTGTTCGGAGATGTCACTAAAACCGCCAAAAGATGTAAACAACGAGGCATGAGCAGTGCCTATTAGACGGAGGGGGTCCGACAGCCGATCAGTTCCAGTCATTCCACCAGGAAGGAAGTACACGGCTCGTGTAGTCTGTCGTTCAACCATGTCTGGACGGTCAATACCGCGGTTCGATCTCGTCCGCATTGTTTCTTTGTGCCAGGAAGGGCTCTCAACAAGGGAAGTGTCCAGGTGTCTTGCAGTGAAACAAAGCGACGTTGTACAGACATGGAGCGGATACAGAGAGACAGGAACTGTCGATGGCGTGCTTCGCTAAGGCCGCCCAAAGGCTACTACTGCAGTGGATGACCGCTGCCTACGGATTATGGCGCGGAGGAACCTTGACAGCAACGCCACCATATTGAATAATGCTTTTTGTGCACCCACAGGACGTCGTGTTACGACTCAAACTGTGTACAATCTTTGCGACCACGACACCCATGCAGCGCGGTACAGATGGGCCCAACAACATGCGAATGGACCGCTCAGGATTGGCACCACATTCTCTTCACCAATGAGTGTCGAACATGCCTTCGACCAGAAAATCGTCAGAGACGCGTTTGGAGGTAACCTGGTCAGGATGAACGCCTCAGACAAGCTGTCCAGCGAGTGCAGCAAGGTGGAGGTTCCCTGCTGTTTTCGGGTGGCATTATGTGGAGCCGGCGTACGCCGCTGGTGGTCACAGAAGTGCACATCTCGTGAGTGACTTCCTTCTGGATAACGACATCGCTCGACTCGAGTGGTCAGCATTGTTCTCCAGACATGAACCCTATTGATCATGCCTGGGATAGATTGAAAAGGGCTGTTTATGGACCACGTGACCCACCAACCACTCTGAGGTATCTACGCCGAATCACCGTTGAGGAGTGGGACTATCTGGACCAACAGTGCCTTGACGAACTTGCAGATAGTATGCCACGACGAATACAGGCATGCATCAATGCAAAAGGACGTGCTACCGGGGATTAGAGGTACCGGTGTGTATAGCAATCTGGACCACCACCTCTGAAAGTCTTGCTGTATGGTAGTACAACATGCAATGTGTGGTTTTCATGAGCAATAAAGGGGGGGGGGCGGAAATGATGTTCATGTTGATGTCTATTCCAATTTTCTGGACAGGTTCTGGAACTCTCGGGACCGAGGTGATGCAAAACTTTTTTTGGTGTGTGTACATCATCCTGCCTAATTTTCCCACTTTAAGGATTTAGAAAGTTCCTCAAGGACGAGTAGTAATTTTGGTTACATGTAATTTTGGTTACATGTAAGCCCATTTCTTTCAGTTTTTGATTTCTAACTATCTTCTTGGAGGCATACTGGCTAGATATTTTGTGTCTGTGACTGTTCCCAGTGTTTGCTCCTCGACGGTGTCATCAATCGATAATGAGTATTTCCTCCATTTTACATGTGTTACGTTTTATTCGTTTGTCAAATGTTGTGTGTGCTATCGAATGTTAGTTCTTACACGAAATTTTGATATTAGGCTTGTCTTCCAGATTTCGGTCCCTCTGATGTGACGCACAAGACTTGCTCCCCGTGCCAGCTTTTACGTCTCAGTAAGCAGCTACACACAACGTGCTTGATTGTTTGCTAGACATATTCCAGTCTCTGTCATCCCGTACAGCTTTTACTCAGCTCCCTCAAGTACTCTATGATGTCTTATCAGATAGCCTGTCATCCTGTCCCTTCTTCTTGTCAGTGCTTTTCACATAATCCTATCCTCGCTAAACGTTCGGGAAACCTCATTCTTTACCTTATCAGTCCACCTGATTTTTAGCAACCTTCTGTGACATAACATGTCAAACGCATCGATTCTCTTTTCTGGTTTGCCAACTGTCCAAGATTCACTTCCACACAATGATGTGCTCAAGGCGCACATTCTGAGAAATTTCTTCCTAGAATTAAGATCTACATTTGATACTAATAGACTTTCGCTTTTTATGTCGCCCTTGCTTCGTCCATGGTGCGGTCGTTTGCTTCCATGGTAACGGAATATCTTGATTTTGTGTACTGCATGGTTCCCAAAGTCGGTGTTAACTTTATCGCTAATCTTAATTCGGCTGCTCCCCATTAATTTCGTCTTTGTTTGGTTTATTGTCGCTCAATATTTTGGCTCATTAGACTATTTATGTCATTCAACGTTTGCTGTAATTCTTCTTTATTTTCACTGAGGATAGCAATGTCATCACTGAAACTTGTTACTGATATCCTTTCACCCTATATTTTAATCCTACTCTTGAAACTTTCTTTTATTTCCGTCATTGCTTCTTCGATGTACAGAATGAAGAACAGGGAAGAAAAATACGTCCTCTAAATCGACATGTATTTCTTCTTCTGTCACCTCAGCGACAGTTCTCCTTGGTAAGGCCCTGTGTATGCTGTTTCTATCTCCCTGCTATCTCCTCTGCATGTAACATTGGGATCCCTTTTGTACTCTTAAAGTGCACGGATTTGCTTTTAATTTCATTGAAAGTTTTTTTTCTTTATTTCGAGCCCGACCACCCAACAACCATATCTTATCATCTTATTCGATTTCTTCAAATTTTTGCTGTAACCATTTGCCTTTGGCATGTCTGTAGTTCCTTTTGATTGTATTTCTAAGTCACTTACACTTACTGATGATAACTGAACCGGTAAGAAGCGAAGAAGACACAAAACAAAGAATTAGAGGCCCAAAGCAATGCACGCACACAAACGAAAATGCTTTGTACAAACAACATAAATAATGAGGTGAGGAAAAAGATGGGTGAAAGCTGTACCTCAAGCTGTGGAAGCATTTGAAGTCTGGTACTGGAGACGCCTGTTAAAGATAAAGCGCGCAAATAAAACTACCAACAGGAAAGTCCCGCAACAAATTGCCGAAGAAGGAACGTTTAGGAGAACAACAGAGTGAAGAATACCCTTTTTGGATCTACTACGTTGCTTGTGAGTGTCCTATAAGGAACGTTACAATGGAAGACAGCCCAAGGACGGTCGCGGATGACTTTCAAAATAAGCTGTACATAATCGTACAGAAATGAAAAAATTATCCTATAAATGATGCAAGGGGGAAGCTGACAACCAATCGGAAGACTGATGACGAAGAACGTATTGACGTATTACTTTCTTTTCCCGAACATTTTTCTATTTCCTGATTTCATCTGTCTCTATACGAAAACTAAGGTGCGACCAGTCGCGAAATGGAAGCCCCTATGAAAATCTAAACTGTTTTACTTGCAACAGTTAGCCTCACCTTCCAGCTACTCCTCTACACAGTCGCCGTTTCGAAGCAGACATTTGTCGTGGTATTGTACCAACATTCCAATACCCTCCTCACAGAAGGCAGCCACTTGTGCTTTCCGCCAATTCTCAGTTGTGGTCTACAACCTGTTGTCCGTGCCAAAACGTTGTCTTCGTAGCCAGCGGTTCATGTGAGCAGAGATGAAACTCAGAGGGAGCCAACTACTGGCTGTATCGTGGGTGATCAAACACATCCCACTGAAAAGGCTTGTCAAGAACCGTATGGCAGTTATGTTATGTGGGCTGCATGACACCAGGCGAAATCTTCCACCCTCATACGTGGTGGGAGACACTATTTTACAGGCACACTTAACTGCTCGCTGCGGCTCAGCACTGGAAAGAGCGACGTGACGCGATCGACGGGCGTACTAGAGACACTGCCCAACATCTGTGTAAAGCTTCATCGGATTTTCACTGTGGTTTCCATCCTCCACTCCATCCCCGATCGGACCTTACTTTCCGAACAGCCCTCATATTTCGCCCTACGTCCCCAGCATCTTCTAGGCCTCGGTCGTAACAAAGTGAGTCGGCAGTTGCGACGCGGGCACAGGTGAGTGTTTACACGGCCCTCTGCGGCCGGGCACGGCTGCCACATTCTTGGTGAGTGTCGGGCGCCCCGAGATAGCATCACACACACGGCGCGCGGCGCGCACGTAAATTAATTAGGCCGCCCCCGGCGCGTATCTCACGAGCCGGCGAGAGCTGCGCGCCGGAACCGGTCCCATTTGTAAATCACTGCCTAACGACTCCTGTAATTTGCGGGACCGCAGTTCCTCCCTCAAGTGGGACGACCCACCTCGCTCTCGGAGCGCAACTTCAAGAACCTGCCGAAAGGGGAGAGTGTATTTCACTGCGCTGCAACCGTATTTCTTCACCTTTGCATTTGCAAGGGAGTATGAAGTTTTAATTACCACCTCCAAAAAAATACAGTTCCGTAACTCAGGTATTCTTTGCTTGCAGATAAATGTCTGCAGCCCCCAGTACACATGGAAATAGCCGCATCACAAGACTGCAGCACGTCACTACTTGATCCAGAACAAAATGACTCAGCTTATTCATAAAGCAGAGCATCGACTATAGTTCGGTTTCTGCACTTGAAAGAGCACAACGCTACAACAATCCATACTGATTTGGTGGAAGTGTACGACAACAATGCACCACGTATGTGGTTAGCTGGCACAGATGCCGCGAGCTCACACATGTCTGAATGACGAAGAACGAAATGGCAGATCACCTCCCTATGTGAAGAATTGGAACTCTTCAAGAGAAGTGGAGGTAGGGATGTCGGTTGTCGTTGAAACAACCGATTATCGGTCGTATAGGTGTTTTACCACTTCCGTTTAACCTGACTGTTAAAACCGCTCAAAACAACCGGTTTCTGAGATGACCAGTTTTCGCTTTTTTTTCAGTTATTTCCTGTATGAAACGTAGATTTCCAGCAAAGATTGAAAACTTTGACTATTTCAGATTCAAGATACATACTGTCAATTAATTATACAGGTAAATAAAGGAAAAAAATTGGTCCGTCTGCAGTTCGCTGTTTTTCTCCAAAAGTGAAGTGATGTGGTTTAATACTATATAAAAAAAAACCACAGTATTCTCCTACTGACTGTAATTTTTTGAAACTCTGCTCAAAAGTCATGTTGTATTCGAGGATCATACCACTATGTGGGCAGTACTTATTGTCAGTGCTAAAGGGTGACAGCTGAGGTTGAAGAAGTTTGTTTTTAGTGTTAATTGTACGCTTTCAAGGACACGAGCAGATAAAGTCATATTATGTAAAAATAGAAAGCAAATCCGCTACTTTTTTTATAAACTAAGAATCAAATGTTAAGTTATAAGGTTTCTCCTTACAGTATGGCAAGTTTATTATGGCTTCACCCGTTTATAATCTTTTAAAGCAACTGGAGCAATGTACTTCATTGACACAATACTTTGTAAAAACTTTCAGACTAGGAATGGCGCCATTCTGTAATCCAACTGATGTCTGACGACGACAATTAGAAATAACTATATAGACCACACAGGGCAAGTCCTGCACTCTGTGTGTACAAGCGTACCATCTAATAGGCCACGTCACATGGTTCAAAAATGGTTCAAATCGCTCTGAGCACTATGGGACTTAACATCTATGGTCATCAGTGCCCTAGAACTTAGAACTACCTAAACCTAACTAACCTAAGGACATCACACAACACCCAGACATCACGACGCCACATGGTAATAGGTACATTATCGTCTCAGCAATGCTGTGCCAATTGTTATTCCATGCGTTTGTTCCTCGTATCTGTTCGCATTGTTATTAGAATTGCACTGATTGCTTTTCCAATTTTCTATAATAACGCAATATTTCAAAGCAATGCAAATTTTACGAGTAAAAAGTACTCGTTCTTTACAAAATATTTATTTAAAAATGTGAGATTTTAGTACTGTTGCTATGGATAATCGCTACTTCGGTTTTTACCCAGTTATTAGCAGAAAATAAAAACACATGTTATAGTCGAGATCGAACAAATACCGAATTTCATACTGGTTACGCGGAACTAAAACACCGGTATCCATTTTAGCCGGACGGTTTTTCGCATCCCTACAGTCAAGACGAAGCATCGCGGGAACAGTTTCTGGCGCGTCAAACAGTGACTTATTCCTCTTTCTTCGGATGAAAAGACCACTGCTTCGTAGGTATTCTAAGAATAGCGAAACGGCAATTTTCGAACTGGAACTTTTCTTGAAGAGCCAGAATCTACACATCTACAACCAAGGTGTCCGCCAAGTCATCCATCGACGGATCGCCGGAAAAATGTGTGGCGTTAAGAATGAATACGTAGAGAAATACTAACCTGCAAGTCACACGGTCGCAGATTGATTTTTCGTGGAGAACTGTCACAGTTGTCACACGACCGATTTGTTTGTACATTGTAATAAGCATCCTTGGCAGTTAAAAACAAATAAGTCACCAGCTTTGGATGAAATCCCAATCACGTTTCACAAAGAGTGTTCTACGTCATTGACCCCTTACTTAGTTTGCAATTACATCGAAATCTCCCGCTCAGCGCAAAGTCCCAAGCGACTGGAAAAAGCGCAGATGATCCATGTATATGAGATTGGTAAAAAACGGATATGCAAAATTACAGACCAATATCCTCAAAGTCTATTTGCTGCAGAATTTTTCAGAATATTCTCAGTTCGAATATAATAAATTTCCTAGAGACCGAAAAGCTCATGTCCACGAATCAGCACAGTTTTAGAAAACACCGCTGGTGCGAACCTGAGCTCTCCCTTTTCCCACATGATATACGTAACTATGGATGAAGGACAACAGGTAGATTCCATATTTCTGTATTTCCGAAAAGATTTGCCCCAATGCACATTTAATTAAAGTACGAACATATGTTCAAGATGTTCAAATGTGTGTGAAATCTTATGGGGCTTGGCTGCTAAGTCATCAGTCCCGAAGCTTACACACTACTTAACCTAAATTATCCTGAGGACAAACACACACACACCCATGCCCTATGGAGGACTCGAACCTCCGCCGGGACCAGCCGCACAGTCCATGACTGCAGCGCCTAAGACCGCTCGGCTAATCCAGCGCGGCACGAACATATGGAAAGGGTTCGCAGACACGAGTAACTCGAAGACGTCTTAAGTAACAGAACCCAGTATGTTGTCCTCGACGGTGGATGTTCCTCACAAACAAGGTTATCGCCAGCAGTGCTCCATAGAAGTGTGACAGGACCGCTATTATATACTGTATACATAAATGATCTGGCTGACAGGGCGGGCAGCAATCGGCGGTTGTTTGCTGATGACGCTGTGGAGTACAGGAAGGTGTGTCGATAGTCACGTCGTTTAAACATCTGGGCGTAACGCTGCGAAGCGATATGAAATGGAACTGGCACGTACGGATTGTAGTAGAGAAGAAGAATGGTCGACTTCTGTGTATTGGAAGAGTTTTAGTAAAGTGTGATTCGTCTGTAAAGGAGACCGCATATAGGCTACAAGTGCGACCTATTCTTGAGTGCTGCTCGACTGTTGGGGATCCCGACCATATCGGATTAAAGGAAGACATCGTTGCAATTCGGACGCGGGCTGCTCGATTTGTAACAACACGCAAGTATTACGGAGATGCTTCGGGAACTCAAATGGGAATTCCTGGAAGGAAAGCGACTTTCGTTTCAAGTGACAGTACTGAGCAAATTTAGGGAACCGGCATTTGAAGCTGTCTGCAGAACGATTCTACTTCCGCCCACGTACATTTCGCGTAAGGACTACGAAGGAATTACGCTTCACAAGGAGGCACACAGACTATTGTCTTTCCCTTGCTCTACTTGCGAGTAGAACTTTAAAGAAATTGACTAATAGTGGTGCAGGTTAATCTCCGGCACTTACCTTCAGTGGCTTGCGGAGTATGTATGTGGATGTAGATGAAATTTATCGGGCTATTGCATCTTTACTTTTCTGCTACCTGTCGCGCAGTAGCGTAGGTCAGTTGTCTTTCGCGGCTCCAGGAGCTCTTTGACTTGGACGTTTTACCGCCAAAGGAAATTCATTTCAATTTTGTGAAAGTTTATGAGGAGAATGCTCCTTCAGTTTCAAGAGGCAAAAAATGAGTGATCTCACTCTGTGTTGCAGAACCTCTCTCGGAGGTAATCCTCCTGAAAGACTCCCCAAAAGCACTACCGCAAATGCACGACACGGTAACAGACGATCAGTGATCAAATGCGTGTGACATAACTGAAGCTATTGTCAGGTCATAAGGCATCATATGGTACTTTTCACTTGCAGTAACAACTTTGAGAAAGCTTTACTTGAGTGTGTAATTTATAGAATTCTGTCCAAAATTAAATGTGAGAACAATTTTTCAGCATTGCTTACATCTTGAATTTCCTTGCTAGCAGTAATTTTTATGTACACAAGCGCTTCAGAGGCTAAAATCAAAACCTTGAAACTATGTCACTTTAGGTAAGTTGAAATAAATGGCGGTGGATGACGCACTTGTTCCCTGCATTGCCCACGGCCGATTTTTTTCGCCAGCTGTGCTAGTGCACTGTATCCATGACCTAAACGCCACAGTTTCTTCCATTGCTAGACGAGGTGAGCGATAGACTGCTGAATAACGCTCTACACTAATTTGCGGCTGCTCTATCAAATGGGCACGTGAGTGGTAATCCACTAAATATTACTCTAGACCAGTTTGGGACTGCTCTATTGAATGGGTACGAAAATTTCTACTGTCAAAACCAATTTTCTTTGTTATTAGAGCAAATCGAGGTTTTTAGTCAACGCTGGTCGTTGTGTGAGATATGAGATGAGTAATTTCTGTTTGCTCGACTCCATTACCTAATTGCAAAGATGGTATTGCGGGTACCTGACGTAACACCAATGAAGATGCATGTGACGGGTCTTGGGGTAGACATCCGTTATAATTAAATAATTTGTATCTGTGTTGCTTGTGTTTTGTTTACACTGTTCTGAAGTCGGTCAATAAATTGAACAAATCACCACGAAATGCTGGAATTGCCCGCATCTCGTGGTCGTGCGGTAGCGTTCTCGCTTCCCACGTGTAACGTTCCCTCTTTCTGTTTATTTAGGTTTGATTTATTTGATTGTTATTCTTTATTTCTATTATTCGGAATCTTTTTTTTTATTAAATTGAGCCTGAAACTTACGTAATAAATACTTCGCGTGAAGTACGATTTGCAGCATAAACAAAAATTAATTTCGGAAATGTAATCCACTGAATATTAAAAGTAAAGCTTTTGAACAACGCGCGTGACTGACTAGATACATTCAGAGGGTACGTACATTCGCGTGCGAGTTGTTGCGGTCTGATGAGAAATTTTCATTGTGAAATAATTTCGTCGTAACACACTCGGAGATTGCGAACGTACATTCAGAGTAGAGGCACGTACGTTCTATCATTCCCCGTGGCCTGGGTAAAAGAATGGCAATTATTTAAATCTAAGAGTATTTCTTTTGCATCGGACTAGTATTTTTATAAGAAAAAGAAGATTGCAGGTTCTGAATGTCTCGGCAAAACGAATCGGAAGTAATTTTAGCGGCCACGAAAGGAAAGTAGAGGGCACAATCACGTACCTCTATTGTTGAGCAGCGCTGTTTTGAAGATCTTCGGTTCCATCTAAAACTCGCCTTCTCTGCTTAACATAAATACTCCATAGGCATGGGAATAAGGCTTGTTGTGCGATGAAAATAATATAAAACACATCTTGCGTCTTTTAACTCATTCATTTACCACACACACACACACACACTAGTAATTAGACAGTACGACATCCCACCAGCCCATCAGAACAAAAAGTAGTCGTTCATACAAGAAATAAAAAACGAAGGGCGAAATTGTTCCTATGTCTCTCAAAGATAAAAAGTTTACCAGATATTTCTCTGGTGTGTCACTGGAACAATTTTTCAGCACCTCTGCGATTAAATCACAATATTTTCAGTTCCTTTACACACGCCCGGGTTCCCGGGTTCGATTCCCGGGGGGTCAGGGATTTTCTCTGCCTCATGATGGCTGGGTGTTGTGTGATGTCCTTAGGTTAGTTAGGTTTAAGTAGTTCTAAGTTCTAGGGGACTGATGACCTAAAATGTTAAGTCCCATAGTGCTCAGAGCCATTTGAATGCTGGAATTCATTGTTAATCGTAAAACACACAGAAACCATTCTTCAAGAAATGCTAAATCTCTATCGTTTGCATCTTATGCCCTGTGCTCTACGGAATATAGCGTTGGATACAACTTAGCAAGACCCTGTTTCTGCATCCAACGCATGGTAAATCAGCATTAGTTTTACGGACTGGATAAAGAGACAGAAGCAGTTTCCTGCTAAGCTAACAGCCGTTGAACTCTGCAGAGGAGAATTCCTTGTCGTATAACTGTTGTGTATCCATGTGGCTACAACAACCTATCAATGGAATGTATACTTAAGTGATAAAAAGTCTCTCTCAACGTATTTGCCTGTTGTGTAGTCCCTACAGGGACGATAGAGACAAAATGAGGATAGGTTTCGAAATGTGGTGCTACACATGCTGAAGCATCGGGGACTAGTAATTGTCGTTTTGTTGAAGGGGGGGGGGGGAGAAGTGTTATAGAGGGAGACGATAGACTAGTATGGAGAGCTGCATCAAACGGCGGACGGAAGACTATAAAAAGTGAAAGGAGCGATAAACAGAAATCTGATAACAGACCTGGGGGCGAACATCGGACGGTCGAATGGGTAGTCCAACATTTACCCCCTAAGGAGTCAGACTACACTGATTCGGTCTTTCTTGTGCTCAAAGTGTACAAGAAAGACCTATTCGACAACATAGTATTGTCACCTGGAGTATATTTACTTAAGGGATAATGTATACTTCTATTGAGCTGCTCCGCTCTTCTTGATGATTACCAAATTTTAATTTAAAGTCTTTAAAGGAACACAACTGTGATAAAAAGGTATCAGTTGCCTACACCAACGATCATAGGAAACGTGATTCCTTTGTCTCTTCAAACTGCTGATGACTTGGTATTAAAGCTAAGTACGACTGAAAAAAGGCAACAACCTAATGACAGATAGGTGCCACCAAAGAGATGATTAGATTGAAACACCAGTGTTTGTGCAACAAAACATAATGTTAGTTGATACGAAGAGGCATTAAGCTTTCTACGAAGTGCACACCATATGCAGTGTACTTTTACGGTGCGCATATTTACGTATTCTGAATGGTATTAGCTCATGTGAACAGACCAACATTACTCAAGAATACTATGTTTGCTTCCATAGAAAGACTCATACTATGATACGTTTTCGGTTAAATAACGATTTACTGTAAGCGTTAACAGAGGAGATGGCGAATACATCTTGGCACAAAAGTAATGGGTGTTGCCTGCATGAAAGGCGGCGAGGTGCGCCCCTCTTTCGCTATCTTTATGGCGGCAATGAAAGTCCGATGTTAACAGCGCGGTATGACTAATAAAAGAACTCCTTCCTTGTATTATGATGAAAATATTCGGCTAAATATTACTCACCAACATTTACCGGAGCCATTCTCATTTCCTTTTCCGTAGGACACCTATACAACTCGCCTTTTTTTCTGTTTCACCACTCGTTTTATGACAGCAGAAGGTACTTATGATACAGCGATTTTTACTAATTTAAACGAATTATACAGTGCATTGTGCTTTCCCATGTTTCCAGTCATAAAATGGGAAAACCGAATTCATGTGTTTTCGAACATTGCTAACTTGATGTTGTGAGTACTTCTGTGTGATCTTCCAGTACGCACTGCTCACTCATGATAAATGTGTGTCGGTTAACGTAGTCATTCCTACAAAAACAGTTAAACTCGCAGTTTCTAAATATAATTTATTAGACCGCTTACTATGGCTACCTTTAACAAACATTTCGAAGCTGCTACCCGAACTTATCTACATTTCGATACAGAAATTATAAATTCAAGTAACTTCAGCTCCAAATTTTATGATCATTTGGCCTTCGATTGGTTTGACGCAGTCTTCCATCTCTTCAAGTTTTTAACTAATTTTTCCATCTGCGTATCAACTGCATCCGACATCTAGATATCTGTTTTACATGTTCTAACCTCTGCCTAGTGTCTCCCATTAGCTGCAGCTTTACGTGCAATGTTAGAGATTTCATGATGCCGTTTTTAATGTCCTACTACTTTGTCATTCCTTCTGCAAAGAGCTTTTCGAATACGTACCTCATCCGCCATTTCTTTTAGTAACTATTTAAATTGATATTTATCTGTCCACTTATTTTTAATATCCTTCTTCAGCTTCACATTTCACCCACTTC
The DNA here is from genome assembly GCF_023897955.1 of Schistocerca gregaria. Classification (NCBI taxonomy): domain Eukaryota; kingdom Metazoa; phylum Arthropoda; class Insecta; order Orthoptera; family Acrididae; genus Schistocerca; species Schistocerca gregaria. The sequence continues at coordinate 672,176,921 of NC_064924.1, read as the reverse complement.
TTCTGCGTCAGGCATTCCCATAGTTATGGGTTCACTTTTTCGTTGAAGAGTGCTTTCTTTTTCTGCCTTTGACGCATCACTCACTCAGCCATCTTTTCTAATCTAGCTTTCTACATAGTAGAATACCCCCATTACTACTAGGTTTTCCCCATATTCGTTATTGCACTTTTTACAACTCTGCGTTATTTTCGTCGCAGTTCAGTTTATCGCTAACTCGTATAATATGTAAAGCTTTCCTATCGGTTCAACAGTACTCCTACGTCTCCTTTTTTTGAGACCAGAAAAGTGAAACTGTAACGTTGTTATTTTTTCAGATGCATTTTTATTTTTATTCCGGAACTTCCTTTTGTTCACTCAGTTCCATTTTAGACACACGAATTACATATAAATGTCAATAAGTGCCAATCCTTGCCGTCCACCTTCTAGTCAAGAACTTTTATTTCTTGAGTTTTTTTTATTCCAGTATTATTTTTTTGGTAACAGGGTGATACGAGAGAATTTCTCAGCTTACACGGAGATTCAGTTGACTTGAGTGACTTTTATTTTTATTTTGTTATTTTATTGTAGTTACTGCGCAGTAATAGAAATAAAATGTCGTTATTGCGGACAGTATTTCGACATTGACGTAGCCACCTTCATCAGATATAGCGAGGTATGGTGTGCTCGCTGCGTGAACTCCAACCAGACTGCAAGGTGCTGTTAGTGCCGCACGCCTGTTTACAGTCAAGTTCAACTCCTGGTGTCACTGCACTCTACATGTATCTACTTTTTCCGCACGATTCCATTATTCCTCGAAACACACATCGATTCTGTGTTTTCCTGTTCTCGTGGAGGAGATGGTAGCAAAGATCTTAAAAAGATTGGCGCCGAATATGAAGCCCTGCTTAAAAGGAAAAGCGCTTGTTAGTAAAATTACCTGCTTTTTTATTTTGATGGACTCAATTACGCTAGATGAGCCAAAACTCCCCAGACCAGCGATAAATTGGAGTACCTTGCGGCAATTCGTTTCTCGGTACAGCGGATATGATGCTGCTGTGTCATGCCAATCCAGATGGATTTTTTCGCAAGCCGGATCTGTGTCATACAGCCGCAGCGTTATCGCTGATGCCGAAAACGTATTATCGCAATGGACTGTGAGATTTTGTTTTGGTTCACCTAGCGGCTTACTACGGAACTTTGGTACGAGGATTTCAATGCTTACCAGGACTGCATTCTCCTACCTTAAGTCAAAAAAAGACGTAATTTTACTTTTCGTAGGTGATAATTAAAACCTTGACAAAACTCGTAGACGGTGTTCACCATATTTTGCTTCCTCTGACACCCACGTACGCCAATAACTAAAGAATTGTGTGAATAGATAGTTTTCAGTCTGCTGCAGTAGGTTGATGCAGAAGTGTACTGTATCGAAAAATTAGTGCATTTATCAAATATGAAGTTTAGTCTTCACTACTCTTGTTAAGTTTTCTTATCGCTTTTTGTGCTTTACTCAGTTCATCTGCGTGTCAAATACTTTTTTGCACCTTGCATACATTTATACAATCTTAGCACTGAATAAAACACTGACCACTTTTGATGAGATGCTCAGGCAGTGCTCGAGAATGGATATACACCAAGAAGAGGGGCCAGCCAGCTGGCTGCTGTGGAATTCCACCTACGCCTGGAGAGCACTTTCTAAAGAGCGGCGGCAGATCGCCCGCCCCGTGGCAGGTAGCGGGTGATTTCTGTCTGGCGCCAGGAGGGGCAGCCGTGGGAATGGCCCACACACGGCGAACCTTCCCTGACCTGCCGCACGCCGTCGCCGTCTCGCTTCCTTGCACCTACTCTCACTTCACCCAGTAACCGAGCTATATGGTAAAGGGCTTCAGGTCTCCCTCCGGCCTCCTGATTGAGATTTCCGTGATTTTGAGGTTGTCGTCTTTATTGCCAAGACTGGTTTGGTGCATCTCTCCACGCTGTTCTATCCTCTGCTAGTTTCTTCATCTCCAAATAACTTCTGTATATTACCTATTAACAAATTCCTCTTTTACGTAATTCTGTTCTCGGTATCTCTAGTCTGCATTTTATGTCCCCTGTACTTTGGCCACGTACACTCATTTTGTTGCTCAGATAGTAAAAGTCATCTACGACATTTACCCTACCATTTCCTAATCTAATTACCTCAGCATCGCCTGGTTTAATTCGACTGCATTCCATTACTCTTCTTTTACTGTTCTTGACGTTCGTCTTTGCAAAGCAATATCTATTCGACTCGACTGTTCTTTCACGTCCTTCACTGTCTGCGGCGGAATTACAGTGCTATCGGAAAATTGAAAAGTTTTTATTTCTTCTCCATGAACTTTAATTATCTTACCTAATTTATTTGTGGCTTCCTTTACCGCTTGCTCAGTGTACGGAGTGAATAACTCCATGGACAGGTTACAACCTGTCTCACTTCCTTCTCAACCAGCGCTTCTCTTTCATCTTCTTCAACTATTACAGCTGCAGTCTGGTTTCTGTGCAAGTTTTAACATTTCGCTCCCCCGACATTTTAGCCTTGTGACCTGCAAAATCTCAAGCAGTACATTTCAGTCAACATTATCAAAGCCTTCCCCGAATCTACAAATACTATAAAAGTAAGTTAACGGTACCATTCTTTAACCTATCTTCTAAGATAAGTAGTAGCATCAACATTGACTACATTTCTTAAGACCACAAACTGATCTTCCTCGAGGTCAGGTTCTACCAGATTTCCCATTCTTCTGCCAGTAATTCGTGACAGTACTTCGCAAACATGACTTATTAAGTTACAGTTCGGTAATACACATGTCAGTACGTGCTTTCTTTCAATTGGAATAATGCCACTCTTCTTGAAAAATGGGGTATTTCGCCTGTCTCAGGGACTGATGGTCCTGTAGGTTGGTCTCTTTACTCTCCAAACCAACTAACTAATCGCCTGTCTCATATATAGGGACTGGACACAAATATTGATACAAAAATAAGGAAGCACAGAGAAAAATGCGTGTTTGAATATAAATGCACACGCTAACCAAGCCTGCAGGTTACGCTGTTGTGTTTGACCACGAACAGTACCTATGCAATGTCCTCAGGACATCGAAAGTATTATTCGTGGTCAGATCGATGTGTTTTGTGTATCTGTGAGTGCATTATGTCGAAGCTAAGTGAATTCTAAAGCGGGCAAATTGTCGGTGCTCCTATAGTGGGTGCTTCCGTAACCGAGGGAAAAGATGTGTTTGATGTTTCAAGGGGCACCGTGTCAAAAATTTATACCGTAACAGGGAAACTGGTGAAACATCGTCATCTAAATCACAACGCGGACGAAAATGTGTGTTGAGTGATCGTGACAAACGGTCGTTCAAGAGCAGTGTGACGAAAAATAGAGGGTGGCAGCTGCAGTGGTCACTGCAGAGCCGAATGTCGCACTGTCAGAACCAAAAAAATGCCATGGGAGCGCTCCGTAAGCTGGGAAGTGTAAGGCGAACTGGATTTCAAAAACAACTCATTAATGATGTAAATGATCGTGACAGGAAAACGTGGTGCCGACGCCATCAAACATGGATTCTAGAGCAATGAAAGTTTGGTCGGATGACTTGTTTCACACTGTTTCCCAACTTTTAGTAGAGTGTAAGTGCCAAGAGTTGATTTGAGGGAGGGGACCAAACAGCGAAGTCGGACGTGCCCTTTCATAGGAACCATCCCGGCTTTTGCCTGAAGCAATTTAGGGAAATCACGGAAAACCTAAATCAGGATGGCCAAAAGCGGGTTTAAACCGTCGTCTTCCCAAATGCGAGTCCCGTGTGCTAACCACTGCACCACCTCGCTCGGTCAGTGAAATATGACTGGGGTTCGCTGATGATTTGGGCAGCCGTATTGTGGTATTCCGTGGACTGGGGGTACTGTTCAAGTTCGCGTTATTGCCAAGGATTACGTGACCATTTTGGCTGCTCAGATCCATCCCACGTATACTGTTTGTTCTCCAATGGTGCTGCCTTGTTCCAAGATGACGCCCCTATTCCCACAGCTCGGATCGTTCAGGAACGGTTTTGTGAGTTTTGAGAGTACGAGGGTGAGTTGTCGCATCTCCAGCGGTCACTACAGGCAACAGACCTAGATATTATTGAGCCTCTGTGGTTTACTTTGGAGAGAATGGTTCGTGATCGCTATTCTCCTGCTCACCGTTACCTGAACTTGCCACGATTTTGCAGGAAGAATGGTATAAGATTCGCTTTAAAACCGCACAGGATCTGTGTTTACACATTCCGAAACGACTGGAAGCTGTTTTCCTACACCGTATAATGCAGCGTAATTCGTTGAATTTTTACTGTTTCCATTTTTTGTCCACTCCCTAAATCTTGCACTCCAAGCAGAATAGTGTTATTGTGCCTGGCTTTTCCAGCGATCTCAATAATTCTGAGGAAATGTTCTTCGTAGAATCCCTAAATCATTCTAGGCCAACAGAGGGGCGCTTTCAGTAACAACGAATCTAATTTTCGTCTACATCCTCAATGTGACCTACTGCCCCGTGTCTTAGGACTTCAATGTTGATTAGACTTTCCTATTTCCCACGACCAATTCTGGAAGCAACACGCACATTTGTGGTTACTTAGGCGTTTCATATGGTGCTGTTATCTGTCTTTCGGAATTTACTAAGTGAACCGTGCAGTTGCCTTCACTGGCAATGCCTTATCGGATGTGGGTAAGGTGGGGGCATGCCTTTAACGTTGCTACATGTGCAGTGATTGGAGAATGTAAGAAATAGAAGTATGTTAGATTGCTATAAATCAGTCTAGCGAATACTATAAGTAAATTTAGTCTACTAATCCCAGTTAATACCATACCTTGTTGGACACAACAAGAATCACAGATACCAAGAAAAATTACATGGAGGAATGACCCCTATCAGAACACGAAAAATGCACCCCTATTAGAACACGAAAAATGCACGAGTGCAAACTACAAATCTTATAAAAACAAATGTTGATCAAAATTCAGTCTCTAAACAATAAATGTAGGCCATGTACTTTATCAGTCTAAGGAAATAAGTTCCAGCAAAAAAAAAAAAAAAAAAAAAGTTCCTTTGTAACAGTAGCATGAAGCGCCTGGATTGGTTCAAAGTAAATAATGCGACTTAGACAAGATAGTCCATCAACCCAAAATACTTGAATTTTTCCCACACTCACACTACACAGCCATGGTCATTCCCACGTAAAACTCGTGTAAGGCAGAAGCAAGAAGCAAGAAGACCGTCATGTAACCTTACGTGCACTATCAGAAGAACTTAATTTGAATAGTAATGTGTATCATAAGATTTTGGGCGAGGATTTAGGCAAATAGAAACTTAATCCAAAACTCGTCCTCACACACACACCATACTAACAGTCGAACAGAAAGAGGATATACGAATTTCTGCTGAGCTACTGGAGAGAGCCAGACGTGATTTCTGTCAAAGATTATTGCTGGGAATCAGGTATGACCCTCACACGAATCGTCGAAGTGCTGAATGGCGGAGTCCTGGATTACTAGCCTCGGAAAAAGTCAAACGATAACCTTGAGAACGAAGACAATGTTGAACGCATTCTTTGTTAGTAAAGGATTAGTTCACAATGAGTATATTGCTCCAGGTCAAACAGTGAACGAAACTCTTCACGTCGAAGTCTTGAAACGTTTGCGAGAAGCAATTCGGCGTCGCCGCCCTGATTTGTGGCATTTTCAGGACTGGTCCTTACTGCATGACAATACACAGTCCGTTACTGCTTTATCTGTTACAGATTATCTGGCCAGACATTCTGTTATTGCCATCGCACATCCGCAATATTCGCCCGGCCTCTCGCCTTGCGATTTTTTCTTGTTTCCACGAGTGAAAACGCGACTGAAAGGAAAGCATCGTCAAGATATCGCAGACATCCAATGGTCTATGACAAACGAGCGTACAAGTATCGCAGGTGAAAATTTCCCTGACTGCTTCCAAGACCTCCAGGATTATTGGAAACTGTGTCTAGATAGCCGAGGGGACTTCTTCGATAAGAGCCTAGTATCATTACTTCGTAAGTGCAATTTTCCATTTTAAAAAAACTGCCGTGGAACTTTTCTGAGCCGGCCGGGGTGGCCGTGCGGTTCTAGGCGCTACAGTTTGGAACCGCGTGACCGCTACGGCCGCAGGTTCGAATCCTGCCTCGGGTATAGATGTGTGTGATGTCCTTAGGTTAGCTAGGTTTAAGTAGTTCTAAGTAGTGGGGCACTGATGACCATAGAAGTTAAGTCCCATAGTGCTCAGAGCCATTTGAACCATTTTGAACTTTTCTGACGAAGGGAATATATACTTTGCAAGCTACCGGATGGTACATGGCGTAGGGTTCCCTGTTGCATTCGCACATGGAGCAACGAGAAAACGAGTAACTTCCTATTATCTTGTTTCTCGATCCTTAGCCGAGGCGTGTGTTGGCGGCAGTGGGGTAAGTCTGGAGTGTATCGCAAATGCCAGTTCTCTGATTTCTCAATAGCGTTTCCAGGGACTCCCATCTGAGTCGACGTAGCATTTCCGTGACCCTCGTACGTTGATCGAACCTACCGGTAACAAATATAACATCCCACTCCTACATTGCTTTGATGTCTTCCTTTAATCCGATCTGTCGAGGATCTCGAACACACGAGAGGAGTACTTAGGAATAGGTTCACAAGTGTTCTGTTCATGTCGTCTTTATATACAAACTACAGTTACGTAGAATTCGCCCGAGAAACTACAGTCCAGTATTCGCCTTCCCTACAACCTCTGCACGTGCTCACTCCCTTTCATGTCGGTTTTGCAACGTTTCCCCTAGATATTTAATCGACGCGTCTGTACGAAGCAGTAAGTCACTAGTTATCTATTGAAACATTACATGATTGTTTATCCTACTAGTGACTGGTCTCCACTGCCATTCATCACACAAAACAGAAATCCCGTCCACATCATCCTGTATCCTGGTACACTCATTCACAGATGAGACTGTCCCGTACGCTACAATGTCATCAGAAAACAGTCACGGGCAGCTGTTCCTATTCGCGCTCAGACAGTTTATGTATACGTGGAAGAAGAGCGGTTCTAACGCGCTTCACAGGGTCACTCCAGCGACACCGCTGTCTCCGGCGAACACTCGCCTTGCAGAACAACTCGCAACTGCCAAGTCCTCTCGCATAAAAAACTGCCAAGAACCTACTTGCCAGAGACTTAGATAGGCAGAAATTTATTGAGCTTTAATTCGTGCATGATGGAACGATGTGAGTGATGATGAAAGGAGGGAAAAGAAAATAGATTCCTTTCAGCAGTACTTGTCACTACATGCCTAACTGGGTCTTAAATGTTTCAGCTAAAATGCTTGGACGCTATATAATTATAACTGTATGTTCCGTTGGTACTGCAAAGTCATTATGCCTCAAGAATATTTAACACACGTACTGAATGGGCAGCCGTCTTCATTTTGTTCGTGGGTAACTCATATGGTAAGTATACCGTGTTGAACAAATAAAATACTTACTTATACGAATATATCTATCAGACAGTTACGCACATAGTTTATGAAGACGGACGACAAGATTGTAGTCATCCGAGCCTACCGTCGCAAGAACTGACATACGTCAAACCAGTAAGGCCTTCCTTGTATTTCAAGAATTGTGATGTAGGGAAGGTGGAGGGATGGGAGAAGCCATGGCTCTAAGAATAACCCACCTAAAACGAACACCATCTGATTCTTATAGTAGGGCTCCTCCGAAACCTAGTAGGAGACAGTAACTCAGCAGCTCTTTAAATCTTTAAAAAGGGCTTCAGTGGATGGTTGATGAGAAAAAGTGAAAATTAAGTACTCTGTCTACAAGGACAGTATGGGGGTTAGTCAGGTATTTTTATACACAGTCAATATTCCTCGGATACTTCAGATATTTGCACATTCCTTCACTGCGAAGTGGAAGGACAGTAATTGTAACTGAACTTTAGTGTTTATGAACTAAGTGGCCTAGCTACGCTGGTTATTTCGTTATGAGTCTTCTGTAGTCTGTTCTTCACGAAAATTGTTACGGTAATTGCGCCATTTATTGATAAAGTGTTTACTACTCGGTAATAATACGGTTCTAAAGGTGTTTCTTTCTTTCAACTGTTCAATACTAACCCTACATATAACTCCAAACTGCCCATCTCTCTTCAATATTCTTTCCCGTTTACTGCAACGTTCAGATTGCTGACATTTCACGCCCTGATCTGCGTCGTCTTTGCATCGTATGCTTTCCTTCTGCTAATCCCCATCATAGTAGTGTCCACCTGGGTGTGGGGCTAGATGGCAGTTAACCATCATGATACAAATCCTGTTATCAACACATTATCGTCCATTTCGTTTTGTACACATATAGTACTGATCACTGCTGATTCTTGCACGTTGAGCAGTCGGCTCTATGCCAAGAGCTGAAAGCTACTTAATGCGCACCCAACCCAATCCTCCATCCCTCTTAGAAAATCGTTGGCGGCCTGAAGGAGATGCCGTATCACGTGTCAGTTACGCCTATCGTAATCGGTATTTAGAAAAGATTCCATGCGTGAGTGGAAATCGAACCAAGAACATTCAAATTGGGTTATGATTTCTATGACTAGTCTCTACAAAACCTAATTTTAGGAAAACCAGAAATATGGCGAACAGGCTGCCAATACACACATAATATCTTCATTTGTGGTCGTGCGATACGTCTGCGAAACTTGCCTTACTGAGATCGGACGTCGTCTTTATGCCACCCCACCACATTGCTATTTTGACCAGTGTCACACATGGCGGACGGGATATACGCCTGGCGCTGTACCACGTGTGTAGGGACTCTGAGCACCTTACTCCACACTAAGCACACAGCTTCCATCCAATCCATTTTTTCCACTCTGCGTACGCTGCTGGTCATTACAACTGAAAACCATCAAGCTACATCGGCAAACGCCAAATCAGCACAACATATTTGAATTTGCACATGATTAGTTTCTCAGTACAAGAGCGTAAAGCAGGTAGGAATAACGCCATCTATATTCCGTTTATAAGAAAAGTTTGCGAAGCAAGTACCTCATTATAGATCGTATAAGTTGTTTTTAAGAAGATTTTGTTATGCCCCTTGTACGAAGAAACGCATACCAGCACGTCTCGAAATTCGACAGCAGCACGACCGTTAAAGACTTCGGTTTGTCGTTTCGCGACATTGCTGCTCGCGTTGATTGGTATCCCCCGAATGTTATCCAAATGTGGAAATGGGTCCAGGAGAATCATACCCAATGTGAAGCAGGATCTCAGAGGTCCTGTGCGACCAGCGCGCGAGACCACACACTTTTTCGCCCGGCCGTGCAAGTTCCGTCATTTGTTTTGACCCCGTAAATGGGCTTGTTACCAGCAAGCCAAGCACACACACGGACAGTGCGACGATGTATGGAGAACCGTGATCTGTCAGTACGACAACGGCAACAATGTACACTGGAGTTTCAGTGCCCCAGTACGGTGTGTAGCACGACGATAAATGTATCCACATGTGAATGCTACAGGGAGAAGAATGTTGCAAGTTTGCATACGTTATTGTCGCACGGGTCAGACACCTGGCGCGATGGTATAGGGTGCCGTTAATTTGGGCAGCAGTCGGTGGGCATGCCTGATCTTGTAGATCTACCTGATGTTCAACAAGACGGCTATCTCGACACATAAGGTGTTCGACTGTCGATATGTCCAACCTGTTCTCCAGACATCTCACCCACTGAAAACGGGTCATACGTAGCAAGGGGAATGGTACGCTACCATTGCGATTGATGAGCTCTGACACGCAGCTAAGTCGAGTTTAGACGACGTGAGACAGTGTAGTTTTACCCTACTGTTGTCTCTGTCGTTGCGACAGCAATCCTGCTCAGTACGAGAGGAACCGCAGATTCGGACATTAGGTTAACGCACTCGACCGAGCTGCCAGTAGTCGAATCTACCATCTATTCGAATTAGCCTGAACGCCTCTATGGCCGAATCCCATCTAGCCACTGTTACAACGATATCGCTAAGGAGCCCGAGGGTCAAGAGGCTAAAAAACACAGGCCCAGCTCGCTTGCCGGAAGGGAGTACTCGGACGACGCTGTCTGCAATCTGCTACCGGCACCGCCGTGCCGCTACTGGCCGACCGTGGGTGTTTACATTTCGATGGCGGGGTACTCGGTAGATAAGCTGCTACCGTGTCTGTCGTCCAAGCTCAGTTCGACTCGATATCCAGTATTTGGCACCCAGTATATCTTCAGATTGCACTGTTCATGGACGAAGAGACGCGGTCAGTGAGCAGGATGGGAAACACGCCTTTAGAACCAATTAGCGCCGTCCGGGTGCCATTACATATGCGGCCAATCGCAGCTGGTGATCGCGAGGGCCTGCTGGGGCAGTGCTGCGCCGTTCATTAAGCTGTCACGGCCCGTAATTAACTGCGCCGCCAGCTCACCCCGCCCACCCGCTCCCTGACGCCGATCGGGTACCAGATAAAACTCTACGCGATTACTGTCACCGGCTATTTACTGCGACATTAAAGCTGGGTCACTATACTTCTATTTGTACTACTTGTCTTTGGACACCATTCACATTTCTTTGGGAAACTGTGACAGAGATGCATTAAAGGCGCGGAAACAAAGTACTGTGATCGAAGAGGTTGTTACTGTAAGGGCTAGAGCTTTTATGACAACTTGCAGTTTACTGTTTGCATTTATTTGCTAGTTAAATTAGTAAGGCGTGATTTAGCAGCACACGGCAATTCTCTGGTGACCCATTTCTATCCCTTTCTCGCCGCCCCTCTTTCAGAAAACATTGCAGTATTTTTCGAATGAAACAATCTAATTAACCCTGTGACAATAGAAAACATCATGATAGTATTACTACGAATACGGGCAACAAGATACAACGCGTGAAGCTGTAATTTACAACAAATTAATAATTATTGTTCATTATTTTTGGGGAATATTTTCACCTGTCGCCAAAAAATAGGGGGAGGGGGGGAGGGGAGGCGGTGGAGAACCGTCTGCTCGTTTTGTTGACTATTGTGGACGCAAGAGCAAGTTTCCAGTAGCCAAATTTGCTCAGCCTGGGGATAATAGGCTGATCTTTCACTAAACTAGCTAAATGGGTTACAGTGGAGGCCTAGGAGACCAGCTCAAGGGCGTATGATTTTCCCAGGGTGACAGTTGTTTCCCATCACCTTGAAAACCTCAGATAAGTAACAGAGTATATCGCAGTCGACTGTTACTGGTGCAAGCCGGAAATGGAAATAACATCCATGCAGCCATGGAATCTGGCCGGCCGAAATGCTGACCTGAATGTCGAAATAACTTCGTGCAGCGATATCGAGAACACGAAATCGAGGAGTCAGCCCACAGCACTCGTGGGGGTAGCAAGTTGTAGGCCCTACAAGACGGAGTTGGTGTTTTAAAGTGCTTTCTTGACATCAGGAATTTGTGATGATCAACATTTCTTTTCAAATACGAAAATCCTACACTAATGGGAAGTGTGTTTCCTTGAGCAGATGTGGTAATCACATTCTGTTTAGTTCTTTTTCAGTTTTCCAAGCGACTTTTGCTCTGAAGCGAGCGTGCAAATACTCGATGAGAAGACAGCTCGTATATCGGAACACGGAGCTATTAGCTACTTGTAGGTACTGTTTACTCAATGAAGCGGACTTTGCGAGAATTAATAGAGGCAAATAAATTCCATTTATTTACAGGTAAATTGAGCTTGGTATATATATTTTGACTTCTTGACGTTGAACTGTGTTCCTGTTTTGTTACGTGCATATTAGCTAGGAGTCAGAGGTGGTGTATAAACTGTTAACGGTGCTATTTTTCAGTCCAATGGTTGGATCTCGGTATTTTTCTGAAAGAATTTGGAGTGCTATGGGGATTAGTTTTTGGCTTTGGAGTAGTGAGGCTCTCATGTCAAAGTAAAGATAGCGATTCTCATTTAAACTGATTTTACATCTGTAAGAATGCAGAAAATTAATCTTGCTCAGTCAATAAACGTTTCCGATTAAATCTGCGGAGCATAATTTTTTTCGTGCGCCACACACCGCCGAGTTCTGATTTTCCGCTACGCCACTGAAGGTACGAAAGCCGATGAAATGAGAGTTTCAGTGTGTTTAACTTCAACTCGGATTTTGCTAGATAAAAGAGACTCTACGCAGGTACGAATCTACCAGTGACAATAGCAACCACGTGCAGTAACGTCGTAGGAAAATTTAGTTGTTGTTGTCTTCAGTCCTGAGACTGGTTTGATGCACCTCTCCATGCTACTCTGTCCTGTGCTAGCTTCTTCATCTCCCAGTACCTACTGCAACCTACATCCTTCTGAATCTGCTTAGTGTATTCATCTCTTGGTCTCCCACTACGATTTTTACCATCCACGCTGCCCTCCAATACTAAATTGGTGATCCCTTGATGCTTCAGAACATGTCCTACCAACCGATTCCTTCTTCTGGTCAAGTTGTGCCACAAACTTCTCTTCTCCCCAATCCTATTCAATTCTTCCTCATTAGTTATGTGATCTACCCATCTAATCTTCAGCATTCTTCTGTAGCACCACATTTCGAAAGCTTCTATTCTCTTCTTGTCCAACCTAGTTATCGTCCATGTTTCCCTTCCATACATGGCTACACTCCATACAAATACTTTCAGAAATGACTTCCTGACACTTAAATCTATACTCGATGTTAACAAATTTCTCTTCTTCAGAAACGCTTTCCTTGCCATTGCCAGTCTACATTTTATATCCTCTCTACTTCGAGCATCATCAGTTACTTTGATCCCCAAATAGCAAAACTCCTTTACTACTTTAAGTGTCTCATTTCCTAATCTAATTCCCTCAGCATCACCCGACTTAATTCGACTACATTCCATTATCCTCGTTTTGCTTTTGTTGATGTTCATCTTATATCCTCCTTTCAAGACATTGTCCATTCCGTTCAACTGCTCTTCCAGGTCCTTTGCTGTCTCTGACAGAATTACAATGTCATCGGCGAACCTCAAAGTTTTTACTTCTTCTCCATGAATTTTAATACCTACTCCGAATTTTTCTTTTGGTTCCTTTACTGCTTGCTCAATATACAGATTGAATAACATCGGGGAGAGGCTACAACCCTGTCTCACTCCCTTCCCAACCACTGCTTCCCTTTCATGCCCCTCGGCTCTTACTACTGCCATCTGGTTTCTATACAAATTGTAAATAGCCTTTCGCTCCCTGTATTTTACCCCTGCCACCCTTAGAATTTGAAAGAGAGTAGGAAAATACTGTTGATGAATATGGCAATGACTTAACAAACGTAGCAATTATATGAGTAATTTGATTGGTAAATGACACGCATTTCTAATTTTCAGTAATCTGTCAGAAAGAATTGTTTCTTATAAAAATTTCAGGTTCTCGTTAACCTGAATTACCAACATTATTGTATGCAAGAAATACGATCTGTAAAAGTTTTTGGTTGCATGTAATCATATAAGCACTACAACGAGTACTTACATTATAAAAGAAAGGAACGCACTTTGAGTACCAGTTCAGCACAACTGCTGAAAGAGCGTCACGTAGGAATAAGATTTATCTGTTGTTTATCCATTACCACATTGCACTCAGCACATTATCGGCATATTTAAAATTTATCATACTGGCCTTATTATTACCATTTGCCACAGGTAATCGCGAAGCGTTTAAAAATAAATGGGCTTCATTTGTTGTGGAAGGCTTTACGTTAGTGGCAATGGTGTTAATTATTTATATAATACGGTACTGCATAAGACAACGTTTTCAATTTCCAACATGGCGAATTTGGGAATTTCTTCCTATTTTGAAATGCTGTGATAGTTAACAGCAGTGATATCCGCATGTGTGTTGTTTCGTTTCTCTTGCCCTGCAGTCGCCTTTTTGTGGTCTTAATTAACTCGGAAAATATATCTGTCTTGGAATTTCTTGATGCTAATGTTATAATTTTTTGTATTGTGCCGCCTTCATTACGCAGATATTCAAACACAGTTACATAAGAGTAACTACGTGTAGGTTAGTGCATCACATTTATATATCAACATTTCACTTCTCTTTCAATATTTTGCTAAGGCTGAGGATGTTTAGCACCTTGGATATGCGATTGGAAACTGTTTCAACTGCCATTTGTGCAATTCAGTGTCGATATTACTGTTTGTTAGTAAATAATATGAGAAAAAAAACATGGAACACTTAGACAATACCGTGTCATTCGAGTGATTGCATTCAATACAAAAATATTAATACGCACACAGAATTTGCCAGGTATGTGCAAGTTGCTGCTAAATTACGTTATTCATGCAAGGATACATTTGCACTTTCGTTCCCAATAAGTATTTTCACACTACAGATTTAATGCAGTTACACTGGTCAACGTCTTCAATTAAGTACAGATTCACATAAAAAATTTCAGAGGCTTTTTCAACTTTCTCATTTAGCGCCACTCCGCCACTTTTTTTAATTACTAGAGAATCTCTAAGTGATATTTGAGTCTGCGTTTTTATGTGCCTGGTAGGTGTAAGTATAGACGTAGTTATAGATAGATTTGCAGTTCTTGCAGTAACCCGTCTCTTTCTTTTGTAAGACTTTTATCTTTTTCTCCCCATCTGCTCTTTCTATTAACTTCTCATTTAATACTGTATCAGACAAATTAATGTTTCATATCTTTCTGTGACACTGCATTTCAAATCGTCCCTAATGGTGCTTTTTTTTTTTTTTTGCTATAGTAAATAAGGTGTCTGTCGGTGTCTCTACCTTATTCTCATTCCTCTCTAACTTTTAAACATAGGATCCATATGATTAGTACAGACTTGCATCCACCATAAGAGACAGTACTAATTATGTGTTATAAGATACAGTGACCGAAAACCCCAGGGTACAGTCAGGATGCAAACAAGTTATACATAGTAGCTGCGAGAACCATGTCTGCGTAATGAAACTGGAGAGAACATTAGTTCAGTTAAGGCTGGTTAATGGCTGACTCGATAATGAGAGCTGAAGCAGCGGGTAAACTATCCAAAGAGCCGTTCTGTGCACGTTGCAGTAATCACGTGCTGAACAGGGAGATCCCACGACAATAACAACCTTACTTTGCTTGCTGTGAGCATCGTACTGGCATTTTAAACATTGTTGATATGTCATAGAGGATCGACAATGAGCTGGATTTCAGAGAGGTCGCATTGTGGGTCTCTGAAAGACACGTCGATCGTTCCGGATAACGCACTGGACCAGAGCCATCAGGTCTGTGTCAATGGTACCGTGGTGTGCAAGTAAGAAAGCGGTTGCGTGGACGTTTCTGCGCAGAGAAGGGCGGAGCCTACTTTGCCACGTCGCCAGTGTATACTCTTATCTCTGTCCAACGTCACACTCTCCAGCCGTTTCCTACATTGAGAACTGGCATCGCTAGGATAAATGCCACTGTTCCTGCTTCTGACTCTTGCTATATAAAATAATATGCTCACTAAACTTTCGTCGTCATATCTTAGTGCATTTGCTTTATACCAGAAATTATGAACATTATAGTGGCTAAGTACCTTCACCATACCCAGAGTAATGTGAAAGTCATAGCTAAATGTTGTACACACCCCTCGAAGCGGTCACTACAGCCAGGTGTAGCAGAATGACGGGATCACTGGAGCGTCACGTGGTACACTGCAGTTTGCTTATGCATCACTCTTACTTACACACCATTACAGTGGAAGCCCACTTGCACGGACCCTGGTTCCGAATTCTCGTCTGACCTTCCCATCAGACAAGCATCCATTACTAGTCTCACATTGACTACGTCATTCATTAAAACCACCAAGAATGCCAGCGAGGGACATCAGGAGTCGGGAAACGAACAATGGCATCCACTTATACCTGATCTTAGTGCAGTCTGCTTCCGATAATATAGCTAAAGACGCAGTGTACGAATGAATGCCGCAAAGCAACGTTTAGTTATAGATAGAGTTTCCGTTCTGGTGATAGTGGCTGTTAGAGGTCTGTCCGGATGTCCTCAGAAATCTACATCTACATCTACATCCATACTCCGCAAGCCACCTGACGGTGTGTGGCGGAAGGTACCCTGAGTACCTCTATCGGTTCTCCCTTCTATTCCAGTCTCGTATTGTTCGTGGAAAGAAGTATTGTCGGTATGCTTCTGTGTGGGCTCTAATCTCTCTGATTTTATCCTCATGGTCTCTTCGCGAGATATACGTAGGAGGCAGCAATATACTGCTTGACCCTTCGGTGAAGGTATGTTCTCGAAACTTCAACAAAGCCCGTACCGAGCTGCTGAGCGTCTCTCCTGCAGAGTCTTCCACTGGAGTTTATATATCATCTCCGTAACCCTTTCGCGATTACTAAATGATCCTGTAACGAAGCGCGCTGCTCTCCGTTGGATCTTCAGTATCTCTTCTATCAACCCTATCTGCTACGGATCCCACACTGTTGAGCAGTATTCAAGCAGTGGGCGAACAAACGTACTGTAACCTACTTCCTTTGTTTTCGGATTGCATTTCCTTAGGATTCTTCCAATGAATCTCAGTCTGGCATCTTCTTTACCGACAATCAACTTTATATGATCATTCCATTTTAAATCACTCCTAATGCGTACTCCCAGATAATTTATGGAATTAACTGCTTCCAGTTGCTGACCTGCTATTTTGTAGTTAAATGATAAGGGATCTATCTTTCTATGTATTCGCAGCACATTACACTTGTCTACATTCAGATTGAATTGCCATTTCCTGCACCATGCGTCAATTCGCTGCAGATCCTCCTGCGTTCCAGTACAATTTTTCATTGTTGCAACCTCTCGATACACCACAGCATCATCTGCAAAAAGCCTCAGTGAACTTCCGATGTCATCCACCAGGTCATTTATGTATATTGTGAATAGCAACGGTCCTATGACACTCCCCTGCAGCACACCTGAAATCACTCTTACTTCGGAAGACTTCCCTCCATTGAGAATGACATGCTGCGTTCTGTTATCTTGGAACTCCTCAATCCAATCACACAATTGCTCTGATAGTCCGCATGCTCTTACTTCGTTCATTAAACGACTGTGGGGAACTGTGTCAGACGCCTTGCGGAAGTCAAGAAACATGGCATCTACCTGTGAACCCATGCCTATGGCCCTCTGAGTCTCGTGGACGAATAGCGCGAGCTGGGTTTCACACGACCGTCTTTTTCGAAACCCATGCTGATTCCTACAGAGTAGATTTCTAGTCTCCAGAAAAGTCATTATACTCGAACATAATACGTGTTCCAAAATTCTACAACTGATCGACGTTAGAGATATAGGTCTATAGTTCTGCACATCTGTTCGACGTCCCTTCTTGAAAACGGGGATGACCTGTGCCCTTTTCCAATCCTTCGGAACGCTTCGCTCTTCTAGAGACCTACGGAACACTCCTGCAAGAAGGGGGGCCAAGTTCCTTCCCGTACTCTGTGTAAAATCGAACTGGTATCCCATCAGGTCCAGCGGCCTTTCCTCTTTTGAGCGATTTTAATTGTTTCTCTATCCCTCTGTCGTCTATTTCGATATCTACCATTTTGTCATCTGTGCGACAATCTAGAGAAGGAATTACAGCGCAGTCTTCCTCTGTGAAACAGCTTTGGAAGAAGACATTTAGTATTTTGGCCTTTAGTCTGTCATCCTCTGTTTCAGTACCATTTTGGTCACAGAGTGTCTGGACATTTTGTTTTGATCCACCTACCGCTTTGACATAGGACCAAAATGTCTTAGGAACTTTACTTTCGAATTCATTGAACGCCTCTCGCATAGCCCTCCTCACACTACATTTCGCTTCGCGTAATTTTTGTTTGTCTGCAAAGCTTTGGCTATGTTTATGTTTGCTGTGAAGTTCCCTTTGCTTCCGCAGCAGTTTTCTAACTCGGTTGTTGTACCACGGTGGCTCTTTTCCATCTCTTACGATCTTGCTTGGCACATACTCATCTAACGCATATTGTAGGATGGTTTTGAACTTTGTCCACTGATTCTCAACACTATCTGTACTTGAGACAAAATTTTTGTGTTGAGCCATCAACTACTCTGAAATCTGCTTTTTGTCACTTTTGCTAAACAGAAAAATCTTCCTACCTTTTTCAATATTTCTATTTACGATTGAAATCATCGATGCAGTAATCGCTTTATGATCGCTGATTCCCTGTTCTGCATTAACTGATTCAAATAGTTCGGGTCTGTTTGTCACCAGAAGGTCTAATATGTTATCGCCACGAGTCGGTTCTCTGTTTAACTGCTAAAGGTAGTTTTCAGATAAAGCACTTAAAAAAATTTCACTGGATTCTTTGTCCCTGCCACCCGTTATGAACGTTTGAGTCTCCCAGTCTATATCCGGCAAATTAAAATCTCCACCCAGAACTATAACATGGTGGGGAAATCTACTCGAAATATTTTCCAAATTATTCTTCAGGTGCTCAGTCACTACAGCTACTGAGCCCGGGGGCCTATAGAGACATCCAATTACCATGTCTGAGCCTGCTTTAACCGTGACCTTCACCCAAATCATTTCACAATTCGGATCTCCGTGAATTTCCTTCGATACTATTGCACTTCTTATCGCTATGAACACGCCTCCCCCTTCACTGTCCAGCCTATCTCTGCGGTATACCTTCCAATCTGAGTTTAGGATTTCATTACTGTTTACGTCTGGTTTCAGCCAACTTTCTGTCCCAAGTACTATATGGGCGTTGTGACCGTTTATTAATGAGAGCAGTTCTGGGAGCTTTCTATAGACGCTCCTGCAGTTTACTATTAGCACATTAATATTGTTATTCCCTGTTGCATTTTGCCTACTCCTACCTTGCCGCGTTTCAGGAGGCGTCTTGTCCGGCCTAGGGAGGGAATTCTCTAACCTAAAAAAAAACAACCATGTGCAATCCACACGTACTCCGCTACCCTTGCAGCCGCTTCCGGCGTGTAGTGCACGCCTGACCTATTCAGGGGGACCCTACATTTCTCCACCCGATAGCGGAGGTCGAGAAATTTGCACCCCAGCTCTCCGCAGAGTCGTCTGAGCCTCTGGCTTAAGCCTTCCAGAGGACCGCGATCGGTTCTGGGAACGACACTACAAATAGTTAGCTCTGATTCCACCCCGCGAGCGAGGCTTTCCGCCTTCACCAATTCCGCCAACCGCCTGTACGAACTGAGGATGACCTCTGAACCCAGACGGCAGGAGTCATTGGTGCCGACATGAGCAACAATTTGCAGTCGGGTGCACCCAGTGCCTTCTATCGCCGCCGGTAGGGCCTCCTCCACATCTCGGATAAGACCCCCCGGCAAGCAGACAGAGTGAAAACTGGCCTTCTTCCCCGACCTTTCCGCTATTTCCCTAAGGGGCTCCATCACCCGTCTAACGTTGGGGCTCCCAATAACTAATAAACCCCTCCCCCCGTGTGCCTACTCGGACCTTGCGGAAGGAGCAGCCACATGTCCACTCACAGTCAGAGCGGGCGATGCCACACGGCCAGCTTCCACATTTACCCTCCGCCTCGTGCGCCGCTAACGCCGCTGAACCCGCCACTCCCCTTGGGGAGGGGGTGGTCCAACCGCGCCAGGTACGTGCGAAGATGTCTCGACAGCAGGGATAGTGGGTGAAGCATGTAACACCTAGGGTGTACCTTGCGACGCACCAGACTCCCCACTGCCGCTACACTCCGAGGCAGCAGCCTGGAGATGGCTGACCGCGGCCATCAACACGCTCAGCTCTTCGCAAACAGTGGCCAGCTCCTCCTGCGTCCGTACACAGCAGTCACACATCCTATCCATCCTAAGGAATCAATTCACTGAACTAGACTGCTAGTTCACTAAAGGCGGCTGATTATTGACTAAACTGTGATTGCTAACCACTTCTTGTAGAAAACAATGAAAATAGCACTACCTGTCTCTGGACTGTATTGAAAACAAACACTAGCACTACTGGCACTATGGCTGACTAAAGGGACTCTCTCAGACTGTATTCAAAACAAACACGAAATCTATGGAACACTATTAATAGCACTCGACAATTAAAGCTTCCTAAAAGCAAAAACACACGGAAGAAGAAGTAACAAGTAAGAAAAATACAGTTAATACTTAAATTAAGGTAGCTCGCTGCACAGCAGACGTGAAGCAGACGGCGGTTAGGGTAATAATTACTTTGTGGTTAACAGTTAAAAGATTTTTATCTACTTGGACTATTTACGATCGATAACAATAATTATGACACTACCAGCCTATTGTATCATGGTATCGGATGGGCAGGGATCAAGGGATACGTTGTAGATAACCTGACGCGATAGTGTTACGGATACTCTAAATCCTGCCCGACTGACAATAGTGTGTTTTCCTATGCTTTGATAAAATTGTCAAATTTATTACGAAAATTTGTTGCGCAATCGGTAATTTATCGCGCGCGCATATGTTTCATCAAACGAAAGATCCATAAAGCGACTTCCTTGCGGAAAGTTCTAGGTGCTGTTTTCTCTGTCTGAAACGAGCCCTGCTTGTCCTGCTGTAAGTACTCCCCTCCCCCCCTCCTCTCATTTGCCTCGTCATTGAATCGCTATATGAGATTTACCTGTAACTTCTCTCGCCCTTAAGTGTATGGTATTTCCGGAAGCGTAACGACCTGGATTACCCTCCTGAAGCCAACCCAGTATGAAGCCTAGCCTAGATAAAGAATAAGGACAACCTATTCAATCTCCAATTTGGTTAATGGCCGTTTACACCCGTCTGAGTTGACGCTAAGGTAACATATTAGCCCTGGGAAACAATAACATGTGAATATATTTGTACTTCATGACGATTCTGTGATGAAATGCCCTAAATTAGGTGTCATATACATTACCAAAATGAGTGCTGAAATGACCTCGCTGTTGACGAAAGGATTGGGATGCATTGCCCCTCCACAAGACATTCACAACATTTATGTTTACATATGTATTCCGCAGGTCACCTTACGAAGTGTGAAACAAATTACTTCCGGTACCACTTCCCGTTCCTTTTCCAGGCAGCACGAGAGAAGAACTAGAATAATTCTATCTGATAAGGACTCCATACCCCGCAGCTGTATCCTAGAAGAGATCAGACAGAGATAGTGTAGACAATCTCTTTTAGAAGATTTGTTGCATATTCTAAGTGGTCTTCCAATAAAACGAAATCTTTGTCTCATCTACATCATCTTTTATGTGATGGTTCCACACTCCGTACCGCTCAAATTTCTCCGATTTTCCCGTCTGTTCATTTCGTGAGAAGTATATGGGAGGATTTAATATGTTCCCTGACTCTTCCTGAAACTCGCGCTCTACGAATTTTACCAGAAAGCTTCTCCGTAAAGCATAACGCTTCTCTTTTACCGTCTACCACTTGAGATTTCCGTTTTTATGTTACTAAACGAGCCCGTGACTCTCGATCTTTGGATGTTTTCTATCTCCTCTACACCCATCTTGACGAGCAATATCAAGTATCGCACAAACAGACGTTTTGTAAGACACCTCTTTCGCGGATGAAGTACATTCTCTTTTGATTTTTCCAATGAATCTCAGCCTCGCATATAGTTTCTCTATAACTAGTTTTATGTGGTCATTCCACTTTATGACTCCAGGCAGTGACTCCTAGACAGTTTACACCAACATTGTTATCATACAATAAAGGGGCTTTCCGACTATTTATACCCGGTACGTTACAAATCTCGTATCTACGTTGACGGATGACTGCCAGTCCCTGCACCACATATTGATCCTCTGCTTCACGTCTTCCAGGATTTAACTACAATTTTCTGTCATTGCTACATTTCTAAACATAACAGCATCATTCCATAGTGTCATTACGAAGCTTCCATCGTTACGCACCAGATCGCATATGTATAAAGTACAGTCTCTACATTTAAATGATACGATTTCGCCATGTTCTATACGGCGTGTTAAGCTCTATCTACTAGAAACTCCGGACTTCACTAACAAGGCTGGTTCAATAATCCGCAAGCTCCCATTTTGTTCAGTAAGCAATGTAGCGAGATTTTCCTAGCACACAGGTAGGCACCTTAGTATTGCTATCTGAATCTACATCTACATGATTATTCACCAATTAATTTCTCGGCCGTTCAATTCTCTAAAGCGTGCTGGAAATAATGAGCAAGTAAATCGTACCGCATAAGCTCTTATTTCTCTTATTTTATTACTACGGTCATTTCCACCTATTTAGTTGGGAATCAACAAAGTAATTTTGCACTGACAGCGTTGGTGATTTAAATTTTTTGAAAAGATCCCACCTTTATGAAAAACGCCTTTGTTTTAATGACTGCCACCCCAACTCGCTTATCGTACCCGTGACTTTCTCCAACCTATTTTGCGAAACGAGTTTCCCTCCTTTCAATTTTTCCATTGATCTCCGCAAATTCTGTGTGATAAAGGCCCCATACCCCACAGCAGTACCATACATCTACATCCACTTCTACACGATACTCTGCAAATCACACATAAGTGCCTGGCAGAGAGGCCCTAGAAGAGATCAGACAAGCATAGTGTAGGCAATCTCTTTAGAAGATTTTTTGCATATTCTAAGTGTTCGTCCAATAAAACGGAATCTTTGGTTTGGCTCACCTGCAACATCTTGTGTGTGAGGGTTTGACCGGAGCGCCTGGGCAGGAGGCAACCGGCACTGCGTGCCGCCGTCGCACAGTGGCCGTGGTGTTCTGCGGCGCGGCCTGCGGTGCACGTGCACTCTCGTTGCCAGCCAGCCACCCGGCGCGCACGTGCTCCGCCACGGCGTCCAGCTTCCGCCAACGACTCGCATTCGACCGCCCGGCCGCTGCAGAGTTTTCAAGTACTGTCGGAGGCACCTATGTGATTCGTGGATCCTGGGTGATCAGACAGATATCTGAGCACCAGTCTTCCTGAATGTGAGTCTTCTCTCGTCACCACTGCATCAACTCGCGTGGTTCGGTAGAAGGAAGGGGCTCCAGTTAGCGTACGATCATCATGATGTAGGTTTCTGGTGACCACTGTATATTATATAACGTGAATACCGGGTTCTTCTCTCCATAAGGTCACTACCTTATATTCGCTACGCTTTAAAATTGCTTCCTTTCTTAGTGAAAGTGCCTTCCGTCAATCACCGATCAACAGAGGGAAGCGAAATTAGATATTTCCGATACGAACTGGTACTGACTGCTTCCGGCATAAGTGCATCCGAACTATGTTCGTCTTCTTGAGGCGGACAGCGAGGTCACGAATCGCAGAGTGCCCTGCATGAATTGCTCAGAGTTATGGAGGAATTTTATGTCACCTAAATTTCCAGTTAGCAGCAGGTACAGTTTTTGGACAACTGAATCCACTGTGTTGTTGGTTGTAGTGGGAGGAGAAAGTGTTATCTGCCTAAGGCGTAGCAGCGTGCAAACAAAAAGTGATCGCTGAAACTGGCCCCGCAGAACAGATGGAAGGACTTGCAGATGACATCATTAATCTCAATGACAATTAGAAAAAGAAAGGATGACAGTGTCAGAAAAGACTACAAAATGTTTTTAGCAAAAGGTTCAGTAAGTGAATGGCGTTCGCATTCCGAAACGAAGGACACGATGCTGAGAGGAATAGGATTAGAGTGACTTCGTGAAAGCAGGAGGAAGAGGAAGAGGAGGAGGAGAGGAAAGGTGTTCCCAGTAGGTATTCCACTGGTGCTTAATAAGTATGCAGTTATGTAGCAATTTCTGCATTACTGTGAACAACGTAAAGAGGTATCTACTTAGCAAGGCTTCGCCTATTATTTCGCGCACAATGGAGCATAAAACTTAGCAAATTATCCTGAGTGTGTGCGGTTTATATTAAGAAATACCGCATCATACGCTGCATGCCTCTCTCTCTCTCTCCGTTTTTCTCCGTGTCTGTTTGTCATTTGTCTGCCTGTGTTTGGACATACCAATGCATGTTCTTCCAAGAGGTACTGGGAGGGCTGCAATCTATGGAGGATATAATCTGTCTTTCTCACTGCGCACAATACCTAGCTTACATCTGATGGATGACAATTCACGACCACACAAACCTGTACTGATGGAAGAGAAATACAGCACAACATCAACTACTCTGAAGCAGAAGAAATGAGACAGCTCGCATTACTAAGCATCTATTTGCTGTGGTAGACTGGGGCGAAACTGGGTCTTCATCTTGGACGGTGTCCTCACAGCGTGGCACGTTCCATCAAAATGGAATAACTCTAGCACCAACTGAACATATTTGCTTAACAAGAACAACAGTCTTGTCCCTTATTTGTCATATCTCGTACACGCATTTTTCGGCGGTGCGCAACAATGTGCCTGTGGTAAACTGCTCGTCCTCTGGCACTAAGCTGACCAATTTCGATGAAATTTGTCACAGTGTAAGGAAACTGTTCGTGTGTGTGTGTGTGTGTGTGTGTGTGTCAGAGAGAGAGAGAGAGAGAGAGAGAGAGAGAGAGAGAGAGAGGGAGGGAGGGAGAGAGAGGAGGGAGGAGAGGGTGGGAAGACAGATTGGGGACGATGTAATAATGATCATTTCACTCCCCGGTTTTAAACTGGATTAAACATACATGTTACACTCCAGGCAGAAGGATTGCAGTTGTGATATTACGATACAACCAACAACTACCGCGATTCATCTCCAGAGAGCTATTGTTCACCAATGGAAAGCTCTATTGCAAACCATTCTAGGCGACCTCGTCCACGGTCGTTACGCATCTAGTATTATGCGAAGGCATAACGTTTTCTGGGCCACTGAAGGTAAGATACACTCTTAAATTCCACCTACAGCCCACTATCCGTTTTTCGATGTATCTTGTATCGGTGTGTCACTAACTGCCTCAGAAACCGAGGTTGCTAGTGGACACTTGGTCGGTAGCGCTCGAATGAAGGTAGTAGATTGTAATCCTGGTGGCGAAAAAGATCTTCATCGCTAGCATTCGGCCAGCTAGAGCAGGAGGTGTTGTAAGGTTCCTGATCATCAAACTCACTGCGGAAGTCGTGAACTGAATTTCAAATCTCTTGTGGAATGTTGACGGTGGTCGTTAGTCGGTTGTAAAAATTAAGCTCTGTAGTCCCTGTGGAGCTTTTTGAGAAGAGCGGACTACACGAGGTGTGCTCTATAGAAAACGAACTTTTGAAATAGCGCGCTAGCTGGCAGGGGGAGCGTGCTGCGGTTACCGAGCATACGTAGTGGCAGGTTTGGACAACAAATTGCCGCTCGCTGTGTTTCGCTACAGCCGCTGAAGTGAGCAAGTGCACACGCCGCTCGTCGGATTCGTGCCAAAGTGACAATAAAAGAGCTTGAAGAGTAACGCTTTTGTGTGTGTGTGTGTGTGTGTGTGTGTGTGTGTGTGTGTGTGTGTGTGTGAAATTTGCCAACAATAGAAGGGAGAACTGATAGAGGTGCTCAAGGTACCCTTCGTCAGGTGGCTTGCGGAGTATGGATGTAGATGTAAGAGTCTCGTGCAGTGCTAAAGTGGTTTAAGTGTTTACAACTCGTCGGTGACGATCCTAAGCCTGGACGACCAGCCACATCGTCCAGTGATCTGCGGAAATTGTCGTTTAACTGTTCGAGATGTTCCTGACGACTCCTAGCGCGCTTGAGGGGTGCTATGCGCAGAAAAAGGCCTGAATTGTTGGAATACCAGCCTCGGATGCTGCAACACGACAACGCGCTGGCTCACGCTTCGCTCCTCCTTTGCAGCTATCTGGCAAAACATCACAGTGCCCCATCCTCCAAGTTCTCCGAGCCTAGTCTCTGCAGACTTTTTCCTGTTTCCCAAACTTAAAACCACGTCGAAAGGACGACGTTTCCAAACCATAAAGGAGATTCAGGACACTGCGACAAGAGACGTGCGCGCCATCCCAGATGTGGAAGAAACGATGGGGACTGTACAATAAGCAGTACGGGCGTTCTGGCAAAAGTTCGGTTCCCTTCTGATAACACCTCGTACGCAGGCTCCGGGTTTCAAGCTCTCCCTCTTTTCACCGCCATAAACAACACAAACACTGCATCACACTACGCACTCTCATCACAGTTACCTGCGTGAGGCACTGAAACTTACGAGCGTTGACATGGAAGCCGCTCGTGTAGGCGGGAATCAACAAAATAATTTTGAACTGACAGTGTTGGTGATCTAAATTTCGTTAAAAGATCCCACCGTTATGAGAAATGCCTTTTTCTTAACGATTGCCATTCCAGCTCGCTTATCATATCCGTGACTACCTCTCACCTATCTTGCAATAGCACAAAACGAGTTCCCCTCCTTCGAACTTTTCCACTGTTCTCCGTCAACTCTGTCCGATAAGGACCCCGTACCCCAAAGCGATACCCTGCACCTACATCATTATCTACACGGATACTCTGCAAATCACACTTAAGACCCTAGAACATACCAGACAAGCAGAGTGTAGGCAATCTGTTTAGGAGATTTGTTGTGTATTCTGAGTGTTCTTCCAATAAAATGGAATCTTGGGTTTGCCTCACCTACAATATTTTCTGTGTGATGGTTCCAATACCTAGCGGCAACGGGTTCGTCCTGGGGAGGATGCTCCATGTTGCCAGGGACCTTTTCATGCACGCGTTGCATGTTGTTCCCTTAACTTACGAACTCGAGTGTACAATGATGCAGGGCCTGCAGCAACGACGCGAATTATAGTTTTAGAAACACACAAGCTAAAGATTTGTCCAGGAGAGAGGGGCGGGCGGGGGGAGAATATGGTGCACGCGCAGCAGCGTGGGCGTGCGCGACGGGCGGCACACGCGACTCTCCCGGATTTCGGCCGATAGCGCGGCAGCCGCCGCCTGTAAATAATGGTGGCAGCCAGATGGTATCGGCTTCCCACGGAAAGCAGTTCGCCATCTCCCTCAGCATGTTAAGGGGTGGCGGGTCGGCGCTCGCAAGAAGCAGTCGCCGCCGCGGAGGGACGGCGCACTTTGCATGAGAATGGCCGTCCGCACGGCCAGGAATGCCGCGTCCACACAATAGCCGGCGCTGCCTTATCGGGACGGCTCCGACGCCGGGAGGCCACGCCTCTGCCTCTGCCTCTGCCTCTGCTCGTGTACGCCGACGCTCCGCTCGTGCCGGGCTCCCCTGACCCCGTAACCGGGGCTGAGACAGCAGTCGGCATACTGCTCTCAAAGTCTCAGTGGCTCCCGTCGACACGGAGGTCAGTAGGAATAATCCCACTCAGGAACTAGTTTACTTCGCATACTTCCACATCGTGATGTCTACGTCCCCATAGCGTGGCCGTCGTTTGACTCAATAAACACCTCGACGTAGTTAAAATCCAAATCGGATAATTTTCTAACCCTAGTCTCTACAGCAGTTGTTCCCAATCTTTCTGAGACCATTATCACTGTGTGAAATCAGGCATTAACTAGTAAAACCACAACCATCACCACCACCACCATCATCTGCCGGCTGGGGTGGTCGAGCGTTTCTAGGCGCTACAGTCTGCAACCGCGCGACCGCTGTGGTCGCAGGTTCGATTCCTGCCTCGGGCATGGATTTGTGTGATGTCCTTAGGTTAGTTAGGTTTAATTAGTTCTAAGTTCTAGGCGACTGAAGACCTTAGCAGTTAAGTCCCATACTGCTCAGAGACATTTCAACCACCATCATCAAAATTAGCACCTATCTAAACTTAAGGAAGGGAAAAATTAGTAAGAATGATAATAATAAAGTGTAAGTCCGACTGCACTGTAGTAGACATTATATAGTTACTGTTGTGCTGAAAATTAGTTTATTTATTGTTGCGAAGTCAATAATCAAGTAATTTCTGGTGTATTGTGGGAACTACCTACGACCTGTAGGTATATATATGAAATCAGTTTTACTATCATACATGCATGGTACAAACTACATGTACTTCTAAACCACCGTGTCACATCACGTTGGCGTGTCGCGAATACATTTCAGATGTGTGCGAGATTTTTATGTCTCCTAATATTCCGAAGCAAAAGTATCTAGAACGCAAAAAATTTATCGCCAAATCGCTTCTTGGAGTATCCCATTCAAAATGGTTCAAATGGCTCTCAGCACTATGGGACTTAACATCTGAGGTCATCAGTCCCTTAGAACTGCTTAAACCTAACTAACCTAAGGACATCACACACATCCATGCCCGATGCAGGATTCGAACCTGCGATCGTAGCGGTGGCTCGGTTCCAGACTGAAACGCCTAGAAACGATTGGCCACACCGACCGGCAGTATCCCATTTTGCAAGAAACCGCTAATCATTTTAAGTGATTATGCGTATTTACACATATATCATAATAATTGCAATTAAGTGCCGCAAAAGTCTGGAACATACTTCGGTGTGCTTCGATGGAAAACTGGGTGAGAAAGCGGGTTTAGTGGGTGGACTACGTGAGGAAGGTTTTCATACATTCGTTTCACAAGCTGGGTAACATCCACTACACTGTCTCATGCGTTAATATTAGCATTTGAGTTAATCATTGGTATCTTATGTAATTAGTGCTGCGGTCTTATGAAACAGTAATCTTTTAAAATAATTTAGTTTCGTGACTAAAACACAATCGAATCCTTTTTTTTTTTTCCTCAGAAAATTACATTACCCCAGGTCGAGAACCGCTTCTCTACACGCTCGGCAATTATTTGTCACTAAAGTTTCAGATTTATAATTGATTTTTTGCTTGACGAAAGGAGAAAATGTAAAACTGCAGTAAATAAAGCAGGCGAAAGGGAATGCAGATGTCTAGAAAATGCAAAATGGCCAAACAGGAACGAACAGAGGACAGATGCAAGCCTGTAGAACATCATATCTAGGGGTAGGATACGTGCCGCCTGCAGGCGAATTAAGAATTTTGCAAAAATTTAGTAATTCCAGTTCCAAAGAAGGCACATGCAGACAGGGGTGAATACTATCATATCATCAGTTTAATAAGTCATGTCTGCAAAATATTGCCACGAATTTTTTGGCAGAAAAATGGAAAAAACTAGTAGGAGCCGACCTCGGGAAAAATTAATTTGTGTACCGGGAAAATGTGGGAACCCTAAGAATTATGTTAGAAGACGTGTTAAAGAAAGGGAAACCTGCGTTTATGGCATCTGTAGATTTAGAGAAAATGTTTGACAATGTCGACTGGAACACTTGATATTTTGAAGGTATCAGGTAAAAAACACAGGGAGCGAGAAGCGAACGTTTAGTTACATCCTGTGCAGAAACCAGAGTGCATTTTATAACAGACAAAGGACATGAAAGGGAAGAAGTCGTTGAGAACAGAGTGAGGAAGGTGTTCTAGCCTAACTATGATAGGCAGTCTGTACATTGAGCAAGCAGTAAAGGAAATAATAAAATTGGAGAGTGAATTAAACTTCAGGGAGAATAAATAAAAACTTTGAGCTATTCCGAGAAATAAAAACTTCGAGGTATGTCGATGCTATTGTAATTCTGTCAGTGACAGCAAACGACTTAGAAGAATGGTTGAACGGGACGGAAGTTGTTGTTGTGGTCTTCAGTCCTGAGACTGGTTTGATGCAGCCCTCCATGCTACTCTATCCTGTGCAAGCTTCTTCATCTCCCAGTACCTACTGCAACCTACATCCTTCTGAATCTGCTTAGTGTATTCATCTCTTGGTCTCCCACTACGATTTTTACCATCCACGCTGCCCTCCAATACTAAATTGGTGATCCCTTGATGCTTCAGAACATGTCATACCAACCGATTCCTTCTTCTGGTCAAGTTGTGCCACAAACTTCTCTTCTCCCCAATCCTATTCAATACTTCCTCATTAGTTATGTGATCTACCCATCTAATCTTCAGCATTCTTCTGTAGCACCACATTTCGAAAGCTTCTATTCTCTTCTTGTCCAACCTAGTTATCGTCCATGTTTCCCTTCCATACATGGCTACACTCCATACAAATACTTTCAGAAATGACTTCCTGACACTTAAATCTATACTCGATGTTAACAAATTTCTCTTCTTCAGAAACGCTTTCCTTGCCATTTCCAGTCTACATTTTATATCCTCTCTACTTCGACCATCATCCGTTATTTTGTTCCCCAAATAGCAAAACTCCTTTACTACTTTAAGTGTGTCTTTTCCTAATCTAATTCCCTCAGCATCACCCGACTTAATTCGACTACATTCCATTATCCTTGTTTTGCTTTTGTTGATGTTCATGGTATATCCTCCTTTCAAGCCACTGTCCATTCCATTGAACTGCTCTTCCAAATCCTTTGTTGTCTCTGACAGAATTACAATGTCATCGGCGAACCTCAAAGTTTTTATTTCTTCTCCATGGATTTTAATACCTACTCCGAATTTTTCTTTTGTTTCCTTCACTGCTTGCTCAATATACAGATTGAATAACATCGGGGAGAGACTACAACCCTGTCTCACTCCCTTCCCAATCACTGCCTCACTTTCATGTCCCTCGACTCTTATAACTGCCATCTGGTTTCTGTACAAATTGTAAATAGCCTTTCGCTCCCTGTATTTTACCCCTGCCACCTTTAGAATTTGAAAGAGAGATTCCAGTCAACATTGTCAAAAGCTTTCTCT
Source organism: Schistocerca gregaria (assembly GCF_023897955.1). Lineage (NCBI taxonomy): Eukaryota > Metazoa > Arthropoda > Insecta > Orthoptera > Acrididae > Schistocerca > Schistocerca gregaria. The sequence continues at coordinate 672,146,381 of NC_064924.1, read as the reverse complement.
AAGTCTACAAATGCTAGAGACGTAGGTTTGCCTTTCCTTAATCTTTCTTCTAAGATAAGTCGTAAGGTCAGTATTGCCTCACGTGTTCCAGTATTTCTACGGAATCCAAACTGATCTTCCCCGAGGTCGGCTTCTACTAGTTTTTCCATTCGTCTGTAAAGAATTCGTGTTAGTATTTTGCAGCCGTGGCTTATTAAACTGATAGTTCGGTAATTTTAACATCTGTCAACACCTGCTTTCTTTGGGATTGGAATTATTATATTGTTCTTGAAGTCTGAGGGTATTTAAAGGCAGGAAAGTCTAGTAATATGCAAAACAGATCGTGAAAGATGTTCGGTTGCAGCACGTGCGTACAGATGATAGGATATGGACAGGTTGGAAGTGACAGAGGACAAGTGTGTGTTGTCCCATCGTGGGCTGGCCGCAGCGCGCAGGCGGTCTGGCCCCGGGCTCGCACGTCCCCTGGGCCACGGCGGCGGCTCGCAGCACAAAGGCGGCCTTCCTGTGTGCGGCGGCCCGCGCACAATGTGCGAGCGCTCCAGCTCCAGCTCCATCCCTCAGCCTGCGCTAATCTTCCAGCCTTTGTTCCAGCGCACTGCGCCCCCCAGGGGCGGAAAACCCGGCGAGGGCCGCGCGCTAGCGAGACAGATTGCCCGCCGCTTACAACACGCGCTTCACAAAGAAATCTCCGGCAGGAGCTGCCTGGGTGCACTAGTTCTGGACACAGGGACAGCGGGAAGGTCAGAAAACCGATTCGAGTAAATTAGTTTCGCAACTCATCCCTACAACTTCTAGCCGGCCGGTGGTCTCGCGGTTCTAGGCGCGCAGTCCGGAACCGCGCGACTGCTACGGTCGCGGGTTCGAATCCTGCCTCGGGGATGGATGTGTGTGATGTCCTTAGGTTAGTTAGGTTTAAATAGTTCTAAGTTCTAGGGGACTAATGACCACAGCAGTTGAGTCCCATAGTGCTCAGAACCATTTGAACCATTTGAACCTACAACTTTTATCCACATTAAGCTCAGGAATAAACTTGAAACAGTAATAGAAACTATTAGATAAAATGTTATGGTTATAATCCCACGAGATTTTGTCCAAATTCTCCTTGCCCATTGTCAAGTGTTACGTTTTACTCCGTCTTCGGGAGGAGGAGGAGGTGGGCTCGTGCAGGAGCTAATAATCTTAGGAGCATTCGCGTACTTACGAGCGAAATGGCGCTGTGATTATCACACTGGAATCGCGTTTTGGAGAACGACGGTTCAAACCCGCGTCCGGCCGCCCTGATTTAGGTTGTCTGTTTCCCTAAATCTCTTCAGGCAAATGCCGATATGGATCTTTTGAAAGGACACGGCCGACTTCCTTCCCCATCCTTCGCTAATCCGATGGGACCGATGACTTCGTTGTCTGGTCACCTCCCCCAAATCAACCAACCAACCAACCTTATTTACCTTTTTGCTGTTTCTAGTCTATTTTCCTGCTGCGGAGGTTGTTATGGATGGGTTCTCGTACGTTGCGTCGTGAGGGGAAAACCATAACCCGCATTCGCCTGACAGTAGAGGGAAACCCGTTTAAAACCTCAGTTGGAGATAAATGTATTACCTCCTTTCATTCCTTGTGTACTTTGTTCTTCCTGCTATTCATATCGCTATTTCTGTTTAAGTGTGCTGGCATATTTGGAGTGTTGACAATCCACATGATTTGTTCATGTTTTTCCTGTTTCCTTATTTTTTGTTATTCACCAAATGATATGCGGCCGACATTTGCATTTGAAATCAGGTATTGATATTTGTAAGAGACAACGTTAGTAGCATAGTTACTGTTTCGTTGCTTACCCGTCTGCTTTTTTTATCCCATATTTCTCAGCTTAGTGTACGGGTGCTTTCGGCTCATATTGCAGTTTTCGTGCAACTCGCAGCAGTCGTCTGTCTGTTGCCTCATATTACTAATGTTTACATCCAAACCGCACATCTTATTCCTGCTTAGGCCTCAAGAACAGGTTGTAGACGTGGATCGTTGCTGGTGCCACTGCCCCACCCCAACTTTCAATGCTGTACGAGTATTAGCATGGTCTTAGCTGTTTTGTTGTTTGCTGCCGCTATCTTTTTTTGCGTTGTCCCTCCAGTTTAGCAGCCGATCCACGACGATACCAAGGTATCTGGCTGTGTTCTGAGCTATTATTCTTGCCCCCCCCCCCTCCCCCCCCCCCCCCGTAGTTCCACTGTTGCAGTTTGAGGGTTTTTGTGTTGCATACTGGACCGAGCTTCCATGTACAAAGACACGGACAGATGTGGGCGCATGTGCCACTTTTCCACCCATTCTGCTAGGGTGACTGCTGGCACACCCTTGCGCATCCTAACTGCCGGCTGTAGAGTCACTGGGGAATGGTGCGTACTTACGCCCACCCTAAAAAAATTTAAAAACATAATTTGTTAATTGTTATTGGATTATATTAACAACATACTGCTGGCTAGAGTGGCCGAGCGGTTCTAGGCGCTATAGGCTGCAACCGCGCTACCGTAGTTCTAAGTTCCAGGGGACTTATGACTTCAGCAGTTAAGTCCCATAGTGCTCAGAGCCATTTGAACCATTTAACAACATACTGTTTCAAGCGGTACTGACGTATGTCAGTAGCGACCAGGACCTGAAAATGCCTTTAGCACGTTCTTAGCAACATCAACTGATTTTCAATAATTATACTACCAACTTCATGACCACCACAAAAAAATTTAAAGAAATGCAGATTTTGTTCACTATTGTTGACTTTCTCTCTTAATACAATTTTTAAGAAGATACTGAAGTGTAAGTAAGGTCATGAACTGGAAATATTAAATACGTCATTCACGGGAAAAGTGAGATCTACTACCGAGACTTAAATTTTTTGGTTAAGTTTAACTAAAAAATTTAAGACACTTGGTAGCCGTTAAAAGAATTCATTAAAAACAATAATGATTTTTTAAGAATTGTTAAATACAAAGTAAATGAATAATTACAATATTTTCTTAAGATGGGCATAAATTAACCCGCCCCCCTGTCCCCTTGGTATTGCGTGGGTTAATTACACGGTCCCAAAAGCCGTTAATTAGAACCACGACAGAGATTTTGTCAAATTTGATCCGGTGACAGTCTTCCAAGCATGCTCAACTAAAGCGGATTTTTCGGGGTAGCGTAAACGATAAAAAATCTCCTGTTCCTTCAGGCGTTGTTCCAGATTGTGTCCTGTTTGTACGACTTTAGACTGGCCTCATTCACTGGGAATTTTGTAGATCCCAGCCGCGTCTGTAACTGGTCACAGCAACTGCCGAATTTTTCCGCGGGTGAGTAGGTCGAGTTGATTTTGTCCCTATTCAGCAGGAGGCTTATAAGTAAATCTGTAGTTAGGTGTAAATCTGTTGTCTACAACTAGTTGCGACGTGCCGTTACTTTTAAACCACTTGACGCTGCTAGAGGCACGAGAACATTTCATTCATTGTAACTGCCGCGATGCTCTGAATTCTTGCAGTAATAGAAACCATTACTTAGTGAGAAGAACGATAAACAGTACATGTATCTACCGCAACCAGTCACTTTGTTTAAATTATTAATCGTTTGGCATTAACTAGCTTATTGCTGTTTCTTGTGTGTCTTGGAACTCGGTTAGGTCCAGAGTATATGCTTCTCTACACAGAAATGAACAACACGTATTTTTTGACAAAAGGGCGTTGTCATTAAATGTTTTTGGTATTGCTGTGCTGGTGGCTTACTGGATGTATGTGTGGTGTCCTCGTTTTGTAGCACATTTTCACAAAATATGCTAATGTACAATCACTCACTTCATATGTTTTCAATTAGTTGCCCATTAGCATCTATTTCTATAGTATACAAGTCATCCATAAAGCATATAAAGTGACGCTAACTATTGAGATATTCTTACATGGCACAGGACGTTGATACTGTACTAAAACAAGTGGAGTTCTCTCAAGGCGGGCATAACGGAATGGAAATGGTCATGACATTACAATAAAGCTCCTTCACAGTATTTGCGGTCCCCTTCAACTATACTTAATTTAACAGACTGACGAACTGACTCCGACTCCCCCCCCCCCCCCGTCCCCGCCCCCACTACCTCCACTACTTCGCTGTCCCCATCTCTTTTCCTCCACTCCTAGATCTTTCTTCCAGCGTATCCCTCTCTCCTTAATTGAATGCATTTTTCGTGTTTTTCGTGGCTTGACCACCTGTAGCGCTAGTGGACCCCTTTGGCCTCTTCGCGTTGCTCAAATTTTCCTAATTTAAATAATGAAACAGTGCACCTGGTACGTACTTTTTAGCACTAGGCGTTTCGGGAATTTATTCTCATTGTCAAGTGGAAATATTTACATAAGTGTTTTGCGTGCTGTTTGTATATATGCTGCGTCTCTCTTGTACTGTACTGTGTCGTCTTTTTGAGGTTGTCAGGTACTGTACTGTGCTGTGCTTCCTACATTATGCAGAAAAACACACACGCATCGTGAAATTTCGCAAACAGTATGAGTGATGGTTTGCGTGTGTGCGGTTTTCCGTATAATAGAGGAGACGCAGCACCTTATAACCCCAAAACGATTATAGTGCAAGACAGGCAGCACAACACACAAAATACTAATGTAAATATTTAATCATGACAATGATAAATTCTCGAAGTGTGTCGTGCTAAACAACAAAACATATAAGGCGCATTCAAACGAAGCCCGGTCACTAGTATAAAGTAACGGTAACGATTTTATCAATTCAAAAATGAAGTTATACACAGTACACACACTCAAAAATAGTCGCCAAAACTGTTGGCACATTTATCCCAGTGCGACACCAGCCGGGCGATTCCATCTTTGAAGAAGTTAGTAGGCTGTTGTCGGATCCAGGCCTGGACCAGCTACACACTTCGTCGTCCGTTGCGAATCGATGTCCACAAATAGCTTGTTTTAGAGGTCCAAACACCTGAAAGTCACGCGGTGAAAGATCGGGACTGTACGGTGATGTTCCAGCGTTTCACACCGAAACTGCTGCAATGTCGACTTCATCGACACATTTTACGGCCTCCAACTCACTCCTCGTTGTTCCTGCTTACTCACCTGACGCTTTTCGCTTGCTGTGTTACTAGATAAGTAATTTAGCTAGTAATTAATTGTTTTTGCTGTATATTCTATAGTATTTACATGCATTAGTGGCAGTTAGACCTGGTAAATTGGAGGTTTCAGTCTTTATTTGCGTCTGAATAGGAAAAGCGAAGTTTCTGTTTAGGACAGTTTCGCGTGAACGCAAACGTTTGTTTACATCCGTAACGCGTTAAATACTCGGGATTATCAATTAAGTCAGTATACAATACTCAGTATTTACGTCTATTAGTGTCATTTAGACTCGATACATTGAAGGTAGCAGTTTTTATACGTTTTATTAAGGAAAGTGATACTGACAGTGAATTCTAATCTCACTTGTATACTTAGAACTAGCGCAACCTGCGAGCGTTAACAGTTAAGCAAAGGTAAAATACGTGGTAAATAATGTTACATTACAATATCTGAGTAAATAAGTGTTGAATACAACTTGTCAGTCATTCTTACATACGGTTTAGTTAGAAGAAAGCTAAAACTCACCTCGTCGTCTGCTTAAATTCCTTAGCTTGTAGTGGGCTGTAGTGATCGTGTACTGTAAGCCCATCGGTTCCTATACAGTAGAGTTCGTATTTGTTCTTTAGATTCTGAACTCTTATTGTTAGGTGAAGGTTTTGTTTTGTAACAGCATCTGTCAGTGTACAATACTCAGTATTTACGTTTATTAGTGTCATTTAGACTCGATACAGTGAAGGTAGCTGTCTTTATAGTTTTATTAGGTCATTTTCGCGTGTACGTAAATGTTTGTTCACATTATACATACGAGGGATAATCAGTGGGTGTAGTTTACCGTAAGTTATTGTTTAATTATTATTCACTAGCTAGCCCCTAGTAGTTTACTGTAGATTGCCCCTAGCAGGAAGATAAGCACCAGATCTAGCTTCTACCACACATTTTTATTGTTGAGTGTCATTTCTGCCCAGATCTAGCTTCTACCATACGTTTTTTTATTGTTTTTCGTTGTTGAGTGTCCTTTCAAATGGTTCAAATGGCTCTGAGCACTATGGGACTTAACTTCTGAGATCATCAGTCCCCTAGAACTTAGAACTACTTAAACCTAACTAGCCTAAGGACAGCACACATATCCATGCCCGAGGCAGGATTCGAACCTGCGACGTAGCGGTCGCGCAGTTCCAGATTGTAGCGCCTAGAACCGCTCGGCCACCCTGGCCGGCTGAGTGTCCTTTCTGTCAACTAGAGTGTAGCTGTTAACCTTGTGTGGCAGTAGGTTTCCAAGTTTCTTATAGTAAATCACATATTAGCTAGATGAATAGGGACTGTGTCTGTTGTGTGCTGTGTGATGGGGTGCCAAGGGCAGCCTCTGCTGTACTAGGTGTGCAGGGGGGGGGGGGGGAGGGGGGGGGGGGGCGCATGCCACAGCTCTCTGCCGCTGAGCCGACCTCCGGTGCGGCTGACCGGCAGGCCACTCTCACCTCAGTGTGGGTGACGGACTGAGTCGAGGTCTCGAGCCTCAAGCCGAAGGCTGCATGGAGGACGCCGGTTCCTGCAAAATCCCATGCGCTGCTAATAGATTCAGTGTGCTATCTGATGCTTGCGGGGAGGCTGAGCGGGATCAGAATGCCCCTTCTGCCAGGATAGTGGCCGTTCCTTCAGCAAGGTCCGGACAGACACGTGGGGATAAGGGTTTGTTAGTTACTGCGAGCTCCAGTGTTAGACTGTTCGTGTAGCCCCTCAGGAACGTAGCCGCTGGGGCGGGGAAGAAGTCCAACGTTCACTCGGTGTGCTGGGGGGTCCGGGATGTGGAAGAGGCTACCGAGTGTGCGGGGTGCAGCCAGCTGCAGGTAGTTGCAGCAACGATGCTGGGTAGAGCGCAGGATGTATTGCACCAAGATGCGTTAAATTTTCACAAGGCTGAGATGTACCGTTCCTTCAAAAGGTTATCAAAGGTACCTAGTACTTTATTTTCTTCCTTCAACGAGAATGTTACGAGACTGAACACAAACATCTATGCGCATGGGCGCGCAGATTTCTTTGGAGCAGGGTTATTAAACACTTTGGAAGCAGTCAGAAGATGTTGAAACTAGTGGTAACCATCCACTTGCAACCGTCCATTGGGCGTCACTCGGAAGAGCTTCCCCCCAGTCACAAACCACGGGAACTGGGAGGACGCCTGCGTCGAAAGCATTCCCATGGTTCCAGCCGTATCTCGAACGAACGTTATATGTGAGCGTGGGTGTGTCTGGAGTGTGAAGAGGTGTCTGGGAGTCGACGACAATGTATAATATGTGAATTTGAAGACAGGGTGCCTTCCCGAACTACAGCTATAACTAACGTACACCACGATTAAAGATTGAGTTTCCCGTCTAGCAGTGCAGTTAGTGCACTGCGCTTTACGTGGCTTCTGCGTACATTTCTTGTATTAGTTGATAATTTCTGTATTCCATAACGTTAACGCATTTAGTAAGAAATAAACATTACCCGGGCATGTTTCCTCACTGCTTCGCCACTGATTCAAAAGTCGCTCTGTGGTGGGGTCGGTATAAACTTGTGCAACTGCCTGTAGCTGCTCCTTGTAACGGAGATGGGTAGATAGCGCAGGGATTCGCCGGCTGTTCTTCAGTTTACACATATTCTTCAATGCCTATGCTTTGTTTTCGTACGCCACACGTAGAAGAGACAAAACAGAGCGCTTCAGACAGAATTACAATACACACTTGGTTAACGGAGCGTCACGAACTCGTTCACAAAACACAACAGTTGCGGGGCCACGAGCTGCTCGCACATTGGGACCGGCAGCGCAGCGCGGTGACCCCTGACGGCTAAGCAGCAATCTGCGGGCCATTATTCCACAAACACGGAGAGGCGGCCGGCTCTCGTTGGCATCGCACGGGCGCATGCATAATGAATGAGACGCGAGCACGTGGGGGCGTCCAGAGAGGGGGGGTGGCAAGCGCGCCGCCTATTTGTCAGCCGGAATCCGGCGCGCGCCAATTATCTGCGGCACGCGAGTAACTCACGTGTTTACATCGCGCTGCGGCTCCGCTAAGGAATGTCCCGGCGCGGTGTGCGGACCGCGCTTGAAAGGGAAGCAGCGCAACCAAATCGGCGGAGATCAGAAATGCGGGTAATGTGAGGGAAACACTGCACTGCGATCGGATAGCCTACTACCGCAGCTGCGGCCAAACGAAAACATTCATTAAAACGAAAACATTCATTACCCCACTATAAAGTAATCAGAGCATTTCGTACTAAATACACTAACAGAAATGGGAAGTGCTGCATCACGAAGGACCAGTCCAGTATTTATCATACTGTGTGAAATTGTTCGTTACGTAACGTGTATTAAATGATTAAACCTTTGCTCTGTTTCGGACTGATGGCCAACATCATCACTTGTATGAGCTGTAAGCTCTGCGAACAGGAATGAGTACTCTCGTTGCGGCAAAGAAGTAAACGGCCTCCGAATTTTGTCTATAGAAATTTCTTGCCATGCCTGTAACACATGCTGTGCCACTTCCTGAAGATTGGTGGCCAGCGGAGGTTGGTATCAAAGTATATATCTGCTCATCGCAATCCAGATATGCTTTATGAGTGGCTGTATGATTGGGCAAGTTAGTCAAGAACTGTACATGCCTCAAAGCGTTTGTGGTGTAAACTGCAGTGTAAGATCTTGCATCATCTTTGCTGGTGATCGGGGCTCAATTCAAAGTGGTACTCATTACCGAAGACAATTCCACTCCAGTCATAAGTTTTCAGGTGAGAGTCGTGTGCGGACTCTAGAGACACCCCTGACAGCGATGGGATTCCAACTTTGCTGTCGCCATACGGCCCAAGAACCAGCAGTGATGATCTGGACAGCCCTTTCTCCTCATAGTAGAACCGCTTTGGTTGTCATCCGCGGCTTCCTTACAACGCAGCTGTACGTCGACAATATTCTACATTTGCCCTTGAAGGCAGGCCATCCTGTGCTTACCTTTCAGCAAGATAATGCCTGTCCGCACACGCCGAGAGTTCCTACTGCTTGTCTTCGTCCTTGCCAAACCCTCCCATGGCCAGCAAAATCGTCGGTTCTCTCCCTGAGTGCATTATGGACAAGGTCCCCCAACCATCTCGTATCTCGTTGGAACAGTTGGAAAGAATTTGGCACATTATCCCTCAGGAGGATATCCAGCAACTCTGCCATGCCAAATAACTGCTTGCGTAATGGCCAGATGTAGCCCAACATGTTACTGACTTCATCAATCTGTGAAACTCTTTCTCTTGAATAAATGATCCAGTTTTCCTGAAACAGTAACCATTTGTTTGTCTGGGCATGTACATCACATCTATCGAGTTCCGCTCCATTCAGTTACTTCCTTCGCGGTGCGTAGTTCCTTTTTTCCCCTTAGAGTGTTTTTTATTCAGTTTCAGGGAGAATCACAAAAAGTGTTTTGTTTTTAGACATGAAATTAGTAGATGAAATTGGGCTATAAAGGATAGGTTTCCAAGTAAATAATAATTTCGTGTGACTCAACGGCCTGGTGCAAGACTTTCAATTGGACGCTAAACAAGCGACTTGCCGTCCCTAATGTATCCCAGTAACTCCTACTGGGAGAAGGGAGGTCTGAAATTTAACGTGAAATCCAAACCACGAGACGTTACTGACGAATCTCAACGTCGTTGAAGATAAAGGTTAGGTTAAAACAAGACTGAAAAATCCGTGGGCCGACCGGGATTAGACAATGTGAATTCTCTGTTTCCAGGTATGCGCTTTACCGCTAGAACACCAAAGGCCGGACTATTTTCCAAGAAATCAGCCAGATTTAACCTCTGCATTACGCAAATCTTGCTCTTCCTGGAGATACACGTTATCAATTTCCCCTGCAGATTATCAAAATGTAGCGGTGACATCTGATGCTGATTGCAAGAACTCTTGGATAAGGCACATGCACTGACTGAATGTTTTCGGCGTGCGTTTTGGTTGTACAAATCGGGGAGGAATGTCGTATCGGTTAGAGCCCCACCACTATGACATCTTACACTCATGAAGTTGGACAATGTCCATCCCAGTGATCTATCCAGCGGCGGTAGCCCGCCGTTCGCTTATTTACTGAGATCTCTAATTCCCAGACTCCATAAAAACAGTTATTCACAGTAGTGAGCGTGATGGCGCATTTTTAAAACAGTGGACTTGTACTTCCGGAGGAGCGGGATTCAAATCCAAGTCTGGCCATCTTCATTAGTTATCCACGGCTTCCCTCCAGCCTTTTTTTTTCTCTACGGGCGAATGCCTAAATCGTTAGTTTGAAATGAAAACTGGCAATTTCTTTCTCATCCATGAGCAATCCGAGCCAGTTCTCTACCCTTAATGACTCCATCGTTGTTGGGACGTTAACCGTTGCCTCCTTTTTATCCCCGCAGCATGTTCCGGTCAGTAGATTTTTCTCTGCATCATCCAAAGTCTGCACCATTTCCTCCACCGTTGAGTAGGTACAACCACAACGGAGGGAGAGGCCAGACAAACGTGTGGTTCCTGAAGAGGGGCAGCAGCCTTTTCAGTAGTTGCAAGGGCAACAGTCTGGATGATTGACTGATCTGGCCTTGTAACAATAACCAAAACGGCCTTGCTGTGCTGGTACTGCGAACGGCTGAAAGCAAGAGGAAACTACGGCCGTAATTTTTCCCGAGGGCATGCAGCTTTACTGTATGATTAAATGATGACGTCCTCTTGGGTAAAATATTCCGGAGGTAAAATAGTCCCCCATTCGGATCTCCGGGCGCAGACTACTCAAAAGGGTGTCGTTATCAGGAGAAAGAAAACTGGCGTTCTACGGATCGGAGCGTGGAATGTCAGATCCCTTAATCGGGCAGGTAGGTTAGAAAATTTAAAAAGGGAAATGGATAGGTTAAAGTTAGATATAGTGGGAATTAGTGACGTTCGGTGGCAGGAGGAACAAGACTTCTGGTCAGGTGACTACAGGGTTATAAACACAAGGGTTATAAACACAAAATCAAATAGGGGTAATGCAGGAGTAGATTTAATAATGAATAGGAAAATAGGAATGCGGGTAAGCTACTACAAACAGCATAGTGAACGCATTATTGTGGCGAAGATAGATACGAAGCCCACACCTACTACAGTAGTACAAGTTTATATGCCAACTAGCTCTGCAGATGACGAAGAAATTGAAGAAAAAACGGCTTCAGGAAAGGGAACTGCGCTAGTCAGTTGAGCGAGTATGTTCGGCGCGCGGGAAGCGCGGCCGGTGACGGGCAGAGGGACAGTGCTGGTGGATACGGCCGGTCTTTAGGTAGCTAGGAAGTGAAACAACTTACAAAATTTCGCGTTGTGTGGTATCTAGGGATTTAGTCTCTGAGCGGTGAGCAGCCGCGCGCCTGGTGTCAACTCTAACTTTTCGCGTAGATGACTTTCTTTTATCGATGATATTGTGAATGATCGAACTGCGTCATATCGATGTGCGCTCGAGTGAAATAGTAATTATAAACACGAACATTTTCGCTATTAGTTTGCTTTCTGAATAAACATTATTCTAACCAAATCGCAACTGTGTGGCCTACATCATTGATGGGTCGTTAATTTAGTTCCCGATATTACTATTACTGTTATTATATGTTGTATTAACTTTGTATTTCGCAACCTTGCCATCAGTCAGACAATTTAAAGGGTCACAAGTGTCCAATTTTGCGCGTGGAATGCGACTTGTGCGGTTCAATCCCTAGACGAGTTTGAGCCAAGACATTTCGACGAAGAGGAACCGCATGTGACCCCGAACATCTTTGGGATGTTAGCTCGCAAAGAGCGACATGGCTTCTCGATTGATGGGCATGCTAGAGACGCTGCCCAACACGTTTGTGTAAAACTTCATCGGATTTTAACTGTCGTTTCCATTTCGCGCCCGATCGGATCTTACTTTCCGAATAGCCCTCGTACAGTCCGTAGGTCTGTCATTTAAAAAGTCGACAGCAGTAATTACTTTTCGAAAACCTCGTGTATTGCTCCAGGCTGTCGTGTTCGTCGACTAGGTATTATTGCAATCAGCAAATAAAGCGACCTGTCTGAAGCTGACCTTTGTTTGTTCCGCAGGTGTACCAGGTGTCTTACGTGATTGTGAAGGCGGCCATCTCGCCGCGGCCGGCCAGCTGGATCCTGGAGCGCTCTCTGGACGGCGAGGCGTTCCTGCCCTGGCAGTACTACGCGCAGACGGACGACGAGTGCTGGAGCCGCTACGGCGTACCGCCAACCCCCGGCCGACCCACCTACCGCTCCGACTCGGAGGTCATCTGCACCTCCTACTTTTCAAAGCTGAACCCTCTGGAGGGCGGAGAGGTAAGGCCGCTCAGCTTACATTGCATTCTCGGACCTACGCTGTACGAGACCTATATCTGCGAGGAAAGTTTTTTTGTCTGTCAAGAACCTCTCCTTCAGACTTCAGATGCTGACCGTAAGCCCAATAATAGATATCCAAGGCAACATAATTTGGGATACGTCCACTACATGGATATTTGCTTACAGATCTTAGAGATCTCTTTTCGCTCCCGAAACAGCCTGAAGGGAACATCTCACGAGTTTCAGACTTACAAGAGGGTTGACTGAAAAGTAATGCTCCACCGTCGTAACTCTTCAACAGTTGGCAGCATTGGTATGCGGCAGGTACTGACTTGGTTCGCAGCCTCTTCTCTACAGATCCAGTTGGCGGAAGCCTTAGCACTGAACGGTTGTGTTCTTACAGTGTAAAGTATGGAACCCTGCGCAGACGGTGGGTCCATACGATTTAAGAAACGTGTAGTCACTGAATTCTTGACAGCACAAGGTGTCACCCCAAAGGAGATTCATCAGAGAATGAAAGCAGTTCATGGTCATTGTGTTGATATGAGTACTGTGCGTCGTTGGGCGAGTAAGTCTGAATATGTTGAGGGAACATCTGATCTGCCTGAGAAGCAAAGAGTTGGACGTTCTGTGACAGCAACCACCGAGTTTCACAAGGAAAATGTTGACAGATTGATTCAGGACGATAGTCGTATCGCCCAGAGAGAAACTGCAAGCACAATCGTCATGTCACAAGAACGTGTGAGTCAAATTATTGCGTTGCTTGGCTATCGGAAGATCTGTGCACGATGGGTACCCTGGATGCTGACTCCTGGAATGAAAGCGCACAGACCTGAAATTTACCAGGAACTCCTCTCGCGTTACGAGAATTGTGACAGGAGCCGAAACCTAGGTACACGATTACGACCCAGAGACGAAACGTCAGTCCATGGAATATCGACACAAAGTCTCGCCCCAAAAAAAGCAAGACGCAGCCCTCAGCTGGAAGAGTCATGGCCAAGTGTTCTGGGACGCAGATGGTGTAATCCACGTTGATTTCCTTGATCGTGGAACAACAATAAATTCAGAGCGTTACACATCACAACGTTGCGAACTCTGAAACGACGGCTAACAAAGGTCCGAAAGGAAAAGGGAAATGTTTTCCTGCAACATGACAATGCCAAACAACACGTTTCACGTGCCACCACGGCAGTACTTCAGAGACTGAATCTCACCTCCATACAGTCCAGATTTAGCATCGTCTAACATCCATCTGTTCCCGATAATGAAAGACGATCTGCGGGGACATCATTATGCTTCTGAGGAAGACGTTGAGAGAACTGTGAGACTGTGGTTGCGGAAACAGAGTGTCGACTTCTTCCGTGACGGCTTCAGTAAATTTTTTAATCGTTGGCAGAAATGTAGCCAATTGGCTGGTGGTTATGTGGTAATTAAAGATCGCATTCTAAGGATTATATCTGCGTTTATTTATTAAAATATTTCCACCCAAACATAATTAACGAAGGTGGCGGCATTACTTTTCATTCAACCCTCGTATGTTAGGGTTCCCAGTTAGAAATTATTTCTGACTGCATGTCATCAAATAACAACTTACCACCTAACTGCAAAGAAATCTGATAGAGACATAAAATGCTCAACACACTGCATTCGCAATTTCGAAGGACAAAGATATTTCTATAGAATTTGGACATCCAGTTGTGGCTCTATCCTAATGATTGCCAACCTTTTTGAGACCGTTGCCCTTTAGTGTAATCAGATATTAGTTACTACCCCCGCCCCTCCCTCTACCATCACCAAAATTAGGGCCTAATTAAACGTTAGAATAAAAAGAACTGCCTTTGAACACTTTCATTTGTAAAATGACGAATGCTAAAGGATATTTAGTGTCTGTAGGTGTTTTATTAAGCCTCGGGCTTTTGAATCAATGTGACAGTTGGTACTGCTGATTAAGCAATTTTCAGTACACCGCGAGTGCTACCTAAAATTGCTCCTGAGAAAAAAAGCGGACTATCCTCAGTGGTGTTAGACACTTGCTTCCTCAGCGGCACCTCTACATTGCCTCACTTGCCTCGTACGCACCCTGCAACCCCATTTAAAATCAGCCACGTTAAAATGTGTACACTATATTTGGGCATACTGTATGAGAATCACTTAACTGTTGGACTCCTTGCTTCTGAACTCGCAGCAACTGGAACACTTCTGGCTGACAATGATTTGAATTTGACACTGCCACTAACAATAACAACAAGAACTATAATAATAATGTGATTCTTGAGTTTCTCCCGGCGTATTTGATAATCAAAATATCCACGGGTGAACGTTCACAGGAGCTCAGTCCGTCAGTTCACCTGATGATGGCGACATGTTTGATCGCCGAAATATTGTGCCCGTTGGACACTATAGACCGGCAGTACACCCGCGGATATTTTGATTATAATAATAATGATAATAAAGACGTTACCCCCAGCAGCGTAGTAACCACTACACAGTTGCTATTGTGTTGTGCTGTCAGTTAGTTCTTTGATGTTGCGAGCTGAATAACAAAGAAACTTCTAGTCTATTGTGGGAACCATTTACAACCCAGAAAACACATTTCCATGTGATATTTATCCATGTGTGACGTATATGTTTCAGGTTTACTGTCACGGAAGCACGGTACAAAATGCAGAGTACGTGTGTAGTGGCTGGTCTATGTAAGGAAAATGTTGTTCATACATTCGTTTCACAAGTTTTAACATCCACCACATTGTGTCACACGTTAATGCTAGCATTAAAAAAAAGTAATTATTGGTAACTTATATAATCAGTATTATAGTCTTACGAATGGTTATAATAATGATCTTTTAAAAACAATTTAGTTTCATGACACAATACAATTGAGGTGCTGAGAACCAGAAGGACCTAAAGCACTTCATCGTCGACTGTGCGCACTGTTCCATCTTCTGACATCTGTTGATTTTATGGCGAATCCGGTTTATCTGCGCTGTAGGCCCATGTCGTATATACTTGTATGAACAATCAGGGAAAGCTGTATCACTGGTTTCTCTGATACTCAAGTAAATGTAGGCTCAACGACAGTGTGCTTTAGGCCCTTATAGTTCTCAGTGCCTTAAATAAACACAGCCCTCTTCTTTTTGCCTCCCCCCTCACCCCCCCCCCCCCAAAAAAAGGATAAAATTATATTTTGCCCTCGAGGGTTAATTAGCCTCAGGTTGGGAACCACTGTTTTAGCCTATGGACCGAGCGCTTTTATCAAGAATCACATGAACCTTGCCTACACGACTCGAGTCAGGGAATACCTTCTTAGAGATCGTGCCTCCTTCTGATCTAAAGTCTGCAGTTCCTTGAAATATCTTAACCGAGAGCTTTTTCAGGAACTAGACACTGGAATGACGATCTATAAAATAATAATATTGGGATGCCAAGCAATTTTATTTAATTCATTCAAAAAATCAAAGTAATAAGTATCAGTTGCAAATTCTTCAGTTACAGTCACTCAAATTAAAAGGCCACCCAAAATGCGGCTTTACGTCCCAATTTTCCAATCATCAAGGCGAATTCTGTTAATTAGTGCTGAAATAACTTTCTCCCGTGGGTCAAACTTTAATGTTATCATTTGCGCTTAACGTTGTGCGTTTTAAACACTTTCATCGAGAAATTCAAACTTTATAGTTTTAACACGGCTTGTATTACCGAAAACTGATCGCATACTGCTTGCCTGCTTTAATACTAACACACCAACAACCAGTTATTGATAAAAATTCAATCAAACCGAAAACGTATTCGTATCATCGTTGTTTTACAAAATGTATACAAATGAAACCAATTAAATACGTAGAATATTATTTAGCGCGGAGAAGTTGCGCCAGTAAGCCATCCTGTTGGAGATGTTCGCATTATAATTAACACAATAAATACGTACTCCATGCGGGCATGCGATGCATCCGCTACCTCACACGTTGGTCTAGCTGTGTCCGCCAATAAAAATTATAGATACCGTTCTAAGTAAAGTGGTCGCTGAAGCTGGTCATATCACAGACTGGTTCATCCGCATTTCCGTATGTGTCGTTACTGATCATAGAGTACGGACTCTGTTCCCCGTGAAGACGACCTGGACGGTATATCCAGAGTCGAGCGACCATTGGAACGTAATGTTAAAAGAGATCGTTAAAAATATTATATTTTCTTCTGACGAAATAGGCAGATTTAACAAGCAAACGAAGTTATGAAAATCTGTGGGGAGTTAAAATAGTAAGCATAACTAGAAATGAAAACCTGATGGCTGAATTTGGAAAGTAGTAAAGAACCAAGTAATTGTTCGAGAGTATAACCCATACTTTCTCGAAGTTTTTACTTCCCCTTAATTCTTCTGGAGAGGTTTTTATTACCTTATCTACTTTTGGACTTTGTGATACAGAAACACTGTCAACCATCGACGTTTTATTTTATTACAAGAAACCCTTACAAAAATAACGAGCTTTTTGTAGCTTTTTACCACGCCACTACTTTGGAACTCCAACCAGAGTTCTGCTACGAAAACAACAAAATATAGCACTTCATGTGAAGAAAATCTGAAGAGTCTCGCTTTGTTGTTAGTCCTCGGATGTGCTCCAAAACATGCGAATGTACAATAATAAACAATAGGACATTAATTGTTTACCTTGTCTTTCTAAACCCATCCACCAGTTTAGGATCTGACTGCATACCAACTTTATCGAACCATAAATAACCCACACGCAGAGTGCCACACAGCTCAGCTAAATACCTAGCCTACGTAGAACTGGCATTTAAACTATAGTGGTCTGTCTCATTCGAACACCTTCCGAAACCAAGTCCGCAACAATAAAGCGTCAACACATAAATAATAAGCAATCGAAGTAGAATGCGAATCACGAACGCAGTTATAACAGTACAGACGTATAATTCCGAGTTCTAGCAGAGATCAGGCAAGTAGACACGAAAACTAAACTCTGGGCTTTAGCTGCGGCAGCCAACTTCTTAGGTACGTACAGTATTCAACGGACACTCCTCCATGACGAGCCGAAGGCAGCGCTGGTATAAGGATTTCGATTGTCTCTGTGGTGGGCATATTAAGTACGGGTTGTCTGGCCAGGATACTGAGTTAGAAACAGCAGAATGGCCCTACTGGGTAATGAGTCGCGTGATATATTTTCTCTCCCCCCCCCCCTCTCTCTCTCTCTCTCTGCCCCTCTCCTCACAGCCCCCCCCCCCCCTTCGCCATATACACACCAAAGAAAACGCATGCTAAATGGGTAGTAAAAACTGCGCTTCACACTACGAAGAAGCAAGTCTTCTCCACTCGTTGCATTTGGGAAGGCAACTGTTTAAATCTTCATCCGATCATCCAAATTTAGGTGTTCAACGGTTTTCCTAAATCACTTAGGGTAAATGCCGAGGTGATTCCTTCCATTTCCTACTAAAACCTGACGCTGTGCTCCATCTCTAATGAAGTCCTCGTCGACGGGATGTAAAACCCCAAGCTAAGTTCTTTTATTTCTTCGCACTCCTGTTATAAGTAAGGTTTTTCCAGTGGAAAAGACTCGCAAGTACGATGAGGGTGCAAAGCTGCTTACCCTGCGCTAGATCTGTGGAAGTGAAACTCAATCCAGAACACTCATCATTGCCTTCAACATTAGATTAGTCCGGGTTAGCAGCACTTTCCACTCCACAGGTGCAAGTGGGAACATACTCAAGAATGTAGAACAAGTCGGAAAATCAGAATGAACCCTACATGTTTGCAGTGAAGAAAGATATGCCAATGTACCTTACGCAAATCCAAAATGGTGCTCACGGATGCGGAATAAATCAAAAAGTCTTATATTTTCATTTAAAGGGTAATAACGGAGGTGTCACAAAATATGTAACTGTCAATGAGGTGCGTTTGATAGTTCTCAGGGTATTGTAGCCACGCAACACCAGAGAGAAAAATCGGTTTACAAAACTCATTCACATTTATCGCATTACAGTGCTGAAGACGTGAAAATATTTTACGTAATAATCAGATTATTTGATATACACATCAGTCGCGTTCCGTAAGAAATTCGGCTGGCTATCAATAAATTCTTTGCACTCCTCTTAACCTGAACTTTATTACTAGTAAAACTTGTCATGGCTCCTTGCAAGTTTATTGAAAATGTAGGTTCCTTGTTAACGGACTTCTTTCTAGAGCAAAGTAAGAGACTTTAAAGCTTTATGATGAAGATTA
The DNA here is from genome assembly GCF_023897955.1 of Schistocerca gregaria. Lineage (NCBI taxonomy): Eukaryota > Metazoa > Arthropoda > Insecta > Orthoptera > Acrididae > Schistocerca > Schistocerca gregaria. The sequence goes on along the minus strand of NC_064924.1, from coordinate 672,127,747 downwards.
TTTTTACTTCTAATTCTAATGTTGATCACATGAACTGAGCTATTGATCTGTAAACGTGGTATATTATTATTGACAAATTTCACGAAGAAATATAGTGGGACAGTGGTTAGTATTTCGTTTAAAAAACTCCTGCGGGACCTTCTCGAGTTCGTATCGTATATAATTCGTATTGCACGTTATCGAACTTGGAAAACTTTAGCTCGGCTTGATGTGTTACCCAAAAAAATAATCCTGTACAACCATACGGAATTAAACGAAGCGAAATGTGATATCACATATGTCTGGCAACTTTCGCATTACAGGTAAAGATTTGTTTAGATGCTTCAGCAGTTCTGTGGTATTCTCCTCCCAGTTGCATTTATTATGAAATTGTATTCCCAAGAATTTAACACGGCCGACCTCTTCTATCGGCTTATTCTCATACTTTGGGCACAACTGGTGAAAAACACCTCTTACAAGCCCTGAATGTGTTTTTTCAAAGTTTAGCGACGAAGAATTGGGTAGTAACAATTTATTACCATCTACAGAAATTTCATTAATAAATATTTCGACAACTGTACTTTAACCATCATTAATTGGAATATTTGTATAATCTGCAAGCAAAATAAACTTGGCATTTGATGAGTTTGCTGATGAAGGGTCTTTGATTAACACAAGAAAAAGTAACGGCCCCAATATGGATCAGAAAACAAGATGAGATCAGGGAATAACGGACATTATGGCGCGAACCAGATGAAAAAGACATCGACTCTGTTTACAGTGATGTCGGAGTAACTTACAGCACGAGTGAGGTAACGGTGGGGTTTGCAGATCCACACGTCGCTGGTGAGCGGCCGGCCGGGCGCGAACGAGTGGAGCGCGGAGCTACGCGACTTCACGCTGGCGCGCTACGTGCGGCTGCGCCTGCAGAAGGTGCACGCGCCCGACGAGCAGCTGTCGGCGCCCGACGCCTCCGTCACCCGCCGCCTCTTCTACTCCATCAAGGACATCAGCATCGGCGGACAGTGCGTCTGCTCGGGGCACGCCAGCCGCTGTCTGCAGGCCGGCCAGGACGGGGTAAGGCACGCCGTCTTCTGCGAACCCGTTCACAGCAACTGCAAATACGAGGTTCTGCAACCCGCCACATTTATTATATTATGATTTAAACGTCGCCTTTCGGGAGATTATACCTCCAACATCAGGAGGATTTATGTGAATTAGTAAAGGAAGTAGGTAAGCGTCTCTCGTACTGACTCGCATAGGTTCAAAAAATAAATAAAAATTAAAAATAAAGACATACCACGAAGAAAATATCCGAATGAGACGGAAATTGGTAGATGTGATGTACATTTACTGATAAATGATTACAATTTCACAAAAATTGCATCGTTTGTTCAAGAGAAAGAGCTTCACAAACTGAGTAAGTCGATAACGCGTTGCCGCGTGGTCTATGGCGCCTTGGTTCAAAAGTGGTTCAAATGGCTCTCAGCACTATGGGACTTAACATCTGAGGTCATCAGTCCCCTAGACTTAGAACTACGTAAACCTAACTAACCTAAGAACATCACATACATCCGTGCCCGAGGCACGATTCGAACCTGCGACCGTAGCAGCAGCGCGGTTCCGGATTGAAGCGCCTAGAACCGATCGGCCCCAACGGCTCGCTAAGGCGTCTTGCCACAGATCTCCTGTCGGAGTTTCGAATTCTCCCTCGGCAATGGGTGTGTGTGTTGTCTGTAGCATAAGTTAGATTAAGTAGTGTGTAAGCCTAGGGGCCGATGACCTCAGCAGTTTGGTCCCATAGGAACTTACCAGAAATTTCCAATTTTTTCAGTAACCCGTCGGTCCACCTGTGGCCCCT